>NC_069097.1:11599999-12199999 GCF_947172395.1 Bicyclus anynana | reverse complement strand
AGTATAAATTCAAGTTTTGCTTGCAAAAATTGCAAAATAAATTTACTCAAATTAAATAACTATAAATTATAATAATTAAGACATAAAAAATATAAATAGATAATCCAAATATTACGTATCTCAAACGGTGAAGGAAAAACATCGCGAGGAAACCTACGTACCTGAGAAATTTCTTAATTCTCTATGTGTGTGAAGTCTTGCAATCCGCATTGTGCCAGCCTGGTGGACTATTGACCAAACCCCTCTCATTCTGAGACGAGACTCGTGCTCAGAAGTACGATATTTCAATTCGTTTGCAAAATTTACATTCACGGCTCACGGATAATAAGCATCATGGCAACCCTTCGAAAAACTCAATTAAATATTAAACATCACTCTGGGCAATGGTTGCCACAAAGATAAGTAACTAGTTCTCATATTATCCCGGAGAAAACATGAAAAAAATATTGAATAGAGGTAGGCGTTACTATCCTGGAGTTTCTTTATGGTTCGTAAACTTATAAAATTATTGTAAAGATGTAAATTTTAAATGGTGAAATTGTCATTTGAATTAATTTAATAACACATACTTATTATAATTTGCAAGATTGGCAAGATACATTTACCATCTACATCTACCGACCACCTGTTTATACATACTAGCTGACGCCGCGCGGTTTTACCCGCGTGGTTCCCGTTCCTGTAGGAATACGGGGATAATAAATACCCTATAGCCTTCCTCAATAAATGGGCTATCTAACACTGAAATAATTTTTCAAATCGGACCAGTAATTCCTGAGATTAGCGCGTTCAATCAAACAAATTCTTCAGCTTTATAATATTAGTGTAGATATAATGCATGTGTGTGCAAATAAATAATTGATTGATTGATTGATTGATTGATTCGTCATCATCATCATCATCTTCATCAACACTCCGGGGTGAAATAAGTGTAGCGGGTTTCCAGCTGGATCTGGGTGACGTTGTCCTATGGCTTCATCAATTTTTCGCGTATAATAGCAATGTGGATCGATTGATTAATTGCTAATAAACAAATTATGCTATGAATGTATGGATTTTGATTTTTGAAACGTGCTACTTCCACCATAGTTGACATGTAGAAGGTATAAACATGGAGTGATAAACTTTTAGCATTTATTAATGACGAAGATATGTTCACGTGATCACGTGATCTTAGAAGAGAAGAATAGAGGTGAATGAAGTCGAAAATCGCACTTACAAGTTATTCAAAACTTTTTACTGAATGGATCCCCTGGCCCGTAATAGCCCAGTGTTTATGACCTCTGCATTCGATTTCGGAGGGTGTAGATTCGAATACAGTGCGGGGCATGCACCTCAAACTTTTCAGTTGTGTGTATTTTAAGAAATCTAATATCGCGTGTCTCAAATGGTGAAGAAAAAACATACTGAGGAAACCTGCATGCCAGAGAATCGTCTTAATTGTGGTGGACTATTAGCCTAACGCCTCTCATTCTGAGAGGAGACTCCAGCTCAGCAGTGAGCCGAATATGGGTTTATAATGATGAGATCTCCTGGTCTGGTAGGCAACGGCCATAGCTAGTTACCACCCTACCGGTATATACTTGCTGACAAGCGAATAAGTGTTTCGGTTTGATACAGCGTAGAAACCGTCAGAGGTATGGTTAGAATAAACTTGTAGCTCGTTCAGAATACACTCCCGATGTTCCCGCGGGTGAGGGGGCGCGTAGCGATGAATGAAAACCCATGACTGATGCACCTCACTTCCCCGCATGCACGATTTTATACCCGCACAGTCTTTCCCTCCGTCGCCCGCATATCATGAGAGTGTCATCAACGAACTTGCCAGGCTACACATGTGTGATCGTAGTCAATAGCTAACTTATAATGTTATAAAAAAATATCTCCAACAACTGAGCGCCTAACATCGCTAACGTGTGCAATATTTATTTCAATATTCGGAGTCATAATATTAGTAATATCATTTTCATTTTGGTAAATAGCTACCCCACCTTTTGAAACAGTATCTCGTTTGAACTGAACAATACAATTAAAATTGGGTATTTCAATCAGATTATCATGCGTCATGCAAGTTTCGGTAAGAAGTAACACATTTGTTTGTTTTGTAACTGAATCTTGTAAATCGTATTGTTAATCGTATTTGTTGCCCGTCGGAGTGGGGAGCGTGAGGTTTTTTCGTTACGGAATTTCTGGATTCGGTCCCCGCGCTCAAGGCTATAGCTATGCAATAGCTTAACAATCACTTATTAGTCATAAACAAATAGTGAATATCGTTAACAATATTATAGTTAAGCTTACCATAAATAGTCATATCATTTTAATTTTGGAATAATATTGTGCGGTTAAACTTGACTGTTGAGTTAGTTATTACTACTTACCGTATATGGTGCTCGTATGCAGCCTTAACCTCTACATATATTGCTAGTTAACGATGTAATCTACGGCTATTTGTTTGCCCGTTTATTTCATAGGAAAATTGAGTCATTTGTTGTGTACAAGGTTTATGGTTCTTCAAGTTCGTTTGTCTATTTTAGTTTATAAAAAATAAGCATCTGCGGAATGGTTAATTGCAATTTTTATTTTTGTAATATGTGGAATTTGATTGGTTTTAGTTTTTTTTTGTAAAATTTTTCTGCAAGTTCTGTCGTAAAACTCCTAGAGGTCTTGTAACGCCATCTGGAGTTTTTAACTAAAACTAAACTTTCTAATAACATACGTTATCTATCAAGAGATCATGTACGACCGCGTAACGCTGAGAAGCTTTTTAAACTTTAGAAATTTTTCAACTCCGAGCTGACAATTTCTCGAAAGAATCTCAACATTTCACACTCAAGGTTCGAACTTTGGACTTATGATTTGAAGTATGGGCTAACTACTGGACCAACGAGGCTATTAGGTTTGGGCCCAACGTGTTACAGATATAATCACACTAATATTACTCGTTCAAAGGCGTACGTTTGTGTGTATGTTTGTTTGTGCTGCGATTTGGCTGAAATTTGGAATGGAAATAGGGTTTACTCTAGATTAACACTTAGGCTTTTCATCCCAGAAAAATCCATGGTTCCCGCGGGATTTGTGAAAACAGAATTTCGCGTACATTCATCAAATCTTCGTAGCGCAGTGGTATGCGCAGTTGATTTACAAGACGGAGGTCCTAAGTTCGATCCCCGGCTGGGCCCATTGTGGTTTTATTTATTGGTCCAGGTTTGGCTGATGGGAGGCTTCTGCTGTGGCTAGTTACCACTCTACCGGCAAACACCGCCAAGTAATTTATCGTTCCGGTACGATGTCGTATACAAACCGAAAGGTTGTGGATTTTCATCCTAACAAGTTAGCCCGCTTCCATCTTAGATTGCATCATCACTTACCATTTGAGATTGTAGTCAAGAGTCAACTTGTGTAGGTATATAAAAAAAATCTTGTCCCAGAAATGTAAAAAATGGACAGGTTCCTGTACTAATTTACTTACTCGTAAAAGCTTTGTTTAATGTGTTGTCTTTTTGACAGTACAAATGTAGGCACAAAATCACGTCTTTTCTGAATCAACTACGCTTTATAAACGCTTTTATAGGTTAAACATGTTAGATACCTACTGCATTTGCTAGGTCAGTGGGATGACATCCAGCGATCAAACCCTTGGCATGCAATCGGGTCAAGTGGCCGGGCAAATATGGCTCTGTCATTAAATTGTATGTAGATTGCAAAAGCTCAATTTAATAGCCTCAAATGGTTGTGCCAAGAACCGCTTAATATAGATGCAGCTTGTAGCTGTGGTGTGTTTACAGTTTTTACTGCAACATATAGTAGACTAGCGAATTCCTCCGACTTCGTTTGAAAGTTTATCTATACTGATATTATAAAGAGGTAAAGTTTGTGGTATTGTAGGGGATATTCCGATTTTGGAAATTCTTTACCACTACAAAGCATCGTTAATTGTGAGTGTCTTAGACTATTTTTTATCTCAGTATCCTCACAGAAACGGGAACTACGCAAGTGAAACCGCGTGGCGTTGGCTAGTTAGTTATTATACACTATCATATTTATTTTATTATATACTAGCGGACCCGATCAAGCTTCGCTTTGATTATGTGCACTTCTTCCCTATCCCTACTCTATACTACCCAACCCCTCCCCTACCACTAACCTACCCCTAACCTACCCCTACCTCTCCCTACCCTTCCCTACGCTAGCCCCTACCCCTTGACACTTAAACATTTGTATGGGAAATAGAAAATTCGGCATTCGTCACTTTGTGAGTCCAACTGATAGCCAGCATGCGTCTAAACGCCCACATTTCGAACGCTTCTATACGTTTCCTGATTTCCTCTTTTACTGTTCAGGCTTTACATCTTTATAGAAGTATGGGCCAGATGTAACTGAGTGTAAATGAGTCGAATGCGCAAAGGGATCTTAAGACTGCGATTGCAGAGAACTTTTCTCATTTCAAGAAGATAAATCCGTTCTGAAAATAAAACTCGAGAACGGCATTCTCGAGTTTTAGCCAGACTAACAAACAGCAATTCATTTTTATATATTCGTATATAGTTTATCGTATAAGTTGTTATATCGATTTGTATAATCATGAACGGGACTTCCAACTTCATTTCGTTTTATCTTATACAATCATAAGTTTAGTGTTGTCTTATCCAACTTGTACTTATTCTTATTACCTCTACCGTTCACAGCGAACTTTAGCCTTTAGCGAAATTTCGCAAGACCAGTCTGCAAAATTTCATAACGCTACTTTCAAAACGACTTTTTTGTAAAATATTAAATCAGCATTTTTTGTTAAACATTTTGTCTTTTATCTTTATTGATCAGATATATGGTAGCTGCGTTCAGTCAAGCGGTCTTAACCAATTTTGGTAGCACCCACTGTATTAATTGTATTGTATTGTATTGTGGACCAATAACCTGCGAGACCCATACATACCGCATTTTACGAAGGCTGCAAGACAAAATATAAACAATATTAATTTCGTACAGTACATGGAATAGGGGTCCGAAATATATCGATATTAATTTATAAGGATTTCTTATAAAACTTAATTTAAAAATCATTTTTTTTTAAATTATCCAAACGTAAAAAACGTTGTTGTCCATTTTGTGACGTCACAATGTTACTTGATGTATTTTTTTTTTATTCTTTACAAGTTAATAACTAATATTTTTTTAGTGTTGCAACAGATCGCTGTTTCTATTTCCGCAAGTGCGGAATCAAAAAAAAATCAAAATCAGAATTCATTTATTTCAAGTAGGCTCAATTTACAAGCACTTTTGACACGTCAGTTGACTATTTGTAAAGATTCTACCACCGGTTCGGAAGGCAGGTTCTGCTGAGAAGATACTCAACTACTAAACTCAACTTTCTGCTGAGAAGATACTAAACTCAACAGTTGCTCTTTTGAAATGAAAAAGTCATACAGTACTATAATTTACAATTGATAACAATTACAATTTCTTATAGTTTTACTTCCTGTGTGAAGGTGCGGAAGCGGAAGGCTTAGTTGAAATTAATGTTGTTTATTATTAAATTTGATAGGAGTCAATTACCCTATTGTGGATCCAGAGCCTTGAAACCTGCTATCTTTCAAAGCCACCATGGTCCAAACTCCACAATTGGCTACCATATTTACATATGGTAACATGGAAGCATGGACTGACTCCTAAAATGAGGTAGGTCTGGTCTATTCAAGCTCTCTGTCTGTACGTATGGAGACGCGTTGACATGCGGGCGACCTCGTAGTCGCTCGAGTCTTCGTATTTGGGTACTATCATCGATTTCGACCTCGTTGTAAGTTTTGTAATAAACAATGCATGTTTTCCATACAAAAGTTACAGCATTTTTTTACTGTCGGAGGGTTGTTTTTTTACCGACTTCAAAAAAAGGAGGAGGTTGGCCATTCGACGCGTATGTTTTTTTTTAATGTTTGTTACCTCATAACTTCGTCGTTTATTAACCAACTAGCTGACGCCGCGTGGTTCCCGTTCCCGTAGGAATACGGGGATAATATATTGAACGCGCTAATCTCAGGAACTACTGATCCGATTTGAAAAATTCTTTTAGTGTTCGATAGTCCTATTTGTCGAGGAAGGCTATAGGCTATATTTTATCCCCGTATTCCTACGGAAACGAGAACCATGCGGGTAAAACCGCGTGGCGCAAACGGCTATTTCTATTAAATATTTAACTTATTCGGTAATATTGAGTAACAAGTGCGCATCCAATGAATCAATGATTTAGAAAAGTAATGCTGAATCGAAGATTGCCAGCGGACACGATTTTAAGATTCCATGATTTAATTAAAACATTCTACAAGCATGTACCAACGTGTGTACAGAGAAGAAGTAATGTTTTTTACTCCGCCTTGCATGTCACGCCGTGGTACGCTACTCGGCGAAATAATTGATGCTTGTGTTCTGTGAATGCGTCGCTCATGCTTGAAATTGTGCGGTTGTACTGGTACTTTAATGGCGACAGTTTCAACTTACTCTTTTCTAGTACTTTACATTGTTACTTTCTTATTGACAACCATATTCATCATCATCATCATCATCATCATCATCATCATCATCATCATCATCATCATCATCATCATCATCATCATCATCATCATCATCATTGTACTGTTTGTGTATACTAAATAGATACCTACAACACTACATACACTATCTCATGTACATTGTTAGTGGGGGTATGGGACAGTATATCACCGGCGCTTGACCGGGGTGGTCGTGTGTGGTCTGCTTGCCATACAAGTATAGGAATGAGCCAGTGATTAACTTATCTTATAGTAAGGACAAGGGTCCTTACAATCATCATCATCATCATTTTCAGCTTATTTTAGCGTCCAACTTATAAGCCAGGGTCCCCTTCTTGGAGACAGACTATATTATATTCATTTTTGCGTACAAGTTTGTAACAATTTGCGTTTTATTATTAAATTGCTCTGTTTACTACGAGAAGTACTTTGCTTTCTTATTTATTATATTAATTAAAAGACACATAATATTATATTAATTAGTTTATTAGAATCTAAGTTTTATCTAGGTATTAAATTGCTCTTTTGCTAGTAAGTACTTTGCTTACAATCTTATTCTAAATCATATTCAGATTGTAAGCAAAGTCTAAGTTTAAGTTCTAATAAACTGATGATTAGATGAGACTACAACGTCAACAAACATCAACATAACATCAGGTGACATCGCAGTCAAGCGAGTGACAAGTTAATGGTTTATAAATAAATAACCTTAAATAATTTAATAAACTAAAAACACGCATCTAGCACGTACTAAAAATTACAAATATTGGATTAAGTCACGTGACAATTTTTTTCGTATTTCTTATAGAATACCCTTTCATTTGATATCCATATCATGGGGGTGGATTTCAAACAGCCAGTCCGCCATCTAGTGGAGGCCGCCATATTGGATTTGTAATGACGTTTCTTAGCTAGTCATGTATTGTCATCAGAACCCCAGAGCGTGTGCAAAATTTCATCCTAATCGAAGACCGGGAAGTGGGTCAAATTAAGATTCCCAAGATTTTCTTACATACAAAGTTACAAGTGATTGGGAAGGCTGTCATATGGGCTTTGTAATGACGTTTCTTAGCTAGTCATGTATTGTCATCAGAACTCAGAGCGTGTGCAAAATTTCATCCTAATCGAAGACCGGGAAGTGGGTCAAATTAAGATTCCATGATTTTCTTACATACAAAGTTATAAGTGATTGGGGAGGTCGCCATATTGGATTTGTAATGACGTTTCTTAGCTAGTCATGTATTGTCATCAGAACTCAGAGCGTGTGCAATATTTCATCCTAATCGAAGACCGGGAAGTGGGTCAAATTAAGATTCCATGATTTTCTTACATGCATAGTTACAAGTGAAGCTAATATAAAGCGTGTAAAGAAACTGTATGGCATGGGTTAATTCATTAGACACACACCTTTACGATCGAAACTTAAGTGAAAGACTATGCGCCCGCGCACCGGCAGTTGCGAATACGACGCGCGAGCGACGCGCATGTCCAGTTTTGTGCCACAAATTAACAACTGCTAATTTGGTTGTTCATTTTTTACGTATTTTACTTACTTTTTCATTACTGTTTCTCTTATTTATTACTGTTACTCATTCAACATCCTAAATCTTAAATCATTGGTGCTCTGTTCGTGTTTATGTGTCTGAATTGAGTCATTGGTTTCGTCATGTGTTGCTTGTTTTATATAATTGTTAAATCATAACGTTTATGTGTTGTTGTATTTTAACGGTTTTATTATTCCGCGTTTGTTGGAGTCATTCGTTTGTAACTAATTGTTTAGTATTGATGGGGAAAGTTGTGTTTGCTTTTATATTGTTTGATTTAATTTTAAAAGTTAAACACTTTCACAGTTTAAGTATGACACGATTGTGTTATTAGATCTCATATTTTTTAATTCTCAATCAAGTGCGTCTCATATTTTCAATGAATTTATATTTTGTTTCTATTTTCTCCGTGTGAAACATTTGACGCTTATTTATTTTTGTTGTCAAATTACTTAAAATTACGTCTTTTCATTTACATAAATAAATTCTGAATATCCCATAAATTAACTAAACTAAACATAGATGTGTGTGTGTGTGTGTCCTAAACTAATATAGATGTGTACGTTATTACTAATTTAGTAGGAATTCAAATAGTGTAGAGCAAAAATACTGCAACATTTATTCTAATTAGTGAAAACAATGTTAGTTACATGAGCAATGCCGCTTCCGTTCACAGTGTAATTTAGTATTCAACAACATAGTATATAATATTTGTCCCCTTCTAAACTAAATTGAATCTAGTACAATACGGCGTAGAAATTTCAAAAGTATTCAAAACGGCTCAAAGTCATTTACACCCATCAAGTTTTTTTTAACGAAAAAGCGTTCAATTATAGTATGAAGTTAAATGAAGGTCTATTTCCGACGCCCAAAATTGAAAATTGTATTTGAATGTTTTTTTAACGTCCGTTAAAAAAAACTCTCGTGCGAATGAGGGCTATAATGAAGATGATGATATTGGATAGAAGCAGGCGTTGCTTTGCGGAAGTTCATCATGAATATATAATAATTTATTTATACTTTAGAACGTGCAATTGCAAAAAAAAAAAAATTTTTGCAATTGCATGTTGTAGAGTCAACATCTCTTGAGGATGCCTCGTTTTCGGGGTGAAACGTACGTAGAGGGTATTTTGTCTGACCTGCGTGATGTTGTCGCAGGGGTTCGTCGGCTTTTCGCGGATGATACCCAAATAAATAAATTATTATATATTGAAGATGATGATGACTTCAAAAGTATCATCGTTCGATATTTAGTGATATTTGCTCTGTGTCCTAGGCGGCTAAAGTAGTATTTAATCGCTCGGCTGTCGATCGGAAACGTAATGGGGGTTAACCTCGTTCGCACAATCGAGCTTTATATGGACAGCTTGTAGCGCGCACAGCCCTGGTGTATTATAATTACGATAACTTGCAGAATAATATCACCGCAGAATAATTGATAACATAAATAACATAAAATTGAAAATTTTTAAAAACCCCCGAAGGTCATGATATTATTAATTACACTATCAATCAACTCATCAATATTCTCTTTCAGTGCGCTTTTATTTGAGACCCCACTCGAGTATATTTGCAGACATTCGGTTATTCTTCCTCATTCGGTCCCTTGAGATCACAGTTATCCAAGTTAATAAATTGAGTTTGGTCGTGCTCTGATTTGATGAGGTTGAGAAAGGTTTACGTGGAGTATTATCCTATCCAACCAAAGTCACCGACATAGCTCAACGAGTCGCGAAGCTGAAGTGGCAATGGACGGGGCACATAGTTTGAAGAGCCGATGGATGTTGGGATCCCATGGTGTTGGTACGGCGATCTCGCACTACAAAGCGCAGTGTTGGTCGACCCGTCAGCAGGTGGACTGATGACATCAAGCGAGTCGCAGGAATTCGCTGGATGCAGGTGGCTCAGAATCGTGAAGTCCCTACAAAAGGTCTATGTCCTGCAGTGGACGTCCATCGGCTGATATGATGATGATGATGATGATTATCCTATCCGCTGTAGGAGATTCGGACGCTCACGACCACCATTTGGCTCTTAGATGAGGATTTCTGGGTGATGGATAAGGAGAATCTGTCGCCCACCGGAGATAAGTCCTCTAGTTGACGCTTTCAATGTTCCCGATGCGTTTTCAACTCACTAGAGGAGAGCCTGACGGTTGCCGTTTGTGAGTTACGAATTGTTCCCGTGGCCCAGCAATCATGCGACTAGTCGGAACATGGTGGGGTTTTAGCCAGTTGAAGTTTGAAGGTGCGTACAAATAGCTCGTACACCGGTATATAGTCAGTTTACGCGTGTCCGGAACGTCATGTCCATACTTGCAGCTACGCGTAAATTCTTGGACAACGCGTACCGCGTCGCCACGGTCGGTTTCTGGTCGCGCGTTAAAGAAGACGCAAACTACCGGGTACGCTATATTTAGACGGCAAAATGAATAGACACAGAATGACCGGGGCTCGCGAATCGCTCTGGATCGATTGACCTCGCGTACAGGTTCGCGGCGGTCCGTACAGGAGCTGTACGCGTATCCAATGTACGCGTGGACAGTGCTTCTCACCTACGCGTTATATAGGACACACACAGCTTGATGTAACCTTCTTGCCTCCCTGTGGCGATAAGGTATCCATGAGAATTTCTTTAAATAAATAAAGGGTTCTGATTTGGTGAAATGAAACCTCAACGTACGCCTCACGCTGTAAAAGCCTTTTATTTACTACATATTAAGTAGTAGGTAATATACATATTATTAGTACTAAGCATAACTTATTCCCGGCTCTAGAACTTTGTCCCGTTTCTCTGTCTACCGGCATAATATCAGCATACTTTACTATGACAACTTAGAATAAAGTGGGAGGCATTCTAGATTCTAGATCAACATTCTAGCTAGCAAGGACATCACTGCCATGTCTTTGCACCTAGGTTTAGTTTTCGCAATAACAAGTTGCAGAGCGTACCTACTCGCTTTTGATAATTTGATCTTTGTCTCGAATTACATTTACTAACTTTTGTAATCCGTTTTCGTAACCGTCTTGTGCTTATTAAATTACATTGTGTCCTTAGAAGGCTGCTCGTTGCTTGTTCGTATTTTTTCGTCTTTTCTCGGTAGCGTCTCGGTAATAAAGTTTCGGAATATTTAATGTAATTTCTTGGATATCTAATAAATTTTATTTTATGTCTTATAAAATGTATTTTCTGTATTAATGTTTAGGTATTTGCTTTGACTATATTTCAACCAATTTAGTTCACATAAACATTTGGTTTTAGATTGAATAGTTCCTATTAGATTAAAATCTACCCATTTAAGCAAGCACTTGTACTATTTTATTACTTTCACTACATTATACCTTGACAGCCTCCGTGGCGCAGTGGTATGCGCGGTGGATTTACAAAACGGAGGTCCTGGGTTCGATCCCCGGCTGGGCAGATTGAGATTTTCTTAATTTGTCCAGGTCTGGCTGGTGGGAGGCTTCGGCCGTGGCTAGTTACCACCCTACCGGCAAAGACGTACCGCCAAACGATTTAGCGTTCCGGTACGATGCCGTGTAGAAACCGAAAGAGGTGTGGATTTTCATCCTCCTAACAAATTAGCCCGCTTCCATCTAAGATTGCATCATCACTTACCATCAGGTGAGATTGTAGTCAAGGGCTAACTTGTAAAGAATAAAAAAAAAAAACCTTCAATCTTTATATACCTACTTATATCTTATCTATCTACTATACTAAAGCTTGGCAAGTTCGTTGACACTTCCATGACATGCGGGCGACGGGGCGGGAATGACTGCGCGTGTGTGAAGTCGTCCGCGCGGTGCAGAGGGAAGGTCTTCGCGGGTGTGAAGTCGGGCGCGCGGTGGCATCGCTACCCCCTCCCGGCCCGCGCGGACCATTACGAGTGTTACGAACGAACTTGCTAAGCTATATGTATTTATGTATGTTGTAATTTACGTGCTAAATATATAATTTTTTGATTACTTATTATGGCTAGTTCAACAAAAAAAGAACTCTTGAATTTTATGTCAATCATAAATCTCATGAGTCCGTGATATTGTGAGCAAGATGCGAATATACTTCAAGGAGAGTAAAACGGTGAGTATTATGATCGGAAAGTTTCAAAATTACAGTTTGTGCGCTGTAGCATGGTGCGGATGACAGTTGCATGTATGCCATTCAAAATACGTCCTATTATCGTGAATCGAGGCAAACTTTCAAGAGTGAAACGAACTGTCACCTGCACCACGCTGCACCGCACAAACTGTGGATAGGTATAAGTTATTTATTTTCTGTTTTTACTTGCGGATTTTCAACCAATAGGTAGGTACATCCGAGTTTGTTTAAACAAATTATGTTTCTCCAAACTCTCCTTAATTTGCATAAAACCATATAAAAATGCGTTAGTTAAAACTAGCTAATCCGTTATTCAAAAATCCAAACATACGATCAAGTGACGGCATCAGCCATGGCTAGTTACTATCCCACCGGAAAAGACGTACCGCGAAGTGATATTCGCGTTCTGGATTCTGTGGCACGGGTAAAACGAATAAGAAAACCCGCTTCTAACTTAGACTGCATCGTCAGTTCAGATGAGATCGCAGTCAAGGACTAACTTGTCATTGTATCATCATTATCAATCCATATTCGGCTCTTTGCTGAACTCGAGTCTCCTCTCAGAATGAGAAGGGTTAGGCCAATAGTCCACCACGCTGGCCCAATGCGGATTGGCAGACTTCACACACGCAGAGAATTAAAATAATTCTCTGGTATGCAGGTTTCCTCACGATGTTTTCCTTCACCGATTGAGACACGTGATATTTAATTTTTTAAAATGCACACAACTGAAAAGTTGGAGGTGCATGCCCCGGACCGGATTCGAACCCACACCCTCCGGAATCGGAGGCAGAGGTCATATCCACTGGGCTATCACGGCTCTACTGGGCTATCACGGCTCATCAAATATGTCATTGTCATTGTATATCCTACTAGTATTATAAACGCGGAAGTCTGTATGGATGTTTGTTTGGATGTTTGTTACTCTTTAACTCCGCTAGTACTGGAGCGATTTAGCTGAAATTTGAAATGGAAATAGATTTTACTCTGTATTAACATAGGCTACTTTTTATCCCGTAAAAAATCCATGAATTGCCGAGATTTGCGAAAAACGTATCAATGTTTGTTACTCTTTCACGACTCGGTTACTAAACCGAATCATCTGAATTTTTGAAGTAGAGTTAGATTATAGTCTGGATTAACACACCTGGCTACTTTTCATCCCGGAAAAATCCATGGTTCCTGCGGAATATGTGAGAAACTGAATTCCACGCGGACGAAGTCGCGGGCGTCCGGTAGTTTGTATAAATAATGTTAATAACGAAATGTTTATCTATTCCAGCGTGCCAAAGCACCAGAATGCACGCCGCCGTGCCGGCGCGCGCAGCTCGCGCCGCGTGTCACGAGCACGCCAAAGCGCGCACCCGCACCGCCGCCCCTGGACGCAGACGGTGAGTCGCCAGTTCGCCATACTTTATCGCTATCATTCTAGTACATACAACCGCAGACATACAACTGTAAGAGCGGGGGGGGGGGGCACACACACGATGCGTTGCGGCCTCAGACCAATTATTGTAAAGGACCTGCCTCTCTAGACGTTACTTTTCTGTCAAAGTATATGATCAACGATCTAATGCGATTATAAAAACTGTCTCTATAGACTCGATGTTAAATAGTTGTAATCGTGTTCGTCGGTTAAATAGCTCCGTAAAAATACCTTTTTGTGTAATTGAATATTGTATAAAACGGGCAAAATCTTCAAGTTTAGTATAAGCTACATACAAAATCTAAGCTCGTTTTCCTCAGAAAACGACAGACAATTTTGTTCGTGACTATGAGTGCGATACAGGTCCTTCTATAATTGGTCTGAGGTTGCGGCGCCGCATCGCAAAGATTTCACCGTGTCAGCGGGCACACGAGCGGTGCGGCGCCGCAACGTTGTACGACAATGCTTCCCAGACAACACAATCACAAGCAACACAGCGTCTTCGCCGGCGAAGACGTGTATTCCTACATGAACGGGAACCACGCGGGTGAAACCGCGTGGTTCTCTACTAGTAATTAATAATAATAACTTGTCTAGTAATACTATTCATGATATTACTAACCTACATTAGTAAATATATCCAGCAACGTCTTTTGATGACGTCCTACTCTAAGGCTTTTATTATTTGAATACACACATAAGATATGACGGTGCGATTGTAAATGTAATCGCGATCGGTAACAATAATAAGTAGTAGAAAATGTAACCTGTATTTATAAGTCTATTTAAGAGCAATTTTTAGAATGACTTTGATCCTAACTGTTGCCCGTATAAATTACTAGCTGATGCCGCGCGGTTTCACCCGCGTGGTTCCCGTTCCCGTGGAAATACCGGGATAATATATAGCCTATAGCCTTCCTCGATAAATGGGCTATCTAACACTGAAATAATTTTTCAAATCGGAACAGTAGTTCCTGAGATTAGCGCGTTCAATCAAACAAACAAACAAACAAACAAACTCTTCAGCTTTATTATATTAGTATAGATATAAAAAATAATCAATCAAGTGACTCGATAATATGTCTATAGTTATTATATCAATTGTTAGCACAGGCTACTAGGGCATAGCACTATAAAAATATCATCCGTTGTAATTTTATTTTCCTCTTCTAAGAAAATGTTGAAACTCTCAGAACCTGTTATACCTACATCATGAATTTCCACGGAATAATCTGCTTCTATTCAGTATTACAGAATAAATTGAAAAAAGTACGTAGGAATGTAATATCCATTTATTATTAGAAAAGCCAATCTCGCGATTCCGATCGCTATTCGCGAAAGACAATCGCTCTCAAAGTCAACATACGTGCTGACACTAAGCAAGAAGTCGTATGTTCTTGTACCGCTTTTAGCTGGTAGGCGGTATTAATTATTTAACCGGTATAAAGGTGAGCTAAAATATTGAGACTCTGCAGCACGAATGTAGCATATAGGACAAGGATGCTGTAGCTAAGCGTTCATAGTTTTTTTTTAAATTGTTATCACCGTTTAGTGTTGGAAATAGTAGTCTGTGACGGATATGACGTCGCTCGATCTCGTGTTGGCTTCAGTGTGCTCGTGGCGTTCGAGCCGTCCACGTCTCTTGTTGTGTAATTCTTTATGGGTTATTATGGATAGGCGGGGAGAGTGACTTGAGTGGAAAAGGGGAGTGTTTGTTAACAGTTAAAGGCGCCTTTAACCCTACACACATCGTTCACAAGTAAGTGACTTCACTCAAGGTCATTCTCTGCCGTTCTAGGGTCTTATTTTGGTTACAGTTTGATTTGTTGATTAAGTTGTCCTGACAAGCGTTGTGATTCATAACCTTTGTTCGACATTAGTTTTCTTATTTTTGTAATCACCTTTGAGTCCACTAAAAAAATAATATTTGTCATATCTTTTAAATATGTCCAATATTCCCATTTCCATCCAAGTAGTCGGGAAATACTGTATTAGGAGTGGGTATCTACTACAATAGACCAACGGGGTAAGGATCGAACCACCACCCCTCGTGATGATGATTCTGGCTTTTACCGTTGAGCTAGTAAGGTTCAATGAGCTATTGTGTTCATATTAATGTAAACTTAACCCTCATACGCACGAGACTTTTTAACGGACGTTTAAAAAGCGTTCAAATATAACAAATGCATTCCCAAGTATATTATGTTCACACATCAGTTGTTGCATTTTCAATTTTGTGCGTTGGAAATGAACCTTCATTTAACTTCATACTATATTTGAACGCACTTTTAACGTCCGTTAAAAAACCTCTCGTGCGAATGAGGGCTTAGCCTGTTTTCGGCATCGTTTGCCTGAATTACACTAATAATACCCTAAGTGTATGGCACCAGATTATCATTTTTATCGAAGGCATGCAACCATAATAAAATATGAGTCTTATCTAACTTCTAACTAATTCTTAACCTGCATCGTCACTTAACATCAGGTGAGATTGCAGTCAACTAGTCATAGATTAAAAAAAAGCCTCTAAGCGGTCATTGCCCTTGTAAACTTACCTATAAAATCTCAGCGTCTAATGAATCTTGATTACTTCTCCAGTTCGCTTTAATGAACGCCGACCTTACAGATTGCAATAAAATCACCCTAACGGCTGGCATAAATAAGCTTCTTGGATATGTACCGCAAATATTCAAAACACGTGTTGGAATTTTTTCGTTTCAGTGATAGGAGTTTTCCATTAATCTTCTCACCTGTAACTAATTAACTCGACAGTGTGGTTTTTATTCAGCTAGAGACTAATTCGAAACTAAAAAAAGTCTAGAGACTAATTCGAAACTCACACTGTCGAGTTAGTTCTTTACAGGTGAGAAGATTGTCATCTCTATTGCACTTATCCAACAATTGGTTATTTGTAATTGGATAGATATTGTTCGATAGCAGTAAAAGTGATGAATTCTAAACAAACTGTTGAATTATAAAAAAAAACATCGTTAAGTACAGAATAACGTTACTATTGGTCGATGTCGATAAAACCAAATAAGAGCAATGGAGATGAATTCAAAACAAACTGTTAAATTATAAAAGCATCGTTTAGTTAACGTTACTATCGTTCGATGTCGATAAAAAAGATGGTTAGTTGATCTTTAACTAGCAAGGTATATGTAGTTTTTTTTTGTCGTAGGTGCTTTGCTCTAAAAATGCTTTCTTCTATCGTAATCGATTGAATAGTCTATCGAGATCTAGAAGTGGTACATTGGAAACCATCATCATTGATCATCTGTCGATACCATAGTGTAGTTCATCCTTAGTAGAATATAATATATTAGCGGACGCCCGCGACTTCGTCCGCGTGAAATTTAATTTTTGACAAATCCCTCTGGAACCATGGATTTTCCGGGGATGAAAAGTAGCCTATGTATTTGGAATGGAAATAGTAAAATCTATTTCCATTCCAAATGTCAGCCAAATCGGTTCAGTAGTTGCGGCGTTAAAGAGTAACACACATCCAAACAAAAAGCTATACGAACATCCATACAAACTTTCGCGTTTATAATATTATAGTAGGATATGGGCTTCTACAATGCTTACTGGAATGTTAAATCACTTAGTGATATTCCTAAACCGATAGGCTAGTTACTATCAATAACTACTCGTATATAATCTACGAACAGATCAGAGCAAATTAGAAATTGCTATTCAAGATGGGGATCAAACCCAGGAACTCAATGTACGGAAAATCGCATACACTACATACAACAGCGCTAGGGTAAAATTTACCGCAGCGAAGCGCGGGGTGATATTACTGCAAAAGCAAGATTAAGGATTCCGTTTCTTTTTATAATCCCTTATGATCTTCTTTCCTTTAATAAACCCCTTATTTCTTTTTAGGGGATTATAGCACCGTTTGATGTCGTTCCCCTCGGTAACCTTTTCTTTATCGAGAATAGGATTAATCTTGATTGCGGTTTCATAGGGAAAGTAACGAAATCTGAAAATAATGTGCCTTACTCGTAGTTTAGTGCTTGGTAAGAGATTATGACGTGGTCGCAGGTTCGAGTTCATTCAGACCAAAAAAAATATGGCTGAGTAAGAAATATTATTACAGAGTTATTAAATAACTACTTATAGTCTGGTAAGTTCGTTGACGACACTCCCATGATATTCGGACGACGTGGGGAAAGACTGCGCGGGAAAGTGAGGTGCATCAGTCGTGGGTTTTTCATTCATCGCTACACGCCCCCCGGTCCGCTCCCACATTGGGAGTGTTACGAACGAAGTTGCCAAGCTATAGCAGACGCCCCGCGGTTTCAACCGCTTAGTTCTCGTTTACGTGGGGATATGGGGTTATAATAATAGCATAAGATACTTACAAAAAACGTGACTTGCTATTGGTAAAAGAATTTTAAAATCGTTTCAGAAGATACAAAGCTTACCCCACACAAACTTTACCTCTCTGTAATAATAATTAGTAGGTATACCACCCTACCGACAAAGACGTACCGCCAAGCGATTAAGGGATCTGGTACGATGTCCTGTAGAAACCGAAAGGGGTGTCGATTTTCATCTTCCTCCGAACAAGTCAGTCCGCTTCCATATTAGATTGCATCATCACTTACCATCAGGTGAGATTGTAGTCAAGGGTTTGTAAAGGATTTAAAAAAATAATATGAACGATTACAACGCCATCTTACGGGGTTCAACATAGAAACTTATAAAAGCTAAGAAAATTTTAATCACGATTTTAATCACAAGAAACATCTATACCTTCTCCTTTATAAGATATTGGGACATGTTCCCAATTCTATTTTGGATTACAATGTTTACATGTCCACATTTTTACAATGTTTCATTGGCACTATTCATTGGCATTTTATAAACAGTGCCAATTCATGAATGACTTTAATATCATTGTAGGTTAAGATAATGTGTCGTCCTTACAACAAATGGTTTCTAATGAATGAAAGAAAGGTTAATATGATACCACCAACAAATGGCAATGCGTAACATTTATTGAACAAAAGGTAACCTTGTGTTCAATTTGAATAAAAACATTTTATCAAAGTCTCATTCATAAGTATGGTATGATAAATTATACGAAAGGTCTGTCTAATTAAGGATTATTATCAACTAGCGGACGCCCGCGACTTCATCCGCCCTTAGAACTTTTTAATCCACCCCTTACAGTGGTATCGCTGTAAAAATGGAGTAACTTCTCCCGTTTTCCCAACATTTCCCTTCACTGCTCTGCTCCTATTGATCGTAGCGTGATGAAAAGTATATTATGATCAGGAGTATGAAGAATAATTGTAGTTAGTCGAGTAGTTTCTGTTTCTTTATCGAACATACAGACAGAGAGACAGACAAATTTTACTGATTGCATTTTTGGCATCAGTGTCGATCACTAATCATCCGCTGGTGAAATATATTTCCAAAATAACTACTTTGGAAATATATTTCATGTACAGAATTGACCTCTAAAGATTTATTATAAGTAGGTAGGTATAGATGAGTATAATTGGGATCCATACAATAATAATATAATTGTGTTAGTGTTTGTTTTTACCTATTGCTTAACCGCTAAATCAATCTTGACGAATAGCCAATAGATATATAGTCACCTGTCCTCTGAAATTCGACACTATCGTCTCTGCTATCGTTCGCAAACATTTTATCTGTCGGTAACACTGACTTTTTATATTTTAAGTACGCTAGTAGGACTAATTAATTGAAATTTTCATTGAAGTTTTCTAGAGTAGTTTTCTTTATTTCTGTAAGCAAAAACCAAGTATTTGGGCGAAGTTTGCCGCTCTCTGAAATCTGTCGTCCTATGCTGCAGCCTACTTAGCCTACTGGTAAATCCGCCACTGATTAATGCACTTTACTAATCAAAAGAGGTGTAGGAGTCACTCTTTCTTATATCTTAAAGTAAGATTATGTTCAACATGTTTTGCCGATGTGATCTTAAAGAGTGTAATATGCTAGGAGTTTATTAAAATTTCAATTTCGCACTTGTTCATTTCAATTCGCCTCCGTTATCACGAGCCAAGGATGCACGAACTGTCGGCTGCACAGCGCTTGCAGTCGCATGAAATTTAATGAAAGTAAAGATGAAGGTCAACGTATATTAGTTTTCACAGCTTGCGAGGTCGTGGTTATTTATCTTCTGTGGCAAGGACGAGGTACATATATACATTATTCTGGTGATATAAATATGAAATTCTAATAATAAAAATAAAAAAACAATGATAACTCTATTTATTATATATGTATTTGGTTGAAATGACGACATGTGAGATAATGAGAAACAACTGGAATAAATAATATATATAATTAATTAAAAAAATGTTTTTGACTTAATTTATTGTGTATGATTAGAAATACCTATATCAAAGGTCTAAATACATGAATAAAATGTATATTTTTAGATACTGTTTAAACAAATCACTTTAATTAATTAATAAAATAATAATAATATGTATTTTTTATTACATGTCAATAATAAATACCTACATGTAATAATAATAATAATATGATACGGTGTTCAATGTGTTCTTTTAAAAATTGTAATTAATTAATAATAATACCATGTACTTTACATTAAGTCAAATCAAATTTAGTGAAGATGATAAAATAAAAAGGCTATTTATTTATTTATTATTATTTAAAGATGAAGATCAACGTAGTTTTGACAGCTTGCGAGGTCGTAGTTACTTATCCTCTGTAGCAAGGACGAGGTACCTACATACATTATTCTGGTGATATAAATATGAAATTTAAATAGAACTTTTTGTTACAAATTGGTATCATCAAAATACTAAACTATGTATGAAAATCCTGCGAGTATGTGTATAATCTATGTTTATCATCTATAGTTAGTCTATTTGTCTATTGATACTTTTCTTCCTTCTCTCGGTGTCCGCCATTGTATTGTATTCGGTGTCCCACAGATCTATGAGGTAACTAGATTTAAAAAGTTTCAATTCTTTGTATTTAAACCAGCGTACACAGGGGCGTAGCTTAAATGACTGTTTAATATTTAGTGAAAAATGAAATATGTCACCCTTATATTAGAGTTGAATATTATTTATTCCTTTTGTCACAGAACAAAACAAGACTGCTAGTACATGCGCGGACACGCTTGCGTTGTTCCGCACACCCGGGTGTACGTGGGCCACGCCCCCTTGCTACTTCTATTGCTAAAAGCGTTAGCGTTTAGCGTTGTCTGTTCTGTGGTATAACCAGTGTGTGTAATAATTAATTTAATAAATTTTATTACTTTGCAACAAAATAATACTTACCTATTTAAAAAATATATTAATAACATATTTTGGTTTAACATATTGTAAATACCTACATGATAATGTAAATATAAATGGAAACGTCAAATGTGTTTCTAAGGGACATGATAACGAAGCTATAGCATGGGTACGGTGAACCACAATTTCCATTTACACCGGCTTGTCCTCTCTATTTTTATTATAGGACTAAAAAGGTGATTACAAATATAAGAAAACTAATGTCGAACAAAGGTTATGATTCACAACACTTGTCAGGACAACTTAATTAGCAAATCAAACTGTAACCAAAATAAGATCCTAGAATGGCAGAGAATGACCTTGAGTGGAGTCACGTACTTGTGAACGATGTGAGTAGGGTTAAAGGCGCCTTTAACTGTTAACAAACACTCCCCTTTTCCACTCAAGTCACTCTCCCCGCCTATCCTAAGTAACTCATAAAGAATTACACAACAAGAGATGTGGACGGCTCGAACGCCACGAGCACACTGAAGCCAACACGAGATCGAGCGACGTCATATCCGTCACAGACTACTATTTCCAACACTAAACGGCGATAACATTTTGTTCTTTAATCTATGGTAGTAATAACGAAACAGCTAATAAACAAATACATCGTAATAAAACTCATGTCTCTGGAGAAATACAGGTTAGAACCTTGAACTATACTATCATAACTCGGTTGACACGAGAGTAGTAGTTACGAGTACACGCTGGTGTAATATTATTATGTACCTACAAGGGCGAAGTCGTAATACTTACATAGTCAAGTATATGACTTATGACTTCGCCCTTATATTTAATATTTTTCCGCTTTTATTTAACAGATAAGATGCTTTTATTGAATGAAATATAGCTTGATAAAAATATGGGAATTTATTCCCTATTAAATAAAGCCGCCCCTGAAGGGAACGAAAGCACATGCATACCGGATCAGTATTTTTGAGATATATTTCGTACAATATTAGCAGAAAAAAAATACTTTATTATTCAGCAAGATTCACCATAATCGGTCTAGCGGCTTAGCCGTGAAGAAAGACGGCCTCCGTGACGGCCTCAGTGGCGCAGTGGTATGCGCGGTAGATTTACAAGACGGAGGTCCTGGGTTCGATCCCCGGCTGGGCAGATTGAGATTTTCTTAATTTGTCCAGGTCTGGCTGGTGAGAGGCTTCGGCCGTGGCTAGTTACCACCCTACCGGCAAAGACGCACCGCCAAGCGATTTAGTGTTCCGGTACAATGCCGTGTAGAAACCGAAAGGGTAGGTAAAAAAAAAAAAAGACAGACACATACGATTATTTACTTTTTAATTGAATATATTAGCATCGATACATATGTGTATAATTTATGCTCCTACTTTTTTAAGTCAAGAAATTAAGAACTTAAAGTTGATTATCACTTTTTTCCTCTAATTATGCAAATCTAACAACGCTACAACTGCGGTGTTAGATTTACCAACACATCATAGGTCGACAGTTTGGAGTTTAGACCCAACACCACCAAGCTGCTTTTATACGGGTTGGCGGGCTAGCTATAACAACATTATCATCATCATCATCATCATCATCATCATCATCATCATCATCATCATCATCATCATCATCATCATCATCATCATCATCATCATCATCATATCAGCCGATGGATTCCAAACATCACGATACTAAGCCACCTGCATCCAGCGAATCCCTGCGACTCGCTTGATGTCGTCAGTGCACCTGGTGGGGGTCGACCAACACTGCGCTTACTAGTGCGAGGTCACCATTCCAGCACTTTGGGACCCCAACGTCCATCGGCTCTTCGAACTATGTTTCACATAATATAACCACATAATACATATTAATACATAATATACAGGGTATAACTTACGAAATTTAAAAAATATGATTTATGGAATCACAGTTCTCGTAATAGCTTTTGTTTCCTCATGGTGGAATACATCGGGATGAAATGTTGTTTTTTGTTGTTTCTCTCAGTGTGTTTTATTAATATCTAACGTGGCTGCGAATATTTAGATTTCCCTTGGGCTTCTCGTTGTTCAGAGTAACCTGGCTATTACACTGGTGTGGAATATTTAATACTGAAACCTTACACTTGTGCACTTTATAGAAGTAAAAATATACTGCCTACTTTAAAGACAGATTATTTATATTGCAGATGGATTGATTTTGTAAAAGTTGTGTTTAGACTCCGCGCCACGAAATAAGTCCCGCGGCTAAAACCTGAACTGAGATTGACAGCGCCACAAATGACAGTTAGCGCCATTAAGATATTAGCGCCGCGACTACGAGACTCGTTTCATGGCGCGGAGACTAGTACTAGCGACTTCGACTGTATTAAATTAGTTTTTCAAAAACTCCACATGAACTAAGGATTTTCCTGGCCGAAAGGTATCCTCGATTATTGAAAGGGCCAGGCTTAATAAAACACAGATTTACTTTGTTAAAAACGGCTTAAATCGGAAACGTATATGGTGACGATTAGGCGGTTCGCGTAAAAGTCGGTTTATTATTTAAAATAAAAGGCTGTCAAAGCCGAATGCCGTCACCATATACGGTCCGTTTTCAGCCCTTTATTATAAGGCACAGTTTACATAATTAATAGCATTTGCGTCGCTAACAGTTATCTAAAGTTTAATTTTTTATTCCTCCATTCAACAAATATCTTGACTTATTTGGCACGAACCAGATCCACAACGATTTTTTTCGAGATTAAAAGTATTCGTATGTGTTGATCCGGGGTATAATATATGTCCATTCACAATTTCAGCCGAATCGATTCAGTACCTAGTCGCGATGTGAAATAATAAACATCCATCCATACAACCTTCCATACCAACTTGCGCGTTTATTAGTAGGGTTAGGACGTTAGTGTGTAGGGGCTATAAGTGGATTATAATCTACATCGTGCTCTTTTAACCGTGGTCTGTGTCTCGGCGCATATCAAAGGCTCGAGTCTACACGCTACCGTGTTCAGTGCTCACTCCACCGACCCTAACACTCCACTGCTTATCTTTATTTGATATGTACTCGTATATCTTTATAGCTGTCATTGAATTAAAGGTAGCCATTGACGGTCAATTATTCTCACGTTTCTGAAAAGCAAACGGCAGTACCCACGCGACATACTATACAAGTCATGTACGCAGTGACCAACACACGATCAATTATAGTCGTGGGTGCTGCAGAAACGTGAGAATAATTGTCTGTTTGTGGTTAGCATAACATTTATATGCGTCTATACATTGATCTATTTTCTATCCAGTACAAAATTTCCGTTTTTTACGTACCACTGACGTAGATTGTTGGTTTTAACCCTACTATCGAACCTAACCTAACCTAACGTTGTGGTGCGGAAAACCGGGTTTTTGCTGAGTACTTCAGCACTTATTTACAGACTGTATGACCGGGTGGATTACGAGACACTCGTAGACAATATTTGTAATTTGACAGTTCCTATGTACAGAAACATTAAAATGGTTTCGATTTTCGCGCTTTCCCATGGGTTTATAATTTTAACTAGCTGACGCCCGCGACTTTGTCCGCGAGAGCCTTTAGACCTCTTTAATCCGGCCCTGTCGCAAAATCGTTTGTAACGGAGATCTAATAACTATAAACTGTCCTCCTGTCAAATTTCAAGTTCGTAGCATTCAAAATGAAAGACTTTCATGCAAATTTGCGAGAGCCTTTAGACCGCTTTAATCCGACTCAGTAGCAGAATCCGTTCTTAGCGGATACCTACTAACTATAATCTACCTCCCTGCCAAATTTCATGTTTGTACGTCAAGCGGTGCTCGAGATTTCGTGATGAATGACCTTTCGCATTTAAATATTAAGATTTTCGTTTTTTATGCCAACTTTTTTTGCCAACTACGCTTGTTTTTTTTTTATTACCTGTTTTTATTTAAAAATCCAAAACAAAACAACTCACCAAAAAATTAAACCCGGTTCACAGTTCCACGAGCGGTGAAGTGTGATAATACCTCCTAGTTTGCGTTCCATACAGACCGCGTAACGGCGGCTATCAAAGAGTCGACTCCGGGCTAATGGCCGCTGCTTATCATACCTTTGTAAACGTAATTGCGTTAAAGTTAACTTTAATACCCCACACTACCCAGTACCCAAGCAGAGCCTTTATGTTGAATAGTTGCCGCCCGCAGCTCGCATTCCTGAAGCCCACTGACAAATTAGAGCCGCCTGTGTTAATTTCACGTGCAATTAAACAGAAAGATTTTCGCCCTTATGTTGTTTTACTTAGTTGCTTATTGCCTTGTATTAGTATAGTACGAGATCCGGCAAAAGGAGTCATCATCATCATCATATCAGGCGATAGACGTCCACAGCAGGACAGGCCTTTTGTAGGGACTTCAAAACATACCGATCCTGAGCCACCTGCATCCAGTGAATCCCTGCGACTCGCTTGATGTAGTCAGTCCACCTGGTGGGTGGCATAAGGAATCATCATCATCATCATTATCAACCCATATTCGGCTCACTGCTAAGTTCGAGTCTCCTCTCAAGTTAAGTTTCGTGAATTCGTGCGTATAATACTACAGATTACTTGTTGATTGCTTGTTATAAAACTTGTAATGGTGCAAAGTTCGTGACAAGGTCTGACCGACCTTTTGCATTTGGCCCTTTTTTACGCCAATAGACACAAAAGGCACGTATGCCCATGAACATGCCTTGGCCCTGGTAAAGGTTATAGACTGTGGTGTATGTGAAACGTAGGGAGAGAAATTAATAGACGATTAGAGAGCAGCCGTCGAATTTTATCAAAAAAGAGAACAACTTTTGCTTGGATTCTGTAAGGAAACAATACAAGGCGATTCGATGTTCGCTTTAAATTTTGCATCCAATAACGGGTCAAACAAGTTTGACAATTTATTTTTTGAATAGATTTTATGTTATAAATTTATAAAGTGATCGTGGAAGCACAAAATTAGAGCATCTACTTGTTGCAAATTACAAGTAACCAAGTAGCTTGAACTATATTGGTGAAGAAATGGTTCAGTGTAGTCACAGTAGATATAACAAGCAGTATTACTCGGCCGTATTTTTGAAATAAATACCTACAGCCGCGCGCTCCGTAAACATGTGATAGGGCTGCCCGCCTCCAGCATTTTAATTACATTTGCCAACTTTGTGTTTCCATTTAGTTATGTGATTGAATATACTTTTTTTTAAATAAACAAATAAAATACTTTGTAAATTGTAGTAAAATAGGAAGTGTTCAATAAAATGCGTGTTGTTTTTTGATTGGTAGATTTAAATAAGGCTGATACTAATCAATGATCTTGAAGGACCTTCATATATTTATTTTGGTGATGCCATCTAGGTATTACCACCACACTAGGTGACCAAATAATAAAAAATCGGTCAAGTGCGTGTCGGGCCACGCGCAGTGTAGGGTTCCGTAGATTATGTTAGCACTTTAATCCCTTATGTAATGCACAAAAATACCGATAACGATACCCCCACACTATAGAATAGACGATAAAAAATTGATCCTGACTTGGCATGTAGGGAAGGAACTACAAAAAACAAATTGAGATTGACCGGGTTCGCTAGTAGTTTAATAAAAAAATCTGGATAGGTTTATTAATATCAGCTGGCTCTTTACTCTTTTTATTCAAATACATTAAAGTATGAGCAACACAATAATGTTGTTAAATTCAAACAACTTCTTTACTTAACTTCTTTATTACATTAAAATACAGGTATACAAAACATACATGTCATAAGATTTAAATCTATGTATTACATAATAATCAAAGAAAACAACCTAAATAAAGAAGTTAATAAATAATTATTTAATAATATTATATTACCGTTTACGTCATTTACCTATTTACACAATTTTATCATTTAAGCATTTATTTATATATATATATTTTTAAAATTATGCCTTTAGAATACAAAATATTAATCAAATTTTATAAAATAATAACTTTTTCCTAGTCGTCATAATTAAAAAATCCAATACACTGCGTTCGTCACCGCGGCACAGTCGCACCGGTCTTCACCCCACGATCACCCCACGTACGAGGTGCGTAGGTATAGCTCGCGTTTCGACCTTTAGTATGAAGTCCAACTACTGGTTATACTGTGGTGTAGTGTTGTGCAAATCACATCAAAACCGAATATCTCTAATCTGATAACTTCACGCCAATCAGTCGTCTATTTTTTTCTCTGTCTACGTATGTGAAATGTGTTTTTAGAGGACAATCTAAGTTGACATTTATGTTTAACATTTCAGAGGCTATTATGGTATGTATATGGAAAATTAGAGAACCTTCATGATTTTCGGCAGTTAAAATTAAATCGTGACTTTTGGAAATAAAAATAGATCGTAACGTAATATTATAGGAATATTATTGGTTTTATTTTCATCAATCATGTAGGTACATCGGGCTAATTTATAACGACATAATGAAGATTAAAAAAAGAAAACAGATTATTTTTGTGTAAATAAAAAGAAAATGGGTAGGTAAAACTTTTTTTGTTATTGGAAAATACGTACTAATTTTCTAGGTCACGGAAAAATCCGTTCGATGCGCTTCCCGTCAGTTCATCGACATCCCATCCGAGCTTGAATCAGAAACAGTTCAAGACTTGTTGCTTTTTACAGTTGTTTGAATGCTCTTTTGTTCAATGTCCCCTGGACGCGTACGAAGCGCTTCGGTTCTTCGATCCTGATCCGCACTGCGAAGTTATGGACGCACCCTTCCAGCTTCTGTTGTCCCAACCACCTATAACATGGGTTATATTCAAGTCAAGAGTGAATAGGCATCTTCTAGGCAAGCGAATATTACCATAGGCTGCATCATCGCTTACTGTGATTTTTGCGACAGCCTCCGTGGCGCAGTGGTATGTGCGGTGGATTCACAAGACGGAGGTCCTGGGCCGATTGAGGTTTTCTTAATTGGTCCAGGTCTGAATGGTGGGAAGTTTCGGCCGTGGCTAGTTACCGCCCTACCGACAAAGACATACCGCCAAGCGATTTAGTGTTCCGGTACGATGTGTAGAAACCGAAAGGGGCGTGGATTGTCTTCCTACTCCTAACAAGTTAGCACGCTACCATCTTAGATTACATCATCATCACTTACCGTCAGGTGAGATTGTAGCCAAGGGCTAACTTGTAAAGAATAAAAAAAAAAAAATAAGACGGAGATCCTGGGTTCGATCCCCGGCTGACCGATTGAGGTTTTCTTAACTAGTCCAGGTCTGGCCAGCCGTGGCTAGTTAACACCCTACTGGCATAGACGTACCGCCAAGCGATTTAGTGTTCCGGTATGATTTTGTGTAGAAACTGAAAGGGGTGTGGATTACATCATCACTTGCCATCAGGTGAGATTGTAGTCAAGGGCTAACTTGTAACGAATAAAAAAAATCTGTCAAGCATGATTGCAGCCAAACGCTCGCCTGTACAATGTAAAAAAAAAAAGAATTCACCCCCTGGGAGGCGGATTTATTTTCGTTATCAATCACGTAGGTACATTCCGACAGATGTTTGGGACATTGGAAGCGTGCGCGGGCGCAGGCGGCCAGTCGCGTCGACGACTCGGGATCGTTGCGCGCGCTTATCTGATTACGAGATTCATATCTCCAGCCGTGCGGCAAATAAACCGGTTCTAAAAACTGTCGGGATAGGAAAGAAGTTAAAAAAAAACATATAAAAATTAATTAAGGGATTAGTTTTAATAATTTAAAAAAAGCTGTTTTATAAAAAAAAAAAAAAATATGTGTTAAAAATTAATTAGGTAATTATTTGTACGAGTACAAATCAAAAATGGACGCGCTAACAGTAACGTTTTATTAATCTACAAATAATCAAGTTCAAAAACTTTTCCGATAACAAAAATGAGTTTGATTAAGTCAAAAAAAAATGGTTTGTTATTTCAGATAATTAAGTGCCGACTATAAGTTGACGCGCTAATAATATTGTATTTTTTTTAATTTCATTAATATAGTAAGTAACGGAAAATGTATTGATATAAAAAAAATATTAATTATATTTCAGATGAGAAATCGATCGATAAAAAAATATAAATGAACGCGCTAACAATAATTGCATTGCTTTTTTTTTATTAAATCAATGAAAACCAGTTCTAAAGTAAAAAGAAATTTAAATAAATAAATGGGAAATGTTATTTTCCTGCGCTGTGTTTAAATGAAGCAAATAAATGATTATTTATTTTTAAAACGATTCAATAACATATTTTGTCGCGTTAACAATCAGATATAGTGTGATAGAAGTGTACGTAATTATATTTTACACGAAGATTGTCGTTTTATTACAACGATTACAATACTTATAGCTAACACTAGATGTGGTAGCATAATTAATATTGTCACATAACAAATTTTAGTGAAGCGGGTAATTGAAAAAAAATTGGACGCGTTTTAATTTTCATACACTTGGACCGCGAATCGCGCGCGCGTGCCAAACCAACGCCGCATTTCTTTAGTGTCATACAATGACATCGACCCGTGTACCCACATTATTACATACAGGAAACAAGGGAGCACATTAATTTCTTCACAGTTTAATGGACGTTCTCACGTGGTTATATCGAATTTGTTTTTTTTTTTAATTTATATGTGCGTTGTATGTGCGTGATAACAACAAAATGGAGACATTGTTCGTGCAAGAGGCGCCAATTGTCGTTTCTTGGATTGTGTTTCTGGTGTTGATATGCCGGTGTTACTATCACATTGGTGAGTTGTCGTTTTGTTATTTACCTAGTAAAATTATTAGCCTCTTTAGATCCATGGGGTAAGGGGTCGTGTTCAGATTCTAGAGGTCTAGGATTAGACCCCCGCTCGTTGGACTATTGTCATACCCACTTTTAGCATGAACTTTTTTGTTTAGTAAGTTATAAGTATATTACTTATTCGTTTTTTAGAGGCAGTTTATATCCTATATATTATATCTACCCTATGCAGAATAAAATTAAGTATATACCTAATACATACTTCACATTAAAATATAACGTGCTTTTGATTAATATTTGTAAATAATTTTGATGTAGATTTGTTTAATATTAAAATAATTTTACTGAATTCATTCGGAATGTAAAAAAAACATCGTGAAGATCATAGGAATCATAAAAGGCTATCTTGAGTATGTTGGTGTTATAGGTATTACATATTTCTGAAAGATGTCTGTAAGTTATTTTTTGTTGGCAATCATGTAAAAATAATAATTGTCATTGTAAGGATATCATAATAAAATACTTCTTACGTTTTAAAACGAATAATATATGTATTCGTAAAACAACTGTATCAATAAAGATTTCTAGACTAAATTTGTCTGTCTACCTACTTGAAATAATATTTCTAAGGCATATTTTTATTAATGTTCTATTATCGCATTCTTCGAAATACGTCTTTATTTGTATTTACTTTTTCGGCAATGTATTGTCTATTGTGATTCCATTTTCTTTTATAATATTGTTTTGTAATGACTTTCTTTGTCAAAATAGAATAAAATAAAAATATTTAATCTTAGGAATTCTCGTGAATTTTGTAGTTATCGTAAGTGGTTACGGATCATAAGATTATGGGTTCGAGTTTGAAGTTGAGACAATACTATTATAAGTATATTATAGTATTCCAGATCGGTCCTATTTATTTTTCATAAAAATCGGTTCAGTAATTTTGTGTTAAAAATCAAATGACTGAAATAAGTCAACGAAATATAGCACCGCCTTCAATTCAATCAATAGAAAGGACATAGGTATACGATGTTATTTTTCGCTTTTTAGAGTAATGTTTAAATTCGGTTCAATATTTTTTGTTAAAAAGATTTCAAGTTAAGTATTCTCAAATCGTATTTACGTAATAATAAAAGTATTTAAGCGTGTAGTGTAGAAACCTATTTGAAATAAGTCTCACTTTCACACATCAAATCGATCCGCGACGCCCAAGCCATGAAAGTTTGTTTCGTAATACCAGGATATTATATTTTTGATAGCGGCCCACTTACGCTGTGCACGCTATAAACTAGAGTATAGTGTCTCTTTTGAATTAAATAAACAGATTAAATATTATTTTTACAGCGCTTTACAATTTATGTGTATTTTGTTAGCTTAACTTTTAGTATATCCGCTTCTTGATAAATTACATAAAAATTAACATTTGTTATTGCATTTAAGTTTTATAAATACTTCAAAACTTTTAGGGTGATATATAAATAATTTTTTCCCCAAGGTCACATTTATCTTTTTATTAAAATTCACGATAATAGTACGTATTATGAATGTCATAAACAACTGTCACCGTACCCATGCTATTTGAAAAACACTTTAGTGTGCATTGCAATCATCATATCAGCCGATGGACGTCCACTGCAGGACATAGGCCTTTTGTAGGGACTTCCAAACATCACGATACTGAGTCACCTGCATCCAGCGAATCCCTGCGACTTGCTTGATATCGTCAGTCCACCTGGTGGAGGGTCGGCCAACACTGATGATGATGATGTGCATTGCAATAAGGAGTTTCATACAAAAATATTATGAAAACAAAAAACCTGAATGATTAAGCGTAAAGAATTGAAAAGAGAAAAACCATTACCCTCCTCCTTCTCACGCAATCGGATAAAATCTTATTGGGCGGTTTGACTTGATTTGGTGACGCTTACCTTTCTGAGTTGATATGTTAGCTATTATCCTTATTCTCGTAGGTACCTACCACTGATTGGTTATATGCTAAGCCGTATTTAATTTCATTAGTTAATGTAAGTTGGCTAGGATTTTAGGTGCAGCCATTCGTGTATTATTATTGGTTATCGACATTTCTGTCAGATTGCCATTCGAATATCCAGATTTAGAGCCATTTAGATACCTTCTGCTCCTGTCATTGACTGTAATTGAGAGCTTTGGAAACCGCATTGTATGTGTTTGATAATAAAATTAATTTAGTTTACATTTCAAAATTGATAATTAATTTAATGCATACCTTCCGATCGTTATCTTAATTAATATATTTTTATATTTCTGGGAAGAGCCGTGATAGTGCCAGTGATAGCCCAGTGGATTAAACATCTGTCTCCGATTTCGGAGGGTGTGGGTTCGAAACCGGTCCGGGGAATGCACCTCCAACTTTTCAGTTGTGTGCATTTTAAGGAATTAAATATCTCGTGTCTCTAATGGTGAAGGAAAAATATCGTGAGGAAACCTGCATACCAAAGAATTTTCTTAATTCTCTGCGTGGGTGAAGTCTGCCAATCCGCATTGGGCCAGCGTGTTGGACTATTGGCCTAACCTCTCTTATTCTGAGAGGAGACTCGAGCTCAACAGTGAGCCGAATATAGGTTGATTATAATTATAATGATTTCTCGGAACTCGTAATTTATTTCTGCACTAGCCCCGAGGTTTCACCCGCGTAATTTCACGTTCCCGTGAGAAAACGGGGATATAATGTACAAATAGGTACCGTGACTTTCTAGTGGTAAAAGATATTTCAAAATCGGTTTAGTAGGTACATATATCCAGAGATACAATACCACAAATTTTACATTTTCTAATATTAGTATACAATATTTTGGCTGGCCTACCCTACTGGCAAAGACGTACCGCCAAGAGATTTAGCGTTCCGGTACGATGCCGTGTAGAAACCGAAAGGGGTGTGGATTTTCATCCTCCTCCTAACAAGTTAGCCCGTTTCCATCTTAGACTGCATCATCACTTACCATCAGGTGAGATTGTAGTCAAGGGCTAACTTGTAGACAATAAAAAAAAAAAAAAGGTAGGTATTATAAAGTAGGTAGGTTCCTAGCAAAGTTTATATGCAATATTGCATTGTGATCTTTTGACTAGTTAAGGCGTGAAAGCGTAACAAACAAATTCACTTTCGCACTTATGATATTTTAGTATGGTTAATAAATCTATGAAAAAATGTTAATAGCTCTTGATATGTACCATATTATTTCGTATGTGTGCTAAAATAAACAAATCCTCGTAGTAAAAGTAATATTCTTGAATAAACTAAGCGAAACGGTATTAAGATTTCAATTACCGAGGCTGAAATATTGTACCAAACAGGCTTTTGAGGATTAAAACGGTCTCCTAAAAGCCTTAGAAAGCGTATTTTGAAAGCATAATAATAGCTTTAAAATATCAGCAACCCAAATTGGGAGTGACGGTAAGGACTGATTGATTGAGTCCTAAGCTAAAAACGTTTTTGCTCTTTACCCTATATACCGTAAAGTGCTGAAGTATAGTGTATGTAGGTACGAGTAATATAATATACTTAATCTATATATATAAAAGAAAGTCGTGTTAATTACTCCACTTATAACTCAAGAACGGCTGAACCGATTTAGCTGAAAATTGGCAGGGAGGTAGTTTAGAGCCAGGAGAAGGACTTTTTCTCCCGTCCGACAGCATTCCCGTGTGACTTGACATGAAACGCATAACGCAAATGAAAGCTATGTAATTGATGTATAATGACATATGTAATGACGTATGGATGACAATTTGATATTTTACTATATAGTAGAGTAGGAGTAGGGTGGGGATAGGGTAGGGGTAGGGTAGGGGTAGAGTATTGTAGAGTAGGGGTAGGTTAGGGTAGTGGTAGGGTAGGGGTAGTTGAAAGTCTACATCGAGTTTCACGCGGACGAAGTCGCGGGCGTCCGCTAGTTACTTATATAGCTTGGCAAATTCGTTCGTAACACTCCGGATGGTCCGCGCAGGCCGGGAGGGCGGGCTGCGATGCTCCGCGCGCACGACTTTATACCAATGTGCCCCGCGCGCACGACTTCACACCCGCGTAGTCCTTTCCCCTCGTCGCCCGCTTTCACCTGAGTGTCATTAACGAACTCGCCGACCTATACTTAATACCAACGTGGTCTCTTGGATGGTTTATTCAGTTCTTTTTAAACTAATGATTATAGAGGTAAGGAGATATAAAAAGAAATGGGCTCTGAAACTGGGTCGATTTTAAAAATTCTTTCACCAAGGAAAAGTTACATTATCAGCAAGTAACATAATTATATTTTATTCCCGTGTCCCTAGGGGGATGGGAACTACGCGGGTGAAACTGCAGGGGGTTTGCTAGTCATTAATATTATCTATGGTAAATCGTTAAAGGTTTTATTAAGAAAGCGCCTACCACTGTACATCGTTTTTTATAAACTACTGATCAATTTTGTTTCTATAGTAGGACTACTAGCCTGTGACAGTACTAACATGAAAAGAGTTGTTGACTTGTCGGTATTAAAAACCAACATTACGCGCTAAAATAAAATTCATAAACACCTTTTTAATTAAAAACTTGCTTACCCACGAAAATGTTTTCAAGATTTCATGAATGAGGATCTCGTACGAATTTTAAATCCCTGCCTTATTTCTGAACCGGGTCACCGAGAAGTGGCTAACGGCTTAAGAACTTCTTTCCTTACCTCGCTTTGGGGGACGAGAAGTCGCATACAAGACGCTCTTGAAGTGGTAGTTACGTAAGGTTGCCACCCGTCCGGTCTTTCCCGGATTTGTCCTAGTTTACAGTTTGTCCGAGGAGCGTCCGGTCCGGGTAGGGTTTCATTTTTAGTCCGGGTTTGGAATTTACAAGACGTGGCCACTGGGCGGCAGCGCAATTCCCCGATTAGCGTACTCTGTGTATACTTTTATAAGAAGTGGTTATTTAAAAAAAGAGGGTAAATTCAAAATCAGATGTATTATACAACGCCTAATTTTCAATTCATTCTTTTTTTTAATCTGTAATTATGTAATACTAGCCCCGCCGTATCACCCTCGTAGTTACCGTTCCCATGAGAAAACTGGGATAATAGATAGTCTATGACACTCACAAATAACGTTTCTTTCTAGTGGTAAATAAATAAAAAATTCGAAATTGGTTCTGTAGAACCATGGAATACCTCCTACAAAAACCATTTAATTTACCCCTTTACAATATTAAGTATAGATTCGGTCATGGCAACTTCAGACGAGACTGTACTTCACCGGCCTTCATCGGAGACCGGGGTTTTTAAGCTTTTTGTCCTGGTTTTCTGAGTTTAGAGATAGCAACCCTATACGGTAGTGCATTTCACGTGAACTTTTACTACTTTACCCACCCAGGAAATAAGTGAATATAAAATTTTGTTTATAGCTGTACATAAATTTTGTGCAGCATAAAATTTTTATCGCAGTATATAAAGTAATTCGTAATCTATTCCGCGAAGTGGAAGGTGACCGATGTGTTTTATAGTTTTTAATTTGTCACGAATATTCGGTTGGTGTGGTGGTGTGCATCGTATTGTAGTCTATATACTTAAAAGATAGATTATATACAGGGTGTTCCGTAAATATTACGACATACACTACAGGGTGACAGTGAATATCAAGGCCTACTAAAATAAAGCAATATATATGTTAGCCGAAATTATAAGTTTTTTAAGTTATATTGATGTTTTTACAAAATACAAAAATCGTTTTCCTTTAGTGCAATTTAGTCGAAGGTACCATGTGCTGAAAAATTACATAGGTGATTTTATACTTGGTAATTATTTCTGAATAGTTGTTTCAGCTAATGAAATTTTAGTTTTTCTTCCAAAAAGTGATTTTTTTTTTCCTCCAAAAACGGATCTCATTACTTTATTTATGTTTAACGATTTTTTTGTATGTAATTAAGTTATTATAATAGGCCTTGATGTCAGCTATCACTCTGTAGAGTATGTCGTAATATATACGGGACACCCCGTATTCGCTATCGCGGGATTTTTGTAGATCAGTAGAAGAGGAATATCTCTGTTTTGTTTTGGAGCCGTGATAGCCCAGTGGAGATGACCTCTGCCTCCGGTTTCGGAGGGTGTGGGTTTGAATCAGGTCCGGGGCATGCACCTCCAACTTTTTAGTTATGTGCATTTTAACAAATTACCATATCACGTGTCTCAAACGGTAAAGGAAAACATTGTGAATTTGTGAGGAAACCTGCATACCAGAGAATTTTCTCAATTCTCTGCGAGTGTGAAGTCTGCCAATTCGCAGCCAGCGTGGTGGACTATTTGGTATAACCCCTCTCACTCCGAAAGGAGACTCGAGCTCAGCAGTGAGCCGAATATGGGTTGAAACCGACTGTTTTGTTATATCACAAAGAGATTAGGCAGCAGTGAAAGCTTATTTTCTGTCTAGGTTCTTACTCAAATTCGAATCTACCATTAGACTAGTCATTCACAAATTGGCGTCTAGCCTTCGACCAATATAGAACCTTGCTCGAAAGCGCATTCTGTGATTGGCGATAACCTTTTCATAAACATGAATTACTTTACCATTTTGTATTTCGACACCTATCGGCGTAACGAATACCGGGCCGGTCATTGCTTTTAATATTTCCCTCCCGATGTTTGTGTAGCGCGATGGTTTGTTAGGCTACGAATATTCCATTGTTTATAGACCATAAACCGGGTTGTGTCCGTCAGTGCAAAAACATTGAAATACAGCGACCAGAGTTTTGTGTAACTATACACGGATATACATATATAACCATTTACAAACTGTGTAGTCATCATTATCAACCCGTATTCGGCTCACTACTGAGAGTCTCCTCGCATAATGAGAGGGGTTAGGCCAATAGTCCACCACGCTGGCCCAGTGCGGATTGGCAGACTTCACACACGCGGAGAAGTAAGATAATTCTCAGGTTTCCTTACGATGTTTTTCCTTCACAGTTTGAGACATGATATTTAATTTCTTAGAATGCACACAACTGAAATGTTGGAGGTGCATGCCCCGGACCGGATTCGAACCCACACCCTCCGGAATCGGAGGCAAATGTCATGTACACTGGGCTATCAAACGGTGAAAAAAAACATCGTGAGGAAACCTGCATACCAGAAAATTTTCTTAATTATCTGCGTGTGCGAAGTCTGCCAATCCGCATTCCAGCGTGGTTGACTATTGGCCTAATCCATCCTGAGAGGAGACTCTAGCTCCGCAGTGGGCCGAATATGGGTTGATAATGATGATGATTATGATACTCATAGTATTAGTTGGCCCAGTCAAGCTTCTCTTTGTCCGTTACTCATCCAACCAATCGCTTTTACTCGCTTACCTGTTTTTACTCGCTTATACCTGTAACCCAGTTTTCACTCGCTTATACCTGTAAGATGCTAATGTAGTAATAGAATATTTATGGATCAGGACTATCCTACCAACTGGAATGTAATGGTAAAGCTAAACATTAAAATGGACAGTAAAAGCGTGCGCTGCTCTAAATATTCGTTAATGTCACGTAAATCGATACTCGTGTTGGTCGTGGCCCACCTTTTATAGGATTGATGTTTTTATCGTCCTCTTATTGAGGTCACCCTTGTAGTAGTTGTAATATGCAGTAGGGATATTAATAAAGGGAGCCGTGATAGCCCAGTGGATATGACCTCTGCCTCCGATTCCGGAGGGTGTGGGTTCGAATCCGGTCAGGGGGCATCCTCCAACTTTTCAGTTGTGTCCATTTTAAGAAATTTAATATCACGTGTCTCAAACGGTGAAGGAAAAACATCGTGAGGAAACCGGCATACCAGAGATTTTTCTTAATTGTCTGCGTGTGTGAAGTCTGCCAATCCGTCTCTCATTCTGAGAGGAGACTCGAGCTCAGCAGTGAGCCGAATATGGGTTGACAATGATAATGAAAGCCTCTTATAAAAGAGCGGAACCTTTTCCACCAATCTTTTTCCATGCAGGTCAGCAGGCAAAGATTACAAGAATCATCATGACAAACCAAAAATAAATTAAAAAATTCATTTTTGAAATCTCTAAACTTATGTTTGCTTCACGAAAAGTTGAGATTTCGCTCCACTTGACTAAGGCAGGCTTTTATATACAAATATGGTATGTCATTCACAATCGTGCAAGTCCTTTAGCGTTCAGATGTAATGTAGGTGACCCGGTTTCGCTCCCCGGTGCACGCCGTCCGATGCGCTTTGCGTATTGCTTTGTTACTTTAATCCCGGGATTGTATTACGTGGTTTACTGTTAGGTATTTGCGGTGGGAACTGCGTTAAGTGTATTGTTGTGGCAATGAAAGTGATGTGCTATGCTAGATTTTGTTGTTAGGTCTTTACAAAATCTGAGTTTAACGTATGGTGGCTTACTTGAATTAGTGACAGAGGAGGTAAAGCCAGACGGGACATTATTAATGCGAAAGTTATACTTCTGTCTGTTACTATGTCATATTGTGAACCGATTTTGATGATTTTTGTTATTGAGATAAATTAGATCTGGGAGAAAGACAAGGCTCTTTTGTTCCGAACGAATTTCACTACGTAGTTCACGCAACTACGTAGTGAAATGGGGTTAGAACTTTGATTAAAAGTCTGTCATTATTTAAGTTTTACTCGTATGTGTATAAGAAATATGCAACCTCTGATGAGAATTTTAAACATTCTACTCTTAAGAAATTCCTTTGTAAACTTAGTACAAAATTGAAAATTTTGAAAAACCCCCGAAGGTCATGAAATTATTAATTACACTCTCGATCAAGTTTTCAATATTCTCTTTCAGTGTACTTTCATTTGAGACTCCACTCGAGAATACTTGCAGACATTCGATTGTTCTTCCCCAGTTTCTTCCCCCAGAACTTTTAAACGGCTCAACCGATTTTCATCAAACATGTCTAAATAATCGCCCATAAATCACCAATTTTGTTGATTTCAATTTAGTTTATTTCATACAAAATAAACTAAATTGAAATCAACAAAATAAATGACAGACAGACAGACACGTCAAACTTATAACAGCCCTCTTTTTGCTTCGGGGGTTAAAAATTATTTGAAAAACTACAGTCTGATCCCTTGCCTCTTGTATATTTAAGTCCTGAGTATAGGTACTCTTTAGAATACTTTCAAGACTTAAAAAAAATCAACTTTATTAAATTACAATATGCAACACAGTTCCAATACACTTTAGAGTGGTGTCACAATAAATTTCAATACAAAACTCGGCGCAGATGCGTTGTCCGAGACTGTTGATGCTTTTAGCTTAACCATCAAGTATAAGTGCATACAGATGTGTTTTGCACTATGTGTTTTGTTCTAGCTTTTTTGGTTCAACTTGGTATTTTTCCGTTTATTTATTTATTTATTTATTATATATCCTTAGTATGCTTACAGCTAAGCCAAAACGCATACAAAGTACAGACTTACAATATAACAATATAACAGATAAACAAATTACAATATAATCACTATAAAATAAAATACAAACACATAAATTGCATATTTCTATAAAATTAAAATTAAAATTCACAGCTGTTTACAATATCAATGAATACATGAAGTTTTATATCAAAAATATCTAGATCTTGGCTGATCCGTTACTAACTGGGTTAATTTAGATTATACATATATATTTCTTTATTTCGTTTAACTTGTACCTTGTAGTATGACCGCTAGCACCAATATTTCAATGGTAATACTGACTGTTTTTTGCTTTTTGTACAGACATTTAACTGATTTACGTGTATCTGTGTAAAAAATTTCTACTAATACTAACTTTGCGATATAAAGTATGTATGATTCATGATCATCATCATCATTAACAACTCATATTCTGCTCACTGTTGAGCACGAGTCTCCTCTCAGAATGAGAGGAGTTAGTCTACCACCACTACCCAATGCGGATTGGCAGACTTCACACACCTAGAGAATTAAGAAAATTCTCAAGTATGCAGGTTTCCTCACGATGTTTTTTCTTCACCGTTTGAGACACGTGATGTTTAATTTCTTAAAATACACACAACTGAAAAGTTGGAGGTGCATGCCCCGGACCGCATTCGAACCCATACCATCCGGAATCAGAGGCAGAGGTCATATCCACTGGGCTATCACGGTTTTATGATTGATTAATTAATAAAAATTATACCTGATATATAAGACTCATCTAATCTAATATAACCGCAAGTTTTTACAGTTGTTCTACGTAAACCTCTATAATGATCGTACGTAATGTAACAAAAAAATCACAATCTATACAAGAGAACAGTTGCATAACAACTCTAATAGCGTTTGAAGACTTCGTGCTAATCGCGTTATTACATAAATCTTAGTTATTTTTCAACTTCCCCTGAATGCCTAACTTCGCGCCAAAAAAAGCCAATGTTACGCTCGTAAACCGGAAAAAAATAATACGCAAAACAGTTGTATGCGCGTTGGTAACTGCTCAATTATTTTCTTCCACTTCACGCTTTTATGCAAACACGAACCGTCGCGGCGTCGAGTGCGTACCCACTTGTATTAGGAGTCTCGGGCTCGTAATAAAAGCCTTATGTACTCGACTGTACACTTGAATGCGTTTTCCTTGAGCGCAAGTTTTCGAGTTAACTCACGTTACGGTACGTGTAAGCGTGTTTCAAGTTATAAAGAACTTTCAATGTTTAACTTAACTGAGTTACGTTTAACTATGTAGATATGTTACGTAATTAACGTTTATATTACTGGCAATAGGCTACTCGCCTGCTGTACAAAACTAAGAAGATTTTTTGCATAGAGGCAGTTTAGATGCCTAGAAACTCTAATCACATTTTTATTTGTGAAAATAATTTTATCACGTCACTGCAAACGCCAATCATAAACTGTAACGTCATTCGCTATAAGGCATCGCTTGTGATTGGTGCGTGCGGTGACGTGATATAATCACATCACTGCAAACGCTAATCACGCTGTTATCTCTATGAGTGATGTCACTTGCTAATGTTTTCGGTGGCAAAAATTTTACGTAGATATTTATTCATTTATATTAAATTTTTTACTGGTTATTACATAGACAGGACAAAATAAACACTTTAAACACTGTTTATTTACCAAAGAGGCAAGTAGTATATTGTGGCTTATCATGTACCCACTTGTATTAGGAGTCTCGGGCTCGTAATAAAAGCCTTATGTACTCGACTGTACCTACACTTGAATGCGTTTTCCTTGGGCGCAAGTTTTCGAGTTAACTCACGTTACGGTACGTGTAAGCGTGTTTCAAGTTATAAAGTTCGAACTTTCAGTGTGTAACTTAACTGAGTCACATTTAACTATGTATATTACTTAGGTTATGTTTATTATTTGCCGATGATTTTACTGGCAATTGAGGCTTATCATGTACCCATTTGTGTTAGGAGAGTCAGGCTCGTAATAAAAGCCTTATGTATTCGACTGTACCTACTGTATCCACATATCAATGCGATTCCCTTGAGGGTAAGTTTTCGAGTTATCTGACGTTACCTTATCTGACGAGTACGTGTATAAACCGTGCGCATTAACTTGACACCTGACTACCAAACACATCCATACAAACACATTCGAGCCAGGTGCCAAGTTAATCCGCATGAGCTGTAACTCTAAGCGTATTTTAAGATGTTCGAAAGAGAAGTTCGAATTTTTCAATGTGAAATCTTTGTTGTTTCGGGCTAACATTATAAAGAGTTCAATTTTGTTGGATCGAAACTGAGGCGAACAAAAGTGGCCAATTGTCTTATATTTTCATTATAATTGTAAAGAACGAAAGTTATTTAAACAAATTATATCTACATAATATTGTCTATAATGTCGAGCTGTGTTTTCAGGAAGTGTACAAAACTAAGTAAGTAAGTTAACACAAAATTGTGCATGCGGTGATTTTGTTGGCACGTAACATATCTAATTGTATCAAATTTTTGGGAAGAATATTAAATTCATTCATTCATTATGTAATTAGTAATTTTCAAGTACATTTCATGTCCATTTCGCTAACAAGTTTTGTGAACTACGTAATTGACACCATTAAAACATATTGTTTACTTTGAAAGCAATTTTAGTTTAAACAACGTTACTCACTTACTCGTAAATTAATTCCCCAAACAATTATTTGACTCCCGATTGCATTTTAAAATTTCCAAGAATTCTTCTATGCCGTGAGTGCAGTGCAATCGGTCGTACTCTCTATTAGCATGAACTATGCAGGACCGTTTGTCGGTCCGTAAATAGACCGCGGTGTTATTTCTGTGTATTCCTAACTTTAGATACGTCAAACTAACCTAAATTTCAAGTGGTTTTATTGAGCGCGGTATGAAAGTTATGGTTATGGTTATGATGTAAAATTTGTTATTAAATATTTTTAAATTGTATCAGAAAACGTTAGCTATTATTCAGACTGGCTAAGGATCATGGTGTCTTGGGTTCTATTTCTGAGTCGGATTAATTATTGGGCTTTTCTCAAAGATTTTATAATAAAGATACACTAGCGCAGTAAAATTAAGGAGAACAAAAGCGGCTAATTGACCGCATATGAGTCGCATAGTAAACAACGAAATTTATTTAAACAAATAATAACTAAATATACATATACAATGTTGAGTTGTGTGTTTAGGAACTTTAAAAACTGTATATACATTAAATATACAAATGGAATTAAACACAAAATTGTCGGCGTGTCCTTAGTGGAGTACCTAACTCTTTGCGGCATTTTGTAGGCACGTAACATTTGTTTTTAATCAACCCATATTCGGCTCACTGCTGAGCTCGAGTCTCCTCTCAGAATGAGAGGGGTTAGGCCAATAGTCCACCACGCTGGCCCAATGGGGATTGGCAGACTTCACACACGTAAAGAATTAAGATAATTCTTTGGTATGCAGGTTTCCTCGCGATGTTTTCCTTCACCGATTGAGACACGTGATATTTAATTTCTTAAAATGCACACAACTGAAAAGTTGGAGGTGCATGACCCGGACCGGATTCGAACCCACACCCTCCGGAATCGGAGGCAGAGGTCATATCCACTGGGCTATCACAGCTCACGTAACATGTCTATAGTATATACAATGTCGTTGGCTTTTCTACCTTATAAGAAATTCTCAATAACAGTCTACGTGTTATCTAGTACAAGTATCTCCCTTTAGTAGTAATTGTTTGTTTTCAGATATTGACATTTTCACGCAAATTTCGTCCTGCAAAAGAACAACAAACAGTTCAAAGAGGCAAATATATCATACATATAACATAGCTATCCAAATACCGTAGTTAGTCACAGAGACCGTGGCCGTATTTAGCTGGTATTCGTACCATAAATATAGTTAAATATTCTACTAAAATTTTCTTGATATATGTGACGTTAGTACGAAAAAGATATAGGTACTGTTATCGCCGTTTAGTGTTGGAAATAGTAGTCTGTGACGGATATGACGTCGCTCGATCTCGTGTTGGCTTCAGTGTGCTCGTGGCGTTCGAGCGACATCCACATCTCTTGTTGTGTAATTCTTTATGGGTTTCTTGGGATAGTCAGGGAGAGTGACTGGAGTGGAAAAAGGGAGTGTTTGATATATTTTTTTTTTATTCTTTACAAGTTAGCCCTTGACTACAATCTCACCTGATGGTAAGTGATGATGCAGTCTAAGATGGAAGCGGGCTAACTTGTTAGGAGGAGGATGAAAATCCACACCCCTTTCGGTTTCTACACGGCATCGTACCGGAACGCTAAATCGCTTGGCGGTACGTCTTTGCCGGTAGGGTGGTAACTAGCCACAGCCGAAGCCTCCCACCAGCCAGACCTGGACAAATTAAGAAAATCTCAATCTGCCCAGCCGGGGATCGAACCCAGGACCTCCGTCTTGTATATCCACCGCGCATACCATTGCGCTACGGAGGCCGTCAAAATATCAGTCAAAGGTACCTTTAACCCTACACACATCGTTCACAAGTACGTGACTTCACTCAAGATCATTCTCTGCCATTCTAGGGTCTTATTTTGGTTACAGTTTGATTTGTTAATTAAGTTGTCCTGACAAGTGTTGTGAATCATAACCTTTGTTCGACATTAGTTTTCTTATATTTGTAATCACCTTTTGAGTCCTATAATAGTACCTACTCGCAAGTTCCTAGGCGGGCCGCTATGATACAGCCGAATTTAATAAAAATAGGTTACATAACATAAGCCTCGAAACTGGAGCAGGGGCACAAAGAAAACAACATTTTTCCCCAGCATGATATTAGGATTACGGTCGTATTCCAAAAGTGTCCCCACAGAAAAATCCATGATAAATTGTCTTGACATGGCCTTTGTAGTGGAAAATCTGGTCAAACTAAAAGCGTAGACGTGAAATGGCATAGGTGGATGTGAAACGACACGAAAAAAGCCCCAGGCAAAGTTGCAGGCATAATTTCGACTTTGCCCGGGGATTTTTTATAGTAAGAATTGACGGTAGTACGGCCTAGTAGGCCCACCCGATGGTCTATTGAAAACTACACTTCGTTTCATGTAGGATGGTGCGGTGATAGTTCGTTTCACCCTTGAAAGTTTGCCGCGATTTACGATAATAGTACGTATTATGAACGTCATACAGGCGACTGTCGCCGTACCCAAGCTATCTGTAAGACAATTCAGCGTATAATAAACGGAACAAGAGTTCGTAAGGTATGCAAGGTATAAAAGGTCCTACTGTTACTACGTGCTAGGTCTCATATGCCTTATGAAAAGATACCTTTAAATATAGGTATTAACGCTTTTCAGATCGAATTGATGTGAGTGAGAACAGTATCTTCATTTTGGACCGTCAATACAGCCATAGGTGATAAGTAAAGTCGCTAACTTAATATCAAAGCTATAAACATCAAAGCATAGGAGACTGCTTATTCCATTAACGTCTATAGTAAAATTGCATTTATAAGGAATCCGATTTCAGAGGAGTATTTCAGAGAGATATTGAGAACTTCGTCTCCTAAAGAAAAAGAAACACCAATCTTTACTACAACTTCCTCCCTTTTGAAGTCTTCTTGCTTTTAACCGTTAATGAAATCCAAGTACTCATCTAATACACAGTAAAGTGAACCTTATTGTCTTTGTTTTTAGACTTTCATTTCACTTGGCAGCAATTTAATACTTAAACCTAATTAACATTGCAAGTACATTAATTTAAAAAGCTAGCATAATGTGATTATGTACTTTTGCACAATATTTTTGTATAATTTGAAATTCCCCAAACAGTGTACCTGCGAGTTCAATATAACTTTTGTAAACAACTTCAGATGGAATATGTTAATCTAGATCCATGCATGGCAATCCCTCGGTTTGTTTGTTCGTCATAAAAACTTTTTGATACAATTTTAAAATATTGTTGCGAACCCGCAATGCTTTTGTATGAAATTCATTACAATGGTCGAGTTGGTAAATAAAATCAAATGGATTTAATTAAAACGTTTACTCACACAAAAATTTTCGAAATTCAATGTTATTTCAAAAATTCTTATGATTTTTGGGGGTAAGCTTGTATGATTTGCGGGGTTCTGAAAATTGTTTAGGACCTGATAATATAAAAGAAATATTAATTTAATGTAATGCTTTACGGTACTTTTGTTTACGGTTCCTTCTGGACTGTTTATTTCTTTTTTATTCGTTCCTATATACCTATTAATGAAAACTACTTAAAATATAGAATTTCCAGTTACTGTAAATATGTGGTAAGTAGATGATATCGATTCTACCAATGATATTTTATTATATTATGTAGATGTGTTATGTGCCGACAGAATCAACGCAAAAAGTGACCCGAACTCAACTACTCCATTGTTAATGGAAAAAATATAAAACGCTGTAGTTGCCCTTACGAGTTCCCCTCTATTTCTCCAGGATCCCATAATCAGATCCTGACATGATTGGTATGGGACAATCTGGAAAGCATAATAACCTCTCAAACAAAAAAAGAATTTTTCATTTTTTAACCTCCTCCTTTTTTTGAAGTCGGTTAAAATACGACACTAGTCACCTTTGTTCGCATCAGCTGCAACGCGTTAGTGGCATATCTAATAGTATGAAATCTTTGGATTCTACCAGTTAAATCGAGACTGGAAATTTCTGCACAGATCGTATAAATAGTTATAATATGGTAGAGAGTCTTTACCCTTGAATGCATTTTAAGTAAATAGTCTGCGAAATGCTTGGCGAGCAAAATGTTATGCTAGCTTTAGTGTGCTTTAGTCTACATTGATATTCAGCAAGAAAGTTAGCATTAGTAGATACCTTCTGCACTAAGCTTGTTGAAAGCACAGGATAGGTGGAATTTATATCTTAAAGATGCCTGCCTGGTTTTTAAATCTTTTTGAGAGAGAAGACTAAGACTTTTATAGTTTTACAAACATGGAATGTTGTTTTTTATAAAAGATTATTTATTTTTAGTAGTTTCGATTATTGAATGGAAGTAACTTAAAAATTAAAATTCATGGAGGTTCTAAAGTTTTGGATTATTACTATTACAATATTGGATTGAAAAAATCAAATGAAAAACACTTAATATACTTTTATGTCTACCATTATAAATATAACTAGCTGACGCCGCGCGGTTTCACCCGCATGGTTTCCGTTCCCGAAGGATTATGGGAATAATTTATAGCCTATAGCCTTCCTCGATAAATGGGCTATCTAACACTGAAAGAATTTTTCAAATGGTACCCGTAGTTTCTGAGATTAGCGCATTCAATCAAATAAACAAACAAACTCTTCAGCTTTATAATATTAGTATAGAGTATAGATGTTTTTTAATGTTGTGTATTAACATAATTCATTTGATTTTTTTAGTAGACACCATCTGATGGTTTAGTCAGTTAATGTGAGTACTAATCGATAACCAAAACCATTTCATGAATATATACGTAAGAACGTAATGTTACAAATTGTAATCAAATCAACGAATTATTAAATTAACTCATTAGTATTCAATTAAATTAATGAATTAATTAATTCATTTCATACAATCTGTCAGCGCCATGCTACGTTCTCGTTACTTGCAGTTATACAAACCACGTATTCATTAAACACCAACAACATTTCAATTATAATTATAATACCCTTTTACTTACGTTTATAATACAGCTTTTTGATAAATTTAATTTAGTTCAACGTTTAATTTTTAGTGTTTTAAAATGTATACAAAACCATTGGAAATTTTAACATTGGTATTATATTATGAAAGTAAATTAGGATTTTTTTTACGGTAAATTAGGTTTTAATATATGAAAATTTTATGCATGGAATTTTTAATTTAATTTATGCAGCTCTCGATTAAGTTTGTTGGTCGTTAGTTGTGGTTGTGGCTGTTGTGTTAACTGCACTAGAAAACTGCATTAGTTTGTTATTTATATTTTACTAGCTGACGCCGCGCGGTTTCATCCGCATAGTTCCCGTTCCCGTAAGAATATGGGAATAATATATAGCCTATAGCCTTCCTCGATAAATGGGCTATCTAACACTGAAAGAATTTTTCAAATCGGACCAGTAGTTCCTGAGATTAGCGCGCAAACTCTTCAGCTTTTATAATATTAGTAAAAAGTTTATCACTATACAGGTTGCGGGGGATTATTTCCCATAACTCCAAGGTGTCAAGGTCCCATAAGTCCACTTATAGGAGCCGAACTGCATAATACTCGTAACTAGTATTTTTATAACTAAAAATAAAAACTTTGATGTTTTCATACAAAGTAATTCAAATCATTCCGACTGTCCATGTAACACACGCCTTTGTTTATGCTTGCATTTTAAAATTTCAAAGTTTGGCTACGTTATAATTATAAGGATGTGTACATATAAGGCACACATTTTAAGATCTACTCGTATTTAGAAAATAAATATTTATTTACTCCGAAAATGTTAATTTTAGAACACATTTAATCTTTAAAGATTTTAAATTATTTTTCGGTAAAGAATAACCCAGAGTTATGGGTAATATCTGAGCATCCTGTATAGTCTGTCGATCGGTATGCTTATGTTTTACATTACTTAAACCGCCATAGTATTATTTATATCTCATTGAGATAATTCATACTCATAATCTAGTACTTGCTTATTTTTATGGTCAAACCACATTTATTTATACACAAATCCCTCGGAAACCATGGATTTTTCCGGGATAAAAAGTAGTCTATGTGTTAATCCAGGCTATAATCTTAATACCAAATTTCAGCTAATTCGGTTCAGTAGTTGAGGCGTGAAAGAGTAACAAAAATTCATATCATCAAAATCATCAGTTTTCGCAAATCTCGGGAAACCATGGATTTTTTCGGGATAAAAAGTAGCCTATGTGTTAATCCAGAGTAAAATCTATTTCCAATCCAAATTTCAGCTATATTGCTTCAGTAGTAGCGGCGTTATAGAGTAACAAACATCCAAACACCCAAACATACATCCAAACATCCATACAAACTTTCGCGTTTATAATATTAGTAGGATTTTTCACTATGTATTTTTAGATGAGTGATAGTGAGAGAGAATTTTGTTAACCTATTTTGTTAATTTGGGTACTGTTATATGTCATCGGCTTTAGGATTTGAATAGCTTGACATCGTTGAGCCTTGTAAGCCTTTATTGAATCACGTTTTGTAAAGGAAAGGGGACGGAGCTCAGCAGTGCCATGCTATTATTTTCCTCCGTGCGGCCGTGGCCCGTGACGTCATTCACCATGGCCTTCGCGGTCGGTCAACGACCCCACTGTGCCGTTAGCCATGCAAATTGATTACTATGATATCATGATACGACATTTGTGCGTATATGCATTATGGCGAATCGAATCGTAATATTATAGTAGGTGCTATGCTACTCGTGACTACACGTGTGTTTTGTGTTAGATATGCTAATGTTTTTTTTTTTTTATTTATTTGGGTTAACAAACAGTAAACGATAAGATTACAATTCAAAAAAAAAAATTACTGACATTAAAACTAAATCGTTAACCTACACCGTTAACCACAGATTAATTAATATACAAGAAAAGTGAAATATTGAAAGTGAAGTGACATTGAAAGATTAAGCTACTTTTACATTAGATTCTTAAATTTTTTGTGACAATTGTTTTTTGAATTATTATTATTATCGTGAACGCAGTTTGCTATAGTCACTGCCTCGTTGGACCAATGGTTTGACCTATTCGACGATGGACCATGAAGTCCTGGGTACGACATCATAATTTTGAGATATGTAACTATAAAATAAATTTGATTTATCGTTCTTTCTAGAAGACCTGCTCGTTTACGAGTAAGATTTTCGTTTTATATAACACGTTGTAGCAGCTTCAGCCACTCTAAGCTGCTACGAGTATCTGCCCAGTGTCGCAGATTATAAGCAGCCAGAGCCCCCACTCTGGCCACTTGCGACTTCGCCTTCCCTACTTCAACAGACTGTTACTGGATGAAACGTCTTCGGACATTTCCCCGCTGCCGTCTCCGGCCTGGGTCTGCACGCTCTCGGCTCCGTTCAGCGGCCTCCTTCTTCTCCATGACAGATTCGCAGAAGGAAACCACTGTTTTCCATGCCTCTTTTGTCGGGTTTGACTGATTTATCGTGCTGGTATATCACGAAATCTCGATCTCGAAAATCGCTTGTCTTAGAAAGAAGATATTTGGTAGGGAGGTAGTTATAGTTAGTAGACGTCTGCTAAGAACGGATTTTGTGTGGTATTAAATAGGTCTAAGGAAGGACGAAGTCGCGGGGTTACGCTAAATTATAATATAGGCCAGTGCCCGAATGCAGGCACGCGTAAATGGTAAGCGATATTGCAGCCTGAGGGTCGGATACGCCTTGTCTTGTTATTGTTATTAACAACTGCCAGAAATTATTTTACTAAGTAATTGCTAAGTAAAAGCTACGTTATTCACGAGTGTCATTGGCTATATTTTATTTCTGCATTCCTTCGGAAACGGGAACTACGCGGGTGAAACCGCGAGGCGTCCGCTAGTGATAAATATGGAAACATTTCGCATAAAAACGTTTAAAATAAAGAATCACTTAGGGTTTTTGTAGGGTACTTACTTATTTCAACGAGTATGACTAATGACCCATAACGAAGATTGTAGCATGACATTTGTTACTATAGGTGACTCATCGTTAAAATCGATGTTTTATATCCATCTACCCACATGTAATTTAGTATGCTTACCTAATAACCTTGTCGATGTTATTATATACAAGCTGACGCCCCGCGATTTTACCCGCGTATTTCCTGTTCTCGCGGGAATACAGGGTTAAAATATATATACTACTACACTCATAAATAACGTGGCTTTTAAATGGTAACAGAATTATCAAAATCGGTTCAGTAGATCCAGAGATTACCCTCCAACACCACAAACTTTACATCTTTATAATATTTAACATTAGTGTGACTAAGTAGCACACAACCAAATGCGTAACGACCTATTACAGGACCAAGCTTTCCTCCTTATAGGAGAGAGGATATATGGAGCTAAGACCCACCACGGTGCTCCGATGCAGATTTTAATGTTTGATTCTGTAACAATCACTGTCACTGTTAACAAGAATGACTGGGACTGACAGCTTTTGATGCTCTCCGTAACATTAACAATTTTGCCAATTTTAGAAGTTGTAAGTGTTAAGTTTCTTGGATGGAAGAATAGCTCAATATTTCATAGCGTGACCTAATAATAGAATCCAGGATCTTGTGATCCAAAACCACATGAGGCAACAAAGTAACTACTAGACCTCTATTTTGAGTAGTAGGGACATTGATGCTTAAAGAAGATGAGTACGTCTATGAATTGCAATGACCATGGTTAATTTATATATTCATTGTATATAATGGTGATGAAATTTTACTAAAGTGATCAATAATGTAGGCGTCCACTTACGGCAGGCGTCCACAGATCCGCATTGTACCTACGCATCGGACGCATCGCATCAATGAGATTTTTAATTTCACGTTAGATAAAATCCGTTCGATGCGATCCGTAGCGGATCAGTGGACGCACTTGTATGACGTTCTCTACAAATAATACTAAAATCCGTTTAATGCGATGCGTCCTATACGTACGATGCGGGTCTGTGGACGCCTACCATTATTTTTTTTCAACCAAGTTTTATAGCCTAAACGTGGATTTCCCAAACCCACGTTTCGAATACATCTTGATTCGTAGCCGAACAGGTGAACTTCTGGACTTGTGAGACTTATATACGCTATAGAAGTTATTGCTAGTCAAATATATTTCCTTTGAAGGCAATAAAACTGCGTCTTCTACGGTATACTTAAATAGAGATGGAACATCGGATGACCCACTTTGTGTATAAAACATGTGTCATAATAAATAATTCTGGTTGTACGAGTGGATTTATATTAAACAGACGGGTCTTGAGATGTTGTCTAGGATTTTGTAAGTTAATTTTAGATGTTGATTCATTTGTAACTTGGTATTTTTTTTATATGAATTGCGAGCAAATGACGTAGCGTTTCCCCTGATGTGAAGTGATTGCCGCCGGCCATAAATAACTGTAGCAATAGAGGATCATTGCGTTGCATGGTTTTTAGAGATTTTCTCCAATCTCTGAATAACTAAATTTATAATTATGTAGATAATATAGAGGTACATTTAGTGATTGTAGATTTCAAAATATAGCTCTTTAGAGCTTTTACTATCGCTCTGACTATTTCATCTACAAAATTATTAATTCGTTTCGGTTTGAACGGTGTGGTGTGGTGTAATACGAGTAACAGGCACACGAGGCTTAACACTTTAAGCCTTATGAAGATCGCAGGCAGCATATTGTACGATGTGTTGTTAGGATGTACTGCAAATGTATTTATTATTTATTTAGGTATTCCCCTATTCCCTATTCCCCCTATTCCCTCATATTAGGTAATGATTTTCCAATTAATGTCAGATGGACCCAAACCACAGTTAAAGATCAAATTTTTTTTGGATCTCTAGCGAAGGGTTTTCACAAAGCTAAGGATCTGGCGAATGGATACATGATTCTTCATGATATCCCGTATAAAATGTTTAACAATCCATACCCCACCATAAAATATGCTTTCAAAGCCACCATTGTCCAAAGTCCATAATAATCGGCTACCGTACTTATCTATGCTATGAGTGCCTATGCCTCATGCATGGACTTCCAAATACAATGGTCTCGAGCAGCCAGCGTCCAGCGGTTCCCTACAACCAGCTTGATGTCTTCGGTCCATCTAGTGGGGGTCAACAAACACTGCGCTTTCCGGTGCGGTGCTATTCCAGCACATTGGGACCCCACCGAACATCGGCTCTCCGAACTATGTGCCCTGCCCATTGCCATTACTGCTTCGACTCGCTGAACTATGTTTTGTTTTTTTTTCATTATCTACAATGGTAAGTGATGATGCAATCCAAGATGGAAGCGGACTAACTTGTTAGGAGGAGGATGATATCCACACTCCTTTTGGTTTTTTATACGACACAGTACTGGAACGCTAAGTTTTAAGAAGTAAGTAGGTGTCAGTGACTTTGGTTTCTGCGGATGTCCTCATTTCTCAATCGATCACGCAGATAAACTTTCAGTCATAATGAATGAGGATGTCTGGCTATTGCAGTATTTCGTTCTATACCATCGTTTCCCAACCTGGGCGTCCGCGAGTATGTGTATGGGGGTCCGCGGTGTCATCTCTGGATCATACATAAATGCTAATAACTTGTAATCGCTGCGCCTACTTAAAACATGCAGTTTTTATTTTCTTTTACATGAGAGCCCAGATATTAGAAATAATGCAGAATAGCATAAGTGAGGATTTTTTATTTTGTTTACCTCTGCCTTCGCATACTATAGTTGAAGCAACATTTCAAGTACTGAACAACTTTATTCCACTGAAATTACTTGTGACAATTTTTAGGCAGTTAGTACCGACGGTGTACGGGTTATGACCGGGACCGGGACTTCAAGCGCGCGTGAAGAAGATGAATCCAGCTATTATCTGGCATCTTTGCCGCATCATCAATAATCCCTAATTCATAGGGAATATTTTTGCTGTTTATCTTATTAAGGGGGTCCGTTAAAACTGTGCTTGATTTCCTAGGAGTCCGTGGCTCAAAAAGATTGGGAAACGCTATAAAAAAAATACTTTAAATTATTTCAGTCGGCTGGTGTGATCTAGGCTTTACACAAAACATGAGACTGCTTCCTGAAAATTAAATGAATTTGTGTCTCTATTTCCCGCCGCTCGGCGGTTTTCGGAACAACTTTTATAGCGACTTGGTAATTGAATATCCTACCGGTTGCGGCACCAGGTGGCATTTTACAGTTGTGTATCGAGGGCCTAATATATCTTCTTCGCTTTATAGTAAACTTGGGAACTTGGAACACTTTCAGAGCAGTATAAATTCTTATTCCAACTAGGTTTGGCTAGTGTACAGAATACTTATTTATTTATTTATTTGTGTATTTCGTAGGTTCCCTAACTTTATTTCTCATGGACTACTTTCAAAATTTTGGTGGTTCCGGTGGACCCCTGCTACATTGTGATTCCAGCTAACTTTACTATTTGATGTCCACTTAGGTACAGTACAAGGAACCAACCAATTCATACGTTTATGTTTTTTATTTAGAAAACTCCTTATTTGGTATGAAATCACTATAAAATCAGATAAATTTTCGTGGAACCCCGCTAATGAATTGTTAGCGGAGAGTCGCCAAGGAGTCTCTCGTGGACCCCACGGGGTCCATCTGGACCACTTTGGGGATCAATGGTGTATTTGAAAGCGTGGTATGTTTAAAAGATTTGACAGATGGCGTTTTGTATATATTCGGTTGGTGGATTATTTCTGGAAAATAGTTAATTGCACCTAGTTAATTATCACTAAAATATTAATAAATAAATATTAACAATTGAATTTCTCATGACCGTCAATTATTTTTCGGCTTTTTATTACATATTCTCATCTTTGTTCTTTTACTTGATTAAATGATAATAATTCTAAGGTTTTGTACTGATTTATTAGGTACAAGCTGACTTCGTGCGGTTTCACCCGCGTGGTTCCCGATCCCGTAGGAATACAGAGATAATATATAGCCTATAGCCTTTCTCGATAAATAGGCTATCTAACACTGAAAGATTTTTTCAAATCGGAGCAGTAGTTCTTGAGATTAGCGCGTTGAAACAAACAAACTTTTCAGCTTTATAATATTTGTATAATTTATATTATAAGTTAGAAAAGTTTTGTTTGAGGCAAAAAATTATCAGAAAAACCTATTTTTTGATTCGGGGTTTGTCGAATGTACTCACCACCTATAATGTGTATTACCAATGAGTTTTAGTTAGCATGTTAAATTGCACTCACATATTTCCAGTGTAGGTTAAAATAAATTATTTGGTGAAAATTTCATACGGCTTCTCTTCATAGTGATTGATGCGCGAATATTCACGAAACGGAAATTAGAAGCTGCCCTCACGGCTACTCGATATTTTGCTTTCCGTGCAAGTAGACCGTATCTACTTTATATAAAACGGACTTTAAAAAAAAATCGTTTTTCGCCCCGTATTTGTCTCGCAGCTCTGTAAAAGCCTTTATTAATAATTAATAAATAAAATTTAAAAACCTTTTAATATAAAGGATTCATTAAAAACCTTAAAAAGGATTAATTGCCAATACAGTTTTTTTTCTCAATTTATACTAATATTATAAAGCTGAAGAGTTTGTTTGTTTGCTTGTACGCGCTAATCTCAGAAACTACTGGTTGGATTTTAAAAATTCTTTTAGTGTTTAAATAGCCTATTTATCGAGGAAGGCTATAGGCCTATATATTATTCCCGTATTTCTACGAGAACAGGAACCACGCTGGTGAAACCGCGCGGCGTCAGCTAGTATAATTATTCAAATATCGATATTCGCTAATAATTTTGTTATTTTCGGTTCTAAGACTAAAAGTTACTTCATTAAAGATGTAAATAATTTAATTTGTGAGACCTATAGTTTTTTAGTTAAACCATAAAACTATTTGTATACTTTTTTCCAAGATGACGGTCGGGCGACAAGGGTTGCAACCCCACAAACCTATATTCAACTTTAATCTAACCCCTTGATATATTGAAGTTTAACTATGCATATTTCCGTCTTTGGAAGTAGAATTCCAACTTCAAGATAGTTAGGTACTGTTATATGCTAGTTAGGTACTGTATTTAAAAAAGTTAACTGGCAATGTACCCTACCCTATGCGCTGTAAGAATTAATTGTAAAAAGTGGAAAATGAGACTTGTTTCTTGCTACGTAACTGAGTAGCTACCTACATTGAAATCTAGAATGTGGAATTTAAGAGCAAGTTTTAATGCATTATTACAGTACTGTGTATAGTGTTTAATGTAAAACTTTTGATTATTGTGGCTTTTGTTTCTATAAAAGTAGTATATGCCACCATTGTTCGTTTGAGTATTAACTGAGGAAGAAATAGACAAATATCGACCAATGGCGGCGAAGTTATCCCAGTCCTATTTATTTCGTCCTAATGCAATGGTAAGCGATATTTCCGGTTGTGCCGCTATTGGTTGACATTTTTGTACATTTCTCTTTACGAGAAAATTATATCATTGGTCGCATATTAGTCATTAGACCTAGTGGTTAGACGCTACGGTCGGAACATTTTAAAATGTAGCTTACCTACAATACTTCCTTTTAATTTTGCCGTAGCCAAAGAGTCGCATGACATCAATAACATCAACAAATAAATAAATAAAAAATAAATAAAACAAACTTATAATAAAACTGGTCAAATCCTATACATTAATTCGCAATTTCAGATTTTACTTACCATTTGTAACACCGAACGTTACCGTGGCATAACGTACTAGGTACTAGCGCCATCTAGAATTTATAATGAAACTGTAACAGGTCAAATTCTGTACATTGAAGATATTTTGATGATTGATTAATTTTTTGGTGCAGGGCATTATACAATCGATACTGAAACTTTTTTTTTTTATTCTTTACAAGTTAGCCCTTGACTACAATCTCACCTGATGGTAAGTGATGATGCAATCTAAGATGGAAACGGGCTAACTTGTTAGGAGGAGGATGAAAATCCACACACCACGCTAAATCGCTTGGCAGTACGTCTTTGTCGGTAGGGTGGTAACTAGCCACGGCCGAAGCCTCCCACCAGCAGAAAACTAAAAAATAATATAAAACAACACGGGTCCAAAAAACACGGACAGACAAGACAGAAAAAAAACCCAAAAAAAATATTTTGGATTTTTTATCTGTTTTGTCTGTCCGTGTTTTTTTGTTATTTGGGCTTCACGCTGAAACTACTGTATGAATTCAAATAAAACTTTTTCTCGGTTTGAGACTATAATATGGAGAAGGTTATAGGATACTTTTTATAGGGAAAATAAAATCAGATGGGGGTGAAATAAGGGTTGAAAGTTTTTAACGTCCGTTAAAAAGCGCTCGTGCGAATAGGGGCTATGGGTACTTGGGAATGCATATTTTGTTGTAGGTATATGTCTGAACGCTTTTTCAACGTCCGTTAAAAAATTCTCGTGCGAATGAGAGCTTAGTGGGGTCAAACAAGACAATGACATTAGCACGAAAATAAAATAAGTACGTTCTGACACGTTCTTGCTAGTTATTTTTTATTACTCGTATGAGTCCACATGCACTAGACCGTGGCCACTTAATGGAAATGCTTACGACTATTTCACATGAAGTTAAACATCACTTGCGTCTCCCACTGTGAAGTTTGTGTGGTTTATTTGGCAAATGTTTACGTTAGAAGCAGTTGTTACGTCTATTATTTATTGCTCTTATATTTTGTTCTACGTCAGTGTGAGTTTTAATTTTATTTTTAACTAGTAGACGCCGCGCGGTTTCACCCGCGTGGTTCCCGTTCCCGTAGGAATACGGTGATAAAACCTACAGCCTTCCTCGATAAATGGGCTATCTAACACTGAAAGATTTTTTTTAAATCGGACCAGTAGTTCCTGAGATTAGCGCGTTTAATCAAACAAACAAACTCTTTAGCTTTATAATATTATATATAGAATATAGATATAGAGTTGTATAGATACAACTTGTTTTACGTGTCGATGCTATCTTAAATTGCATTGCGACCAATATGAATTGGCAAAAAAATGACTGAATTCTTATAAAGATGAGTATCTTTGTAAATCATTATTTGAGCAAATAAAATATCAATAGGTACATAGAAATAAAAAGTGTCATCAACACAATACAAAATATATACCTTAGAAATAATAAATATAAATACCTATTGAACACACTACCAGCGATATTATAGATGCGAATATGAATTACACAACCCATTTTCAGATGTTGTCTAGGATTAAGGAAAGAAATGCGGAATGTAAGAGACAGTATATTTTTTATTCCTCCTGAAAAAAGTACAGTTCCTGATTGTGAAAAATAAAAGTAGTAGGCAATCGCTTTACCACAGAATATATATATACAAGTATATACTACAGCCCATCTGGATGTTTACTGTTTACCAACAAACAAATTGAAAATGATGGTAGGTATAAATCGTTAGGTCATTTCACACCTAATAATACCTAATTACAATTAGGTAACTTCTTTATAAATTAATGAAAATGAATTCGATTAATAAGCTTATAACAATTAGATAGAATTAATATATTTTGAATACCATTTTTTAAACAAACAATACATAATTTAAAATAAATAAGTTTTGAAATGGAATGCGTTTTCTACCTTCATTTCTATTTTGTTTGTTGGTAAACAGTACACATCGAGTTAGGCTGTAGTATAGTTTTATTTAAAAACTAGCGGACGCCCGCGACTTCGTCCGCGTGAAACTCGATGTAAACTTTCAACTACCCCTACCCTACCCCTGCCTCTACCCTACGTTGAAATTTATCCTGAAATTTCTTTGCTATAAACCTCACGGAGCCCGAGACCTTTTCAACGAATGCAAAACCGTGGAAATCGGTTCGCGCATTCTGGAGTTATAGCGTCAGGAAGGAAAACCCGATTTTTTTTATTTTATTAAAAGTATCCTATGTCCTTCTCCTGGCTCTAAACTACCTCCCTGAAAGTTTTCAGCTAAATCGGTTCAGCCGTTCTTGAGTTATAAGTGGAGTAACTAACATGACTTTCTTTTATATAGGGTACAAATATTCTAAATTTCTGAAAATGGCTCCATTTAAATTTTAATTCACGTAACCACTCCGGTTATTTCATTACTTCTTGAGATATTCCCGCTATGTTTATATCTATTGCTCGAGTTTCCGCCGTTTCACGGATTGTACATCCTTAAAGCGTTTAACCGTCGGCCATCTATTCAATGTTTACGGCTATTGCTCAGCTTCCAGTTTCACATTTAGATTGAAATAACTGTAAAATACAAATGGATTGATTCGGTGTTGTGTTTAATCTAAGATTATATTTTAAAATTTAAAATATAGGTTTTCAATGTATTCGATAATGCCCCATCGTTTGAGTGTATCAAGCACTCTGAGAAAGTTATCGGACAAGATTTTCTTACGGATTGTACGTCCTTACAGCGTTCAACCCTCGCCCATCTATTCAATGTTTACGGCTATTGCTCAGCTTCCAGTTTCACATTTAGATTGAAATAACTGTATTATAAATACAAATTAATTGATTCAGTGTTTAATCTAAGATTATATTTTTTGAGTCGTGTTTCGATAGCCCAGTGAATATGACCTCTGCCTCCGATTTCGGAGGGCGAGGATTCGAATCCGGCCCGTGGCATGCACCTCCAACTTTTCAGTTGTGTGCATTTTAAGAAACTGAATATCACGTGTCTCAAACGGTGAAGGAAAAACATCGTGAGGAAACCTGCATACCAGAGAATTTTCTTATTGTGTATGTGAAGTCTGCCAATCCGCATTGGGCCAGCGTGGTGGACTATTGGCCTAACCCCTCTCATTCTGAGAGGAGACTCGAGCTCAGCAGTGAGCCGAATATGGGTTGATAATGATGATATTCTAAAACTTAAAATATAGGTTTCAATGTATTCGATAATGCCCCAGTTTGGACGACGAAAAAGTTGGAGCATGCCTCGGGCCGGATTCAAACCTACATCCCCCGGAATCGGAGGCAGAGGTCATATCCACAGGGCTATCATGTGCTCAGCTAATATAAGCGTGTTAAAAAAGGAAAGGAAAGAATGATAAAGAAAGATTATTTAGAAGAGGAATTAGGTGAAGATAGAATTGAAATATTTTACATTTAAATCTAGATTAAATTGGATAATATTATTATTACGCCAAATGTAATTTCTAATTCGATTTAGAAATTATATTCGGCATAACAATAATATTATCCAATTAAATATAGATTTAAATGTGAAATCCTAAGAAAATAATAAATTAGGAGCGCTTCGGTTGGAGTTATTCCTCAAGGGAACGTGGGCAAAATTGGTAACCTGTGTTAGAGTATAATTTGTTAAATCAATGTTTTGACTTATCTCTAAAATCTAAAAATAATAATGTGTGTATGTGCTGTGGTTTCAACATTAAATTATTATATTGAAAAAAAGAATGCTCTGGTATCAGCAGGGCTAGCACGGGCAAGGGAGAAATTTATCCACGGGGAGAGGATAAAACGTTTATCCCCCACACTCGTTTTATCCACTCACCGCGCATGGGCACGTCGGTGGATATAATATCCCCGGTGGATAAACGGAGGGAAAGACTTGTCAACCCATTTGTATATATCTTATAAATTGGCATTAGGTATATTAATAAATATAGTAAATTTGATAATATTTGGTTTTTTTGTGCATATTATTTATCTGTTTTCTGTTGGCATTGTTTTGTTTGGTGATTGTTTTTTGCGGTGGTTTGTAGTAGGTATCTATAGTATCTTTCATACTAGCGGACCCGGTCAAGCTTCGTTTTGACATAAGTGCACTTGTTCTCTATCCCTACTCTACCCTTCTTTACCTCTACCCCTACCCTACCCCTGCCCTGCCCCTACCCTACCCTACCCCTACCCTACCCCTGCCCTACCCCTACCCTACCCCTGCCCTACCCCTACCCTACCCCTACCCTACCCCTGTCCTACCCTACCCCTACCCTACCCCACCCCTACCCCACCCCTACTCCAACCCTACCCCACCCCTACCCCGCCCCTACCCCCCCTCCCCTCCCTACACCAACCCTACCCTCCCTACACCAACCCTACCCTCCCCCCTCCCCCCACCCCCCTCCCCAACCCCTCCCCCTCCACCCCCCTACACCAACCCTCACCCCCCTCCCCCACCCCACTAATTTGCTCTTTCTTCTTACAAATTTTTGCTTTCTTTATTTGTTTTATTTTTTGTGTTAATTGTAGTTTTTATTATTTTATAGTGTTTTTTTTTCTACTTATATACTAGAATTTCTGTGTCCACTGTACAAGCCAATTATTGATGTTTATGTTTTAAATCTGTATTTCCTGTATTACCATTTTTTTTATTATATTATGTAAATTATTTTGTGTGCATAAATGTTGTTGGCCTGTTTAAATAAAATAAATAAATAAATGTCAATCGGGGATTAATTTGTCTTTCCCTTGTGGCCATGCTATGACGGGTGGATTTATATCCTTAGTCAGTGGATATAATGGGTGGATAAAAATTTTATCCCTTGCCCATGCTAGCCCGGCAGGTAGGGTCAAAGTACCTACCTACGAAGACAAGAGCTATGAAAATATTTTCTCGCATTTGTGTATTAGCGCATCACGAGCATAAAGAGAACAAAGAGCCGTGACAGCCCAGTGGATATGACCTCTGCCTCCGATTCCGGAGGGTGTGGGTTCGAATCCGGTCCGGGGCATGCACCTCCCAACTTTTCAGTTGTGTGAATTTTAAGAAATTAAATATCACGTGTCTCAAACGGTGAAGGAAAAATATCGTGAGGAAACCTGTATACCAGATAATTTTCTTAATTCTCTGCGTGTGTAAAGTCTGCCTATCCTCATTGGGCCAGCGTGGTGGACTATTGGCCCAACCCCTCTCATTCGGAGAGGAGACTCGAGCTCAACAGTGAGCTGAATATGGGCTGATAATGATGATGATGATGTGTATTAGCGCATCACGGATTTATTAAGTTTTCGGCGGAAAAGTTGAATTTATGTTATTGTTTGTACCCCATGGACTTTCGCTAATCAAGACTTGCTTGTATTTAATGATACCCATGATATTAAAACTTATAACTGAAAGTAATTTAAGCCCATTTTAATTTAAGTAAGTTGAACCAAAATGGCGATCATCTGACAGGGTATAGTTATAAAGCAAAGTGTAAACGCTCCGTGGTTGCCCAATACATTAACATAACATACTATTATGTGAATTCATTGAATTATTTTTGTTTACGCGATTGTAATGTCGTCAAGTGTTGCTATGGTTACTCGTCCGTATGTCGCTAATATCCGAAAATCCACACATTGCAGGGTATTGTCCTGGATGTCTTGGTGTTCTGGAGATATTGTGATGTGTGGCATAATTTCGAAATAAACGCATTTTTCGAAAACGTTCTGCGGATAAGTTACCTTATAGGCGCGTACTATTCCTAGTTTTACTTAACTTGGCGTTGACACTACATTGACGTTTAATTATTGACCCTTATATATTTACCTTTACTTAAGTCGTCTAGTCCAACAGTAAGATCTCGTCGTACAAATTGGATGAGCCTGTCTTCCATTCCATAAGATTTCGGTACAGTTGTAACAAGGAATTCGTAATTGGATGTACCACTATTTCACAGTTGCTTCTCGGCTTTCTCGCAATACCGTAGTACTGTGAAATGTTTATTTCGAACACAAACTTGTGGTCTCAATTTTGGGACCAGGCTTTCAGTATTTGTGTGATGTTTATTCCTTCGTTGTTCTATTCTAGACTTTCTTTTAGACTCTGATTACTATTGATTACTTTTTTCTGATTATATCGTTAATTATTAACTGCTCTAGTAGGATCTTATCAAATTTGATCACGAGCTAAAGAGAGTTTTATTTGATTTTCAAGGAATTCCTTAATCCTACGTCCATTGGTCACAAGTCCAGGGCTCTGCTCGGAGTTTTTTTGCCTGCCACGCGATGGACGCGGTACTCGCACGACGTATCCATGGAATGCTAAGATATTCGTTTCTTTCAGATTACTACTACTATTTATTGCATTGTTTATTTAAGTATAGTGAGAGGCGTGGTTTTTATAGATATGTATTGAATACTAGGAGTTGCCACGCGTACCCGTGGCAAAACTAATAAAATATAGCCTATGTTCATCAGGTATAATGTAGAATTTCAATGGTGAAAATTTTTTTTAAATGTGTGCATTATTTTCAAAACCTATTCAATGAAAATAAACAATCAAATCTTTCTTCTTTATAATATTATAGTATAGATCAATCAAGATCCGAGTAATTTCAAACTTATCATATCCCAAAAGTTTATAAACTTTACGCCATAAAGTCGTACTAGTCTATTATATACCTAACTTACATTTGAAGTCTCCAGACAGTTATCTTAACTTCTTTAGAATGCTTGCACTTTTATTCTCTTTTCTATAAAGTCGAGCAGTTGAATCTACTGTGCAATTACAACTTTAAGCACTTATACTCGTATGAAAAGTTTTCATAGCACGCTACCAGTAATAGCAGTTGCACTGCGGCGATTCTTTCTAAAGCTAAACCAACGCCACATTTGTTTTTATCTTGTTCAAAAATAGCCCAATAAACCTTTGTGGTTATACGTTTTTCTTCTATATATAACTATCCGAAAATTATTGTGTGATTTTGTTTATCATAGTGCGTTTAAACTTAAAGAACTAAATGAGTTAGTTAGTGTCCTTTTTTATTATATTTGACGAAATAAACTAAAGATTCACCTGATGTTAAGTGGTCCGCGTAGCCTATTATGGACTAAAACTTTTCAGTACATAAAAGCAACACATCCAACAATGTGCTGACCTATGCCTTAAATAGGCGTAAGTGTGTAGTAATAAGCATAGGGGTAGTTCATCCCCGAACGAGCTTTATGCAAACCATCACGAGCTCAATGCATAGGATCCAAAAATCCGTGCAAAATAAAGCTCTATTAGTCATAGTTAATGTTTTCAATTTTGCATATTTGATAATTTTTAAACATTCTCTGAATAAACTGATTATATTTTTTAACTTAATTAACACTAAATAACACATTTACATACTTGACGACGAAAATGTTTTGAATACTGAGTATTTTTATGTAAGCAAGTTCATTTGTAGTTTTTCTAGCGTTAATTATAATTATGATCACGTTAATGCAATGCAGCGTGAATAAAGTATGATGCAGTTTGTTTTAATTAATTTCATGTTCTATAAAAACAATGGCATTTAGTTTATGGTGATGTACCGTATAATTGCTTTTATTACTCGATAGTTATTGTATCATTCCAATGGTTTTAAGTTTATAAAGAGATAATTTTAGTTACGAGCTAGGTATATCAATTAATTCTTTCGATTTGGTTCGTATGGTTTTTGTTGGAAATAATACTTAGTATGTAATGTACTTAGTGTGTTGTTACATTGTTGAATAGTAAATTATTATTATTATTTGTGCAATTACACTTGCAGAAAGAAAGAACCGGCTTTATCTGATGGCTTTGTTCATATTTGTAGTTGTTTTATTCTTATTATTTCTTAGTATTTTTTCTAACAAATCCATTGTTTCATTTCACTTCACCTTCTTTCGACAATCCCGTGAATCCATACATTTTGTGATACTGAGCAAAACAATAAAGCTCCCAGGTATTCTGCAACTGGAGTAAAACTTCTTTTAAAGTTTGCTAAATCTACGACATTCAAAAGTACCTATGTCCTCGATTTTAAATGAGTCATCTAATTTTGATAATCAAGGGTAATTGTTGACGTGCCACGATTCGTTCATTGTCCGAGTCGGCCTACGAAATTGAAATTGGGTCGTTTAACCCCTTAACTAGTGATTAATGATACATTATTGTTCGACAAAAAATCCAATCAATTAATTGCTTGTCGTCAGCAATTGAATCTCAATGACGTGTTTTCAAATACGTCAACTGTAACAGAGCTTATGGTCTAAGATTATTATACAGGTTAGAAGCTGTGATTAATAATTAAAGATCTGTTGGATATCAATTATCCTCATAATCATCATTGCCTTTATTCTCACTGTAGGGGTCACGTCTCTTGTCTACAAACAACATGGTGTGGGAGATTGTATTAGCTAGGATACCACCTACTACGGTTATGTCTCAAAATTCTTTTTTTTTCTGATTGTATATGATACCTCAGCGAGTATTACCAGCGAGTTCCTTATCATCTGGTAGAGTCGAACCGAACTTTATAATAACGTAAAGGGGACGGAAAGTAAGGCTGTGTACTGTGATCTTGGTTTGAGTGAACTTAGAATCGATGGAATTCGTGGGCTGTGAATCAGGTCAATCCTTAAGCCGCTGTGACCGTGTTTCCAATCAACGTCTAGGTGAGAAAGTCCCTTATGATAATGAGAAAAAATTTCTGTAATCAACTAAATATAATGATTTTAGATCAAATAAGTTCTGTTGCAATTTTATTTTCAGACAATTCGAATACAGTCATACTCATATATCTGTAACAGTAGATATAGTATGAATAATATCATTTGGAATATTGCCGCGCCAATTTATACATCGGGTCGTTAAAATATGTATCGCCGTAAAAGATCTGCCGTTGCCAAACTTTAATTGGATTCCAAAAAACATTTTCGACATACGGGTAGGTATAAAATTCACATTTTTATATTGGATTTTTTAGCTCTTTCAAAGTAGAGTATTAAATATTACATGCGCTGTTCTGCGTTTCCAGTTAAAATTGCCAGATGTACCTCAATGTATCAATTACCATCAGATGAGATTGTAGTCAAGGGCTAACTTGTAAAGAATAAAAAAAAATTACCAGTAAGGCTGAATGAATCTTATAATTATAATTAATACACTTATATAGCCTGTTTGTCAGGTTATGTTTAGTAATTCACAACTTTTTGCGCAATTTCTGATTTTCAATTTTATTAGTACGCGCAAAAAGCAGGCGCCTGATACTTTCTCATTTTGCATTTTCTCTTCACAAATGCATCTAAAAATTTTAAACGCTTCACTAATAATTAATTTTCTGTATTTAAATTTTATTGTTCTATTCACATAGAAGAAAGGTTTCATAAACAGACCTCTCATAAATTTTCACACCTTATAGGTACTTGATATTTTCAAAATCCTATTTTAGCGGATGCTGACGTTTAATTCAGTTCAGCTTCAGATATTTCATTAGAGTTTTGGATGAGTTTTGGTATTCGTAGTTTTTACACATGAGATTTATAAGTCCAAGACAAGATTTTATAAGCTAGCTCGTAGCAATAGGCTGAAAAGTTTAGAACTTGTTTGCCTACTGTAATTTTGAGGTCGATCTTAATGCGATTTGTTGTTTCAAAAGGCTTATATAAATTCAAATGAGTCTTACCGAAGCTGTTTACTCTGGCTTTAAAGTTAATTCTCAAAGTATACTTATTTTAAAACAGATTACCTTACCTTACCTTATCAGCCGATAGACGTCCACTGCTGGACATAGGCCTCTTGCATGGACCTCCAAGCACAACGATCTCGAGCCGCCAGCATCCAGCGGCTCCCTGCAACCCGCTTAATATCCTCGGTCCACCTAGTGGGGGGGTCGCCCAACACTGCGCTTTCCGGTGCGGGGTCGCCATTCCAGCACCTTGCGGCCCCAACGTCCATCGGCTCTTCGAACTATGTGGCCCGCCCATAAATTACTTTAAAACAGATTGTTTTAAAGTAATTTACGTTACGATATCTCTTCTAGGTATACACTTATTACAATACTGAGATAGTATCTTTGGTTTGAAATTATCGCCTACTATATTTTTTGCTACATCGCGTCATATCTTCAATTGTGTTGGAAGAAACGTAACGTAGGTATGCGCGTCGGCCATCGTTTATAGTTTGATAAGATCAGAAACAGTCGATAAGGTCTAAATAATACCAGATAATACAGATGTAACAATACAAGACCAATTTATTCAGACCCCCGTGTCCCCATACCAGGTGGTATTTGTTCTCGAACAGAACCGCGCGATCTCAGCCAGTCGACAGCCGAATGCCGCCGGAGGCGCACGCCCTTCGTCCTCCGATACTTTACGAACATTTTAATTAAATCGGGAATGCATATTTTAATAGTTTTCAAACTGCATCTCGGTATTTGAGTGGTCTCACGCACAGTGAAAGGAAGTTTATCTTATGACGTTTGTGTAAGTGAATCCACGCTGGGATGTGTTTACAGTATAATAAGGTGAGGTTGTTTATACTTCGATCAGCTGTGTTGCTGGTATAACATCCGAGGGTGCTCGATACGTTGATTAAGTGCTTTTGTTATGGGTTCATCAACACCTATGATTTTTTCAACGAGAGTTTTCATGCATGTATGTAAATTGTAAACATTACTAATATTATTAGCTGCGTATATATTGCTCTGATGAGAGACGTCTCCGGAAGATGCACTGTCTTAAAATAAAGTATGCTGTAGTATATTTTGTTGTGCATTGGCATTAAAATAGATTCTTTTTGTTGCGAATTCGTTCGTAATGATTTATAGTGGAGTGTTTTTGTGTCACGTTTTTTTTCTCTGTTCTATAACCAATGCCGTTTATCTTGCATCACGAAAGAGCAACAAGCGATGGCTTTTTGTTCAGGTGTTCTTACAATTTACCTGTAATTGTTTATGGCAAAATGTGACTCATACCACTTGTGCTTATTTGCATTATAGAAATTATGTTAATTTCCCACCTTGACAATTCTATAGGACGAGTGGAAAATAGGGTTTCTAGGTAAAATATTCATATGGTCATTAGTTTTAGTGTTATTATTTAAAACTCAACTGCCTCAACCTCGTAATTACTTCTTATTGGTTATGGTTAACTAGTACGCCTGGTCCTGTATTCGCTTAAATTTCTTGAGATTGTTTTTTGAAAAATCTCAATGCCAGCCTAGAATTAGGAAATCGTTTGTGTTGATACAACTTGGTGCCTGGGAGTCCTGAGTGATCCAGCGCCCATCTATTTGCGGTCGTGTCGGTTTGACGTGCGATTGGATTATGAATGTGAGGATAGTCAGTAAATTTATGGTTGTGTAAAACACAAAAACACTAGTGCATTATAACATACTAGAGGACGCCCGCGATTTCGTCCGCTTGGAATTTAGTTTTTCACAAATCCCTCGGGAACTATGGATTTTTCCGGGATAAAAAGTAGCCTATGTTTCAGCTAATTCGGTTAAGTACTCGAGGCGTAAAAGAGTAACAAACATTCATATCATTAAAATCATCAGTTTTCCATGGATTTTTTCGGGATAAAAAGTAGCCTATGTGTTAATCCAGAGTAAAATCCATTTCCATTACAAATTTTAGCCAAATCGCTTCAGTAGTAGCGGCGTTAAAGAGTAACAAACATCCAAACATACATCCAAACATCCATACAAACTTTCGCGTTTATAATATTAGTAGGATCCTGCATCCTGCTGCAAAAACTCAGTCGGAAGGACATTATTGTTATGCCTCTCATTTAATTATACTTTCTTTTTTATATTTTACATTGTTTATAAAATACATTACCAAACTTATAAAAACGTTATAAAATTGTCCAGCCCTCCCGTTTTGGGGCATTTTGAGTGTCCACGTAACCGGTGGTCAGGATTCCAGTTATTTCATGCCTTCTGAATCCGACCCTTGATCCAACAGTCAAGCGAAAACTTCTTAAGTTGTGGGTCGAAGCCTTTTGCTGTAAGGCAATTGACTGAAACGAGTATCGGAATTAATAATGATTATTGTTAGCCTTTATATTAAGTATTTTATTCTTTATGTTAGCCTTAGACTACTATCTCATCTGATGATGCAATATAAGATGAAAGAGGGCCAACTTGTTAGAAGTAGGATGAAAATCCACACCCCTTTCGGTTTCAACACGACATCGTACCGGAGCGCTAAATCGCTTGGCGGTACGTCTTTGCCGGTAGGGTGGTAACCAGCCACGGCCGAAACTTCTTCGGCCTGACCTGGACCAGTTACGAAAATCCCAATCAGCCCAGCCGGGGATCGATCCCAGGACCTTCGTCTTGTAAATCCACCCCGCTCACTACTGCGCCACGAAAGCCGTCCAAAAAGCCCATTTTTTAAAGATTTTAGTTTTTACATCGCGTAGGTATATTATGACAGCGTGCCTGCTTTATCAGTGGATTATCAGCTGTTTGATTTTCACATGACTTGATAAGATTCGCTAGAAATAATGACATATCGCCTGTGATGGACTAGGCTTAGGCTGTTTGTCCACCAAAGCGGAGTGAGGTTGCGGAGCGGAGCTGCAGACTATGATAAATAAATAAATGTTAAATTTAATTTATTTAATCCGCTCCGCTTACCGGTTTTATATGAATTTTTAAACTCGCAATCCTATACGTTAATATTTCTCCGTTCCTCGGCTCCGCTGCCTCGCTCCGCTTCGGTGGACTGGCAGCCTTAGTGTTGATCAGTCTGTAAGTACGAGTAGTATGACTGTTTGTGAAAGTAAATATTCCCCTGCAAATAAATTCTATGTTAAACAGGAGCAGGCTTTGCGTTGTAGAATTTCAATACGAAGAATGAAATTGTTGAGTCAACATCTTCTGAAGTAGTTTAGGTTTTGCAGTGATATGTACTTACTAGATTTATCCCGTTTCGGTTTTTCGTGGAAAATAATTTTCAGCACACAATGGTTCGGCACCGGTGAATCCATTGCTAATGTCAGCCGCTAACGGCCTGACAGCCGATAAAGCTATTGATTAAATGAACTAAAATTATTTTTTCATTAAATATTTAATAAATAATTTGCATGCCTAATTGGCAAGATACATTTACCATCTACATCTACCGACCACCTGTATAAATAATGCATGTATCTGCAAAGAAATAAATTGATTGATTGATTGATTGATTGATTGATTGATTGATTGATTGATATATAAACGTTTAAAGATTTTCCAACGTTGAAATTTATGCTATTGAAATTGAACATATTTTGGGGTGTATCATATCGTGACGGGGTGTTCCGGTCTCCGGACGCCGGAATACCAGTTATCTGTGTCCACGTGTATGACGGAGAACCGCATCAGTGTACGGTTTTATTTAGTAGTATTATCATATTCAGCATTGGGACAGCTACAAGCTTGTTCAGCATTCCATTAACTCAGAGGACTAAACTTATTGGGTTAATGTGTCTGCAATAAAATCTAATATATTTAATTACAGAATTGTCCTGAAAAGTCCTCTGTCCCGTCTTTTTGTCTTTCTGGTAACGATAAACTCGAAGACTACTTAACGGTTTTTACATAGTTATGTGTATAATTTCTCAAAATTTAGTGTAAATTGGTATAAACAAGCTTGCAGGACAAGACTAATACATGATATCTTGAAGAACTGAAAGACCCTGACAACAAACGACCCTTGACATGATGCGATTCTTAAACTGAACATTTTAAAGACGCACTGCAAAAGTAAAATTTAATTGAAAATTTCGCAATTGCTAATGCATCGAAATTTTTTTGTTATACCAGAATAAGTGATTACTTTAAGCAGCTTCTTTAGGTAGTCTTTACAACAAATACACAAATTTTTATAACTATGTGTGCGTGTACATTAGACGTTATATTTTTCACTATCCCCCACCCATATCCCGTATGATACGCTTTCCCGTCTAAGACGCGTTTTTAGTTGGGTCCCTGCGAAATCGTATTAAACGGGTTCTACTGTAGGTAGTTATATTATTATTAATTCACTCCTCTCCTAGGAATTGTTCCGCCCCGATGACTGCAACAATAGTAGAGTTGGACCATAACATAGCGATTGTACAGTTCCCATATTGTTTACCCTCGCTATTGCCTGACCGTCTTGTTTGCTCCTAATATCGTATACTCTGCGGGCTAAACACGCACGTGTTAAATTTTAACACGTACAGATAGAAATGGGTCATTGCCGAATCAAAATTACTGTATACTGGTAACTCGGTTTTAAAAAAGCCATTTTAAACCGATTTTAAAAAAGTAAGTTATCAGTTGGACGCGATTTTTTTTAATGTTTGTTACTTACCTCATAACTCTGTCCTCAAATCTTCTCTGTTCTCTTTCTCCGTCATTTTGTGACTTTTTCAGTGGTGTCAGCCACTAGAATAGTCCAATCTTCCAGTTTCATCAGTCATTGATAAAGCTGGAAGGTTCCTAACTTCGAGCTTTATCAATGAATTCCAGTTTTTAAAAGGAACTTTGTATTATTTTGTATAAATTTCTTGGCAAGTAAGTGTTTCTGGGACCCTGTGTCCCTGATAACCTTCTTTCTTCAATAAGCCTTCAAATCAATTAGTAATAGATAAGCACCATAAAGTTTTTCACTTTTCGTGTAGGTTTAACATCTTCGAAGTAGTTTTTAAAATGATTTTGGTGCGAAAAAAATTGTTCTCAATCAAAAATTTGCACTTATTTTAAAACTTTATTGAGTAAAATTCCTATATTTTTTTTATGTCGCTCGTATTTTTAGTTTCACTCAACCGATTGCAGAATATTCTGCTACCCTACTTTTTTTACTATAACCTTGTTTTTTTTTTTCAAACTGCGAAAATGCCAGTGAAATCGGATCAGTGGGTTTTCCGTGATGCTCCAATAAATATTCAGCAATGCCCCTAAGGAATCCATTTCGATTATTATTTAGAAAAAAAAATGTTGTGTAAATAAATGTCTGATAGAATATTATGTAATAAACAAATGCATGGTTTAATTAATTACCTAAATGATTATATAATACCCAATATTACCTACGGGTAACAAATAAGCGGCTGAGCAGATCTTAATGAATTTGACATAATGATAAGGTTGCGTAAGTATGGTAGGGTAGGTGTGAAGGTGGGAGTAGGGTAGGGTAAGGGTATGGTTTCACGCGGACGAAATCGCGTGCGTTCGCTAGTTATTATTTAAAATCATCATCATCATTGTCAGCCGATTGACGTCCACTGCTAGACATAGGTCACTTGCATGGACTTCCAAACAAAACGGTCTTGAGCCGCCAGAATCCAGCGGCTCCCTGCAACCCGCTTGATGTCTTCGGTCCACCTAGTGGGGGGTCGACCAACACTGCGCTTTCCAGTGCGGGGTCGCCATTCCAGCACCTTGAGACCCCAACGTCCATCGGCTCTCCGAACTATGTGGCCTGCCCACTGCCACTTCAGCTTCGCGACTCGCTGAGCTATATCAGTGACTTTAGTTCGTCTGCGGATCTCCTCATTTCTGATTCGATCACGCAGAGAAACCCCAAGCATAGCACGCTCCATCGCCCGCTGAGTGACTTTGAGCCTTCTTATAAGGCCCATAGTTAGCGACCAAGTTATTATTTAAAATGCGGTATTGATATTCCAAATGTTGTTATTACCAAGCTACATAATTTTGCTATGATAGATAATGCAGATATAAACGCCTCACTAAATAAACATACCTGTAGAGATTAATAAAACATGAGTTTTAGGTACCTATCTCTTTTATTATTTCGTACTCAGGCTCGTGATGCTGTAACTGCTGTATAATCTTTCGCATTACCATAATATCCATAAGATAGAGAACACCTATCTTTATACATGTGCTCTTATATCTCTAGATACTTAATATTATGTTACCTATATCCAGAGATTAAAGAATTATTGGCAGATAGATATTTTTAAATATTTTAAAAAACTTTTCACAAAAACTAAAGAAAGATGGAGTATTTTTTAATTGATTATTACATTAATTTAGGTAATTGTTGTTAGTGTTAAATTTTGAAATACAAATTATGAAAAAAGGTTTTATATGCGGATGTCAAGGAGACGCGTAACGTTTGTTTTTTTTATTGTTATAACTGCTCTATAATCTTTCGTATTACCATAAGAAAAATAGATAACCTGCCTTTATACATGTGTGGACACTGGATATTATGATTGGGACAGCGTGGTGGACTATTGGCCTAATCCCTTATTCTGAGAGGAAACTCGAGCTCAGCATGTAAGCCCAATATGGGTTGATAACGAATACATGTGCTCTTATATCTCTAGATACTTAATATGTTACCTATATCAAGGATAAGATCTACTCCAATCTACATATAAGCTGGATCAAACAACATTGACCTGAATCTCTAATGGTTATACGTTGGCTGTGTGATTCATTCAGCCAATGAACACTTACTTCGTTTCTGGAGTAGGTACTAGCTCAGTGGGGAACTAAGTTGCGGTACTAAGTAGTAAGTTGCGCCTAAGTAATGCAAAATCCCTTTACAGTTATTAGATTACGTAACAGATATTCTTTTTCTGGTATTACTATTCAATTGAGGCGAGCAACTGCTTACTACAACTTAGCTTCTTGAAAAATTTAAAGAGATCAAATTACGAAGGTATGCAGTTTTTTTTAATATTAGCCTTTTATACCCAACTAAAGAGGTTTTCTTTTAAGCTTCATTATTAGGTTGACTAAATTCTTAATGCTCTTTTTCAATCTTTGCCCGTCACACGATTATCATATCTACACACACACAGCAATAGTTTTTCGATTAGTTACAGACAATGATGTGGGCATAGGAGTTGTACATTTGCTGTTTTATCAGTTTACAAGGCGGCCTCCGTGGTGCAGTGGTTTGCGCGGTAGATTTATAAGGCGGACGGATGGTCCTGGGTTCGATCTCCGGCTGTGCCGATTGAGGTTTTCTTAATTGATCCAGGTCTAGCTGGTTGTAGCCTTCGGTCGTGGCTAGTTACCACCCTACTGGCAAAGACGTGTACCGCCAAGCGATTTAGCGTTCCGGTACGATATCGTATAGAAACAGAAATGGGTGTGGAATTTCATCTTACTCCTAACAAGTTAGCCCGCTTTCATCCAAGATTGCATCACCCATCAGGTGAGATTGTGGTCAAGGACTAACTTGTAAAGATTAATTCTTTTAAAAAAGGCAAAATATTTAGAAAAACATACGTAGGTAGGTATACAGCCGAACATAAATCTCCTCTATTTTGGGATTCGTTTAAAAATTTTTCTCTGGCTTCCACTAATGTTTTCTGTGTACCCGGAACAAGAACGTTCTGTTTTTTTTTAAATTATGGGTAACTAAAAAAAACTTTAGTTGCTGCGCCTACAAAAGTTGCAAAACTCGGTTAACATTTCACGTCTTTATATCAAGGGAATCTTTTCTCGGACGTCCGACGTGATTTCCAAACATAACATAAATATGTCAGAAATACCAGGATTAAACTCCGCGTGGTGAAATATCGCGCTGCATCGGAAATTCTATATATTTTTGTTACCAGAAATATATCGGACGACGCGCGCTCACGATACGTTTGTTTTGAAATGCAACACTGATTTTAGCGTTTTGTAGATGTTACGGCTAAGATTAATAGGCTACTTCTAAGCGTGGCTAATAACTGTTTGAAGTATGAGATAAATATAAAACGTGAACCGAAGATATCGATCAGTGTTATAATTGGTTGCCCAGAATAGACAAAGTAGTAGATGATTTTAAACTTACTTCGTGGTTGTTCATTACGAATATTATTTAAACGGGTACATATCACGATAAAACGATGAGTTTGTAATGTCGATATTTCGACCCAGTTGGGTCGTGGTCACGACGGGTCTGAAGTTTGCGAGATGCTAAGTTAAGGACAGAACCGATCTACCATCTTTCTTGTTCTATTTTCAACATCTTCATTTCAACAAGCACCAAAAGCGTGAAGTTGTTGAAAAAAGAACAAGAAAGAGAGTAGATCGGTTCTGCCCTTAACAGCTGCTGTCAACTTCGCACCTTGCAAACTTCAGTCCCGTCGTGACCACGATCCATGCAACTGGGTCGAAATATCGACATTAAAAATCTATCCATAACTAGCCAAAGGGGGAGCTGCTGACAGGGAATCTGCAGCAAAATAGCTCTCGAAGAAATCCTTGAATGATATGATGATATCAGATACATGAATGGCTTATTGCCTATGTGCAGATCGCCATATCGCAGAAATTACTTATAAAAAAAAAGTACTACTAACATTCTGTAGGAAAGCAAATTTTTAAAATATTTTTACTCAAAGGCCTCACTTGAACCGAAAGTATCAAATTATACGACTTATCTGTTAGTCTTAAAGGACAGAAAACATCGACAGCCAAAGAAGTTACGTTCTTTTACAAAGATATGTTCGGAATTTCTTTGACTGATAAAGTTTGAAGCGAAGTAATTTGCTAAAAGAGTCGAACTTCACGGACGGTATGTTGAAGGCCATGGGCTGCCAAGTTTCGTTAGACTTGCTGTAAACGAAAGATCTACGATTAGACACCGCGTCTTAGAAGGCTAACTGTAGACATATTGTCGGATGATTAAAGAGGTCATTTTCCAATCATCTAATTCCTATTTGACCACAATCCCTTCATTAAACTTTGTTCAAACCAATTGGAACTGGTTTCAACCGGATAAAACTAGGCGACATCGGATTACCGCAATACAGTCGTGTTTAGAGATTTAACCAGTGGAAGCCGATTTTGGTACGGAGTTAATATAATTTAAAATATTAAAGATTTACAAATACCAGTTCCTGATCCATTAGAAACGTAAATGCCAGTATTCACGTACATTAATTAAAGTATTTGTCAGATGCCAAGGTTTCTTATCTCGCAACATGTTGATCCCTCAGTATTGGTGGATACGCTTATTGAAGGCTAATACTTACTTGGTGGAGGTACTGAACAGCATGAAAGCTTCCATCTCTTGGGCAGTCTACTCCTACCAGTATATTCACTAGCTTCACTAGCTATAAATGAATCATGATCAATGCGAAAGAAAAATGCATTTATCAGCAAAGAGACACGTTAGTAAAAGTAATCTTGAGGTGGCAAGGTTTTTATCGCGACACTTTGATATAAGCGTACCTACCAATATTGAGGGCTCATACTTGGTAGAGGTACTTAACAGCAAGAAAGCTGCTCTCTCTTAGGCTTATCTGATACATCCCAATGTTTTCAAAAATCCTCTCTTCGGGTCACCAGCTTAAGTATCTTATATTTAAGGATCGTGATCCTTTAAAAAAAAATCAGCACAAAGAGACACGTTAATGAAAGTAATCTTTAGGTGCTAAGATTTTAATCGCGTATTCCTTTGCTCCAAACGTACTGATTATTGGTAGAGGTAATCTAAAGCATGAAAGCTTTATTGGACGCGCCGGATTGTTTTCTGAAATCGCCTCTCGCCCCAGCTATTTATGGATACCGGTTCCTGATCCATTAAAAAGATTAATGCCAGTATTCATCAGCGCATATAGATTGACACGTACATTAATGAAAGTATTCGCCAGATGCCAAGTGTTTGTTTTTCATCGCGCATCACTCAAACCGAACGGGCATTGCTGGTATGAATTATATTCTAATAAATGCCAAGACATTATCATCCTCGCATATAAACAGACGTGGTATATTTAACAGCACTTTGATCTTCCGGATGTGCATCTTAGTGTTTAGCAATGGATTTATGTTGCAGTGCAACAGTGGTGTGCACTAGGGCTTTTAACAAGGGTAGGCCTTGCACCTAAATGAAAATTACCTTCTATAGAGGTTTGTAAATAGACATCAGTGTGGTCAGTCCAAATTATTATCTATAAAGTGCACACTATTGCAATGCAATTATGCAAACAACCACTTGCTTGTACAGAAGGCAACGTAATGTATCTAATCTATATTGTATTAATTTATAACTATCCTTTATAAAACAATTTCGTAGCGGAAGAATCTTATATTTGTGATAGTCAAACTTTATAATTATAAAGAAGTATCTATAAGAGCCGTGATAGCCTAGTGGATATGACCTCTGCCTCCAATTTCGAAGGATGTTGGTTCTAATCCTGCCCGGAGCATGCACCTCCAACTTTTCAGTTGTGTGCATTTTAAGAAATTAAATATCACGTGTCTCAAACGGTTAAGGAAAACATCGTGAGGAAACCTGCATACCGGATAATTTTCTTAATTCTCTGCGTGTGTGAAGTCTGCCAATTCGCATCGGGTCAGCGTGGTTGACTATTGGCCTAACCCCTCTCATTCTGGGCATTTCAATAATATACAATAAGTACCATAGTAGAATAAGTTACCATCTGTAAAATTACTTCTGTGTAATAATATAATTAATAGTAATGTACCTACATGTATTATCATAAGTGCTTGCAACAAACGGGCGCTTAGCAGTGGTAGGTTGGTACCTACATGTCTCAAGTTAATAATAGTTTATTACTTTGTAAATTATGTCCTAATTGTTTTTCCTGCCATTATTCTAAATGTTTATAAAGGTGTGTAAGCCTGTACAAACAAATGACCATAGCATGTTAGCAATAAGAAATATTTATAAGTCTATTGTTCTAACAACACTGTTACAATATATTATATAATAAAGTCATTTAAAAATCAAAATCAATCTCATTCTGGGAGGAGACTCGAGCTTAGCAGTGAGCCGAATATGGGTTGTTAATGATGATGATGACACAAAGATAATATTTTGTATAAAATGCATTTTCATAGTTTAGTTTTAACATTACATACTCGGTACTATCTCGCATCGATATTCGAGTAAGCATTCTAGTAGTACTTTCCCATAAAATCTCTATCACAATTCACATCAAATCAGAAATTAATTATGAAATGTATAAATGTGGAACAAACTAGTTTTACATTTTTTCAACAGTAAGGAGTGAAACGTTTTGAGTAATGATCCAGTTTTGGGGCCATGTCTCTAGAGTAATGTATTGCGCAATAACTATTGAAATATTTTAACGTTTCCAGCTTGATATATCTATGCTCAATAGTTATTAAGTTATTTTGGCCTAATGCACTGTCTATCCTGCAGACTAATTCACTATCGTTGACTTATGCTAGTTGACATATACGAAATTGAGGTTCTTTGTAAAAAATGTCATCCGGTGTTTACTGGCGGATATCACGTCAGCGTTCCGGTACGATGCCGTGTAGAAACCGAAAGGAGTGTGGATTTTCATCATTCTCCTAACAAGTTAGCCTGCTTCCATCTTAGGCTGCATCATCACTTACCATCAGGTGAGATTGTAGTCAAGGGCTACCTTGTAACAAATAAAATAAAAAGTCGCGTGCCAATATCAGTTCTACGAGTAATATATTATATTCACTGTGAATCTATTTGAACTGCAAAAGAGTGATACTATACTTAGTTGGACTTTAAGTTGGTCGCGTATTCCTCAGTTCAAACAAGACTATTATTTGCTCTTTAATATTGACTTGCCTACCCGCCAGTTGTGTTTAGTTTGATTATATAAGAAGTCTCATATTTGCTTTTTCAGTATGCTTTTACAAAGTAACGTTGATGTCATTCTTTTATAATAACAACTGTGAATGTTCTCTGTAATAATATTTTTATGTTACCGTAATCTTTTTTTTTCTTTACTTATTCTGTAGTAATTCAGGAGAGGCCATTACTGAAGATCGGGGGTCAACTTTCTTAACTTCTTCAAAAGTCACCACCGTCCAAACTTCATAAATGACTACCATACTTACCTATGGTAGGACCAGGAATCTCAATAAAAAGTTCTATACAATGAAGTTCCTCCATTTTCATTCCACAGATGTTCTGTAAGACGCCATGAAAATTCAATATATGCCATGTATATAAGTTACGAAATGTGCATTATTTTAAATGATACAATATATAATAGGTACCTTCTATGGTAAACCACTAAATGTCAATGATCTCACTATCTAAAGGCGGTCAAGTTAGCGAATACAAGTGCAAAAGGAACATTAAAAACCGCAACAAAATCGGTTCATCCGTTGGATCCCATAGACGGATACACACGGACAGACAGACGTCGACGTCACTTACTCTTTTTATTTTTTTTATTTTCATTATTTTATTATTCTGTACATCTTAACCCTACATCTTCATAATTTTTACACGCTTTTGTATTAGCTTCACTTGTAACTATGCATGTAAGAAAATCTTGGAATCTTAATTTGACCCACTTCCCGGTCTTCGATTAGGATGAAACTTTGCACACGCTCTGAGGTCTGATGACAGTATTGTCATCTATGACTAAGAAATATCATTACAATATTTAAATCCAATATTTGTATTTTTTAGTGCGTGCTAAAAGCGTATTTTTTTAACTACTTGAAGTTATTATTATTAGTTTTTTCATTAGGTTACTCGAAAAAGATCGCTTGTTAGCGATAAGGTCGCTTAATGTGCATTTTAGTAAATACTTGTATTTATTGTATTGTAATTTCTTTGTGGTGTATTTTCTTTTCTTTCTTCTTCTTCTTTCTTTTTGCGTCGGGAGTAGGTATTTCTAAAACTGCTTATAATTTCACCGCCATTATACACTTCAAACTGAAACAGAAACATGCAAGGCGGTGAAACTATTACATCCGACTAGTTCTCTTACAAAGAGCCCGGTTAGTCTTAAATATTACAAAGAAACTTTAGACTTTGCGTCTTTACTAACTTTTGTTATATATTGGTTTTTACCCTGTTAAGTTAGGAGCACACTAGAGAGAAATTTTAATAGGTTATATCTCATTTTTACTCGTAAATAACACAATACATAAATTACTCATCTCAACTTTATTTAAATACGCTTTTTCCCTGACCTTCCTGGTACCGCAGTAACTAAATACGCTGCAAAAAGCTTGGAATGGTATGAACTATGTATGTTGTTGAAAAGTAATCATCTACACACTTAAACTATGAGGTAGTTATATTCCCCAATGAAATGATCTTCCGTATTCTGCAAAAAGTTGTAAAACGAATTGGTCAGACAAAGTCTATTGATGTTAGGTTTTGGTCTCAAGGTAGCACAAAAGCTTTGGTACTCTTTGAGCAGATAGCATAATAATGGCATGAATAATGGCAATAACATACAACTAATAATGGCATGGCATAGCATGCCTATTTGTCGTGCTAATTAGCAAACGGTGTGAGGTGCGGTTTAAAGGAGAGTAGCTAAGAAGCATCTTCAATGTTCATTATCTTCGAGCATGCTTTTGATTCAGTGGTAGACTGTGATGGGCCCTATTTATTAATAGAATAGATGAAAATCTTCACGGAACCATCTTCGCACGAGTTCAACTCACACTTGTCCGTTTTATTTTATAGTTGAATTTGTTATAAAGGTTAATATCAGCAGAGTTTTTCAGCAAATATACGTTCGTTAAGCATTGTGTTTCTTAAACGTGCCAGAAAAGACGTGCTCACAATAATCGTATTTCTAAGCTCTGCTTGGTTTGTTTGTGTGCACGCTCAGAAAGCATTCGCTGAGTTGGCATCAACCGGTGGCGTGCACGTCATAGATGCAAAAAGGCACTGCTTACCCTAAGGATTCAATACAAACCTATGTTGGACTATAGAATACGTAGTTGGACAAAGAATTTTGATTTTTTTACTTATAGTGCATAGTGCATACCCTTGTTAAAATCTTTATGCACGCCACTGCATGATACTTACTGCAAACAAGCATGCTTTTTAAAAGCATGTGTGTTCCCGGCCTTACTCATTTCACTCCCGCTACTTTAGCCTACGTGAGCACACCCTAACAGCGCAAGAACGGGCATAAAGCGGTCTGAAGTTCCAAGTAACTAGGAACTAAAGTACTCCACACTGGCAGTTATTTACATAGTGCAATTAAGGTAATGCGAGTTCCAGCGAAGTAACACCATTTATGAGAGAACACTTGAAAAAGCTGGCGTCTCGGCTTTCGCCCATTCTATAGGGACCTTTTAACAGGCCTTTATACAAACTAGTAGTCCCGCCGAGGTCCTTTTTCTTCATTGTAACCGTGACTTTAATTTCTTAAGAAAATTTAAGCGAGAATCCTTGAAGAAAATCGATGTAACCTTAAACTCTCAAAGAGAAATTTTCTTAAAAGTTTTACAGTTTTCCAAGTGATTCATGTTTCATTAACTATGACATTATTCCTGGCTGTCGATTTTTTAATTTTCTTTATGATAAATGTTTAAAACTTTGTGAATTTATTGTAAGAGCTGTGATATGACCTCTGCCTTTGGTTCGGAGGGCGTAGGTAGAAATCCGGTTCAGAGCATGCACTTCCAACTTTTCAGAGATGCATTTTTAAGGAATTAAATATCTCAAACGTTGAAGGAAAAATATCGTGAGGAAACCTCCATACCTAAGCATTTTCTTAATTTTCTAGGCGTTTGTAGTCTGGCAAATCCGAATTGGCCAGCGTGGTGGTCTATATTCTAACTCCTTTCATTCTAAGAAGAGACTCATACTCAACAGTAAGCCGAATATGGGTTGTTAATGGTGATGATGAGAAAATTAAATCTACATAATTAAAATATGTAGGACTAGCTGACGCCGACCTGACGCTGAGCTGACCAGTAGTTCCTGATTAGCGCGTTCAATTAAACAAACAAACAAACAAACTCTTCAGTTTGTAATATTAGTATAGATTTTAATGTAACTGTTTTCACAACAATTACATACGTTAGCATAATGTATTGCATTCCGTAGACATGACTAAAATAAAGAAAATTGAAGTGAACGTTTCCGTATTGGACTGAGGGCCAGACTTACTTCATTTTAGGGAGGCTTGTAAGCCTTATGGTAGGCGTCCACATATCCGCATCATAAGCATCGGACGTATCGCATCAAACGGATCGTAGTATTCTTTGTATAGAACGTCATACAAGTGGGTCCACTGATCCGAATCGCACGAATCTAGAGTAAAATTAAAAATCCGTTTATGTGGACGCCTATCTTTATGCTCCTACGATCTGACACGAGTAGTTTTCTCATCTCATAATGAAACGAATTACGCTTGAAAGGATGAAACTTGATTAAAAATTTATGAAAATGTCCCGGCTTTCGTTAATTAGGTTTCAATGTTAGAATCCCCTTTAATCAAACGCCCACACAACGAAATTACTTTGCTCCGAGCAACTAATTTCTGTTACACGAAATTTGACAATAATTGTATTGTGAGAGCCTCCATCTATACAACAGTAACTACGAGTATGTCGGAAAATTCGGCTTAGGAATGAAAATGAACCGTGAAAGCTGAATTTTTGAGTGGGGTAGCTTAGAAAAACTTAATTTCAAATTCTCGCCCGATATTTCCTATGTGCATTTTTCGCCATGTTGAAAAAGAGGGTTGAATTCAGTTTTTTTTTTACAATACCTAACTCGGTTCTCTTTTATGATACGAAAATTTCGACTCAGTTTTGTTGCTCTATATAAGTTCTTAATTGAGTTTAAGTTCAAGTACAAAGTGCCTTGTTAGTCCAGTGATTAGTCTACACTGCTTCGGATTATAAGGGTCCTGAGATCTGGGCTACAAGTACTAAAATTTTCTTTCTTCTAAGGATCTTTGAAAGATTATTATTTAATATTAGAGCCGTGATAACCCTATGGATATGACCTCTGCCTCCGATTCCGGAGGGTGTGGGTTCGAATCCGGTCCGGGGCATGCACCTCCAACTTTTCAGTTATGTGCATTTTAAGAAATTAAATATCACGTGTCTCAAACGGTGAAGGAAAACATCGTGAGGAAACCTGCACACCAGAGAATTTCTTAATTATCTGCGTGTGTGAAGTCTGCCTGTCCACATTGGGCCAGCGTGTAGGACTATTGGCCTAAACTCTCTCATTCTGAGAGGAGTCTATCACGGCTCTTCTGCTATTTACGTGTATTTAAAAAAAATAGCCGTTAAGAAAATACAATCCAACACAGGGCTAGACTAATCTGAAATTGTCTTCAACGTTATGCTACGTGATACGTCTCGTAGTATTAAGTCCCTACCTACACGGTTTACAAGTTAACATATAGTAGGTAATATATTTTCTTTCAAGTAGGTACTTATAGTGAGCACGACATATGAAATACTTTATTTATTATGTTCTGAGAATATATTCCATTTTGTTAGAAGTCTTTATAATTCAATATCATAAATTCATGTTATTTAATACCAGCTGACGCCTCGCGGTTTCATCCGCGGTGGTTCCCGTTCCCGTAGGAATACGGGGATTATATATGTATAGCCTATAGTATTCCTCGATAAATGGGCTATCTAGCACTGAAAGAATTTTTCAAATCGGACCAGTAGTTCCTGAGACTAGCGTTCAAACAAACAAACTCTTCAGCTTTATAATATTAGTATAGATATGACGAACAAAAGTTCTACGGTATAGCTAGGTAACGTACATAACCTTTATTATTATTTGTGTTTCCAAAATTGTATACTTAACTACTTTTATGCTATACACCGATTTGGACTTTGCCATTAAGTCAGAACTTAAGGATTATTTTCATTATTGTACCTACTCTAATTTTCAATGCTGATGGCTTGGCTATAGATGGTTGTATATTGACTATTAAAATTTGTAGGATACCTCTTCCCCTCGGACCGCTGTCGAGCGTAGACGTATAAATAGTGTGTGTATAAAATTAATTTCAAATTTAATAATTGAAATTTAAAAATACAAAAGTGTGATCGTGAATAATTTGAGTGAAATAATAGGAGCGCATAACTGCTTAGAAGGCCTGCGCTTACGTCGACCGCTGCACGGCTGCACGTTAGCCCCGCCCCACGTCCATTCACACCGACCGGTGGCGTTTGTAATACCTACTGCGCGCCTCTGCTGCCCTGGTACCTGGTATTGAGTAAAATGTATCGGCGGACACCTGAAAAGTCAAACTCTGAGTCCAATTTGCGTAATATCGACACTAGTGAGGAATTTGCATCACCAATTGAAACAGCAAGTTTTATTAGCACGCGAACTAAACGCAAACGTTCGGATGAATTACTGTCTGATTTTTCGGACTTTAGAACCGAAATAAAAGATATGTTATCTTCGTGGATGATTCAACAGAACAAGGAAAGGTCACAAATTACCTCTTCTCTGAGAAGTATTGAAGATTCTTTGTCTTTTTTAAACTCGCAGTACGAAGACATGAAAAATAAAGTGACAGAATTGGAGCGCGAAAAACAAAAGGACAGAGAATATATCATTATTTTGGAGAACAAAATTGAGGATCTCCAAAAGTCACAAAAAAAATGTTCCTTTGAAATTAAAAATGTTCCGAAACTGGAAAATGAATCCAAAACGTCTCTTTTAAATATGGTTACGACATTAGCCACCTCCATAAACGTTGAGCTACAATCCTCCGACGTAAAAGATATATACAGAACATCTAACAAAGGTGATAAGCCCATTGTAGTTGAATTATCTACCTACCTACAGAAAACAAACCTAAAAGTTGCGGCTAAAACATACAACTACAAAAATAAAAATAATAAGCTTAACACGCAACATCTGGGATTGAAGTGCAATAATATTCCCATATTTTTATCGGACCACCTAACACAGAAAGGTAACAGACTGTATTACTTAGCAAGAGAGCTGACTAGATCGCAGAACTACAAATTCTGTTGGACCTCTCTCGGTGACGTTTTGGTTCGTAAGGACATAAACTCCCCGATTATAAAAATTATAAGTGAATCACAAATAAAGAGCCTATATGAACCTACAAAGTGACTAGATCCTATCCTAGTAGTTATGCTGTACTCCTGGACTAATATTTTTATATATTACCCAACTATGAATTCGCCCATTGTATTTTTTCATTTTGTAACTTTAATTGTAAAATTTTGTTTTCTTGTATCTTTTATTACAACTTTTTATGTCTACCTTCATGTTTTATACAATCTCTTACACATACTACGATTATACACATTAAATACAAATTACCTACATTTTTTCTGTACATACACTACGAGTATAGCAACTCAAACTTACACATTACAGAGAACTATCACTAGCTATGCCGTCCTGTTTTTATGTCAACAAATAGACGCAAGCACATTATCTATTGCTAACTTATATTTACTAACCCAAAATCAAGTACATAAAATTCATATTATTTATAAGAAATTTTACTATTTTCTAAAGTGTAACGAGTCAATAACAAGTAGATCTAATATTATGATAGTAATTTTTTATGAGACATGTATGTTTGTAAACATTTTATCTAATACTTTTAACAATGGATAACATATTGCAAACCAGTGCAGATATAGACAACACCCATTTTGCCCAGGCCCTGATGTGTAAACCTGAGGACAGTCTTGCTCACATCGTACCCTCAAATAACTTAACTATTTTAACTCAAAATATAAGGAGCATTTATAAAAACTTAGACAGCTTTCAAGTAACGTTGCACTCACTTAATTTTGATTGCGATGTATTAGTTATGACCGAGTGCCATCTCTCAGAAAATAAACCTATTCCTGTACTTAGTGATAACTACAATACATATTATACAAAGAAATGTATAAACCAATGTGACGGAGTTATATTTTACGTTAGCAAGACTCTCAACTACGCAATATCTGAACCTAATATTAGCAATGCCTCTTGCCTTGTACTTACACTTAAAGACACTGTAGTTATTGGTATATATCGTAGCCCTTCAATTAGAAATACTGACGACTTTATATCTTCTTTAGAATTACAACTTCAAAATTATAAACAATATGAAAATATTATTATAACGGGTGATATTAATATAGACATAAAACTGAACTCAACCGACCCTAATTGCAATAACTACCTAACCACGCTTGCATATCATGGTCTTCTCCCGGGTCATAGACTACCTACGCGTGATAAAATGTGTTACGACCACATGATGCTCAAAACGTCATTACCCGCGAAGTCTCTTGTTCTGTCCAACGCACCAACCGATCACTCCACCGTTATCATAAACCTTATGTATAAGCCACTGTACCATAATGTTGTGAAAACCAGAGCCTCAGTAGATTTTGATGGTGCTTCAAATGAAATAAAGTCTAAAATTACAGTGATACTAGAAAGTCAAGACCCAATTCAAGCTGCCGAGTGCCTGGTTGATACAATTTCTACGGCATTGCATAATAATCGATCAATAACTACGATACCCAACAGGAAACGTCGCATCCAGCCCTGGATAACACCAGGAATTCTACGGTGTATAAGACATAGGGACAAACTACACAGTAAAGTAAAAATAAATCCAAATAACGACCTCTTAAAAATTACTTACACTCGCTACAGAAATTACTGTCATAAACTCATTAGGAAACTTAAAAATAATTACGATAGGAATAGATTAGACCGTGCAAAAAATTCAAAATCCTTGTGGAAAACATTAAAATCAATTTGTTACACTAATAAAGACAAACCTGACGACACAACCAAACTTACTACCCTGAAGAACTCCCCCTTAGAATCTGCAAATTTTATTAATTGTTACTTTTCTAATCGTGGCAAAGACATGGCGGAAAAATTAACAGGCTCGCCCACTGATATTGATAGCAAAGTGGACACAATATCAACCCCATCTAACTCTTTTGCACTCCTTAACACTGACCCATCAGAAATAAACTCTATTATACTCGACCTTTCATATAGCTCTGCCCCAGGGTGGGACAACATCTCTACGTCGTTCATCAAAAAAGCTAGAAATATTCTTATGCCAATAATGAGTCATGTCTACAATCTATGCTTTGAACATGGCCGATTCCCATCTATATTTAAAAGAGCCATTGTTACACCGATATATAAAGGTGGGTGCAGAGACGACGTTGACAATTACAGACCGATCTCAGTTCTCCCGGTTCTATCAAAAATCCTGGAAAAGCTTATAAATAATCGTCTTAATACATACCTGATGCAATTTGACCTGTTAGCTAAAAACCAGTACGGGTTTAGAAACGGCGTCTCCACAGAAGACGCAGTGATAGCCTTAACTGAGGAAATTAGTAATCACCTGGATGCCGGTAACAAATGCGCTGGAGTCTTTCTGGACCTAGCCAAAGCTTTTGAAACCGTCTCTGTACCAATCCTTCTAAAAAAGCTACACAATATTGGTGTGCGAGGCCTGCCCCATGCTTTACTCTCTGACTACCTGTCTAACCGTGAAAACCAACTTAAACTCGGTAAATATATCAGCAATCCAACAAACATCTCCTACGGCGTACCACAAGGTAGTGTCCTTGGACCTACCTTGTTCCTGATCTACGTAAATGATCTCTGTAATTATCAAATCCAAAATTGTAAAATATATACCTATGCCGATGACACTGCACTCATCTTCCATGCAGGTACATGGGATAGGCTAAAAGAAGTCGCTGAGTCAGGTATTCGACACGTCTCCAGCTGGTTGAATTCAAATCTATTAACTCTCAATATAAATAAAACCAAATTTCTAACGTTTTCCATTTATAAAGTGACACAACCTAACATCAACTTTAGTCTGAAAGCACATACTTGCGACCATTCCGTTTCAAATATTTGCACATGCAACAATATTGCTAGAGTTGATAGTATTAGATATCTAGGAGTAATTATCGATCAGCATCTGAGCTGGAGACGACATATAGAATGCATTACGGATAGGACGAGAAAACTTATATGGATCTTCAAAAAACTCAGACACGTTGCTAATGAAAAAATTCTCATAAATACATACAAGGCTCTGGCACATTCTGTGATTAGTTACTGCATAACCGTATGGGGAGGTGCAGCCAAAACCCATTTAATTGCCCTTGAAAGAGCTCAGAGATCATTGTTAAAAGTGATGTTCTTTAAACCTTTTCGATATCCCACTTTTTCACTACACTCCAGCTATAAATTACTTACAATTAGACAGACATATATATTTAACTGTATAAATAAAATTCACCAAAAGCTGCCGTTCCAACCACACAACACTTCAAAACGTAGAACTACTAAAGTTTGCCAATATACACGAAGCAGAACTAAATTTATAAGAAAGCAATATGGTTACCAATCTTCATTTCTCTATAACAAATTTAATAAAAGTCACAAAATTAATGCTTTGACTCATAATAAATTGAAACGGGTGGTAACTGATACCTTGCTGGCCCTAGACTATGAACAAACTGAACTTTTACTTAAAGATAACTTTTCTTAAATACGGACGCAATTATTTTAAATAAAACACAAACTGATAATACACACACGCACACACACTCACACTCACACACACGCACACACACACACACACACACACAAACACACACACACACGCACATACACACACACTAAATATATTATAATTTATAATTCTGTTATTTGTTAACTACGGTTGTTCTGTGTGGTGAATGAGCGGGGCACCCAGTAATACGGGTTTTCCACCTAGTACAGGGGCCCTTGCTACTTGTTTGTAAGACTTAGTTGACGAATAAAGATTTTTTCATTTTTTTCATTTTTCATACTAAACTTACCCTTACGAGATGTTTTGATGTTAAAGCAATGGCTAACTATTAAATTTTAGCGGAATAATCCATTAATCCGCAAGGAAGCGGAGAATTTTACAGTACAATTATATGTGGCACACTTTATGCAATTTAGTGCTTTATTTGGTACAGGAGTTTCGTAGTAGGTATAAGTAAGCAGTACTGAATGACCTCACACATACGCTAGTATACCTACATCTATTTCTATAATATACTAACAGATGCCACGCGGTTTCACTCGCATAGTTACCGTTCCCGTAGGAATACAGGGATAAAATATAGCCTATAGTATTTAGGGATAGTGTAGCTTCCCAACAGTGAAAGAATATTTAAAATCGGTTCAGTAGTTTCGAAGCATATTCAATGCAAACAAACAATCAATCGAATCTTTACTCTTTATAATATTAGTATAGATATATTCACATTCTTAGTTTCAAAACATGTAGGTACTTCAAGAAACCAAGTACCTAATTGAAGCTTACAATTAGTATTCCAATAATGAGCGCCAAGAACCAAAGAAGAACCAAAGTCACCGACATAGCTCAACGAGTTGCGAAGCTGAAGTTGCAATGGGCGGGGCACATTTCGAAGAGCCGATGGACGTTGGGGTCCCAAGATGCTGGAATGGTGACCCCGCACTAGTAAGCGCAGTGTTAGTCGACTCCCCATCAGGTGGACTGACGACATCAAGCGAGTCGCAGGGAGTCGCTGAATGCAGGTGGCTCAGTATCGTGATGTTTGGAAGTCCCTACAGAAGGCCTATGTCCTGCAGTTGACGTCTATCGGCTGATATGATTAATAAGCGCATTCTCAACTGAGTCGTCGGGCTATCAATAATTTCCCAATCTCTTATCTATTTACATTTAAAAGGCCTCACAACTAAGTTTATAACGCGCTTACTATAATGATTATTTTACCGTACGTTGTAGTCACTACAGACAGTAAAACTTAACTTTCTTACAGTTTATTTTAATAACATCCAATATTCAATAAGGAAAAGATTGTATAATATTCAAAACGTTTTATAAATAAATTGCGTTTGTCTGTATTCATTAAGGTCTAAATGAGGCACGTTGGTGCCTTTATTACCTCCCATTCCTTGCGCACAACTCACTTCTATTACGTTTCATTGCTCGGATACATAAATATAAACGAGCCTGCTAACTATTGAATATTTACGCCAAATTACGAGTGGGAGAAAGATATCGGTATAATAAAATATTTATAATGTTACTCCTACGAGATTCTTTTTCAATAGACTGACAAACAAATTTGGATAAGAATATATATTACTAGCTGACGCCGCGCGGTTTCACCCGCGTGGTTTCTGTTCCCGTAGGAATACGGGGATAATATATAGCCATATTATATCTCGATAAATGGGCTACCTAACACTGAAAGAATTTTTCAAATCGAACCAGTAGTTCCTGAGATTAGCGCGTTTAATCAAACAAACGAACAAACTCTTCAGCCTTATAATATTAGTATAGATAAAAGCCTTGCTCGATAAATGGGCTACCTAACACTGAAAGAATTTTTCAAATCGACCCAGTAGTTACTGAGATTAGCGCGTTCAATCAAACAAACAAACTCTTCAGCCTTATAATATTAGTAGGTGTAGATAAAATTGGCGATTTACAACAAAAAAATTTCGCGCGTGCTTCTTTGTCTCCCCCTTTATTCTAGGGGAGACAAAAAAGGCATTAAATGAAGTTCAGAATAATTAATTACTGATTTAGAATTTCAACTACAAGCAACTTAACTTGTAGTTGGAAACTGGACGTACTCGAGTAGTATTAAGGCAGCGTTACTTAATCTAGATAAATTAGTTTGAATACAGTATCTATATATTTTTCTCAAATCAAATCAAAATCAAATCAAAAATCATTTATTTCAAGTAGGCTCAGTTTACAAGCACTTTTGACACGTCAGTTGACTATTTGTAAAGATTCTACCACCGGTTCGGAAGGCAGGTTCTGCTGAGAAGATACCGGCAAGAAACTCAACAGTTGCTCTTTTGAAAAAGTCATACAGTATTATAATTTACAATTGATAACAATTACTGATTACATTTCTTATAGTTTTACTTCCTGTGTGAAGGTGGAAGCTGATCCAACGGGCTGCAAGCATCTTTATCATTAAGGAACTCATTAATGTTGTAGTACGCTCGACTAAGTAAATGTTTTTTAACACATTGCTTAAAGCTATGCATTGGCATGTCCATCACAGTCTTGGGATCTTATTATAGAAGAGTACACCCAAACCTACAAAATTACAAACCTCTCATTTGATTAATACGTTTTGTTATCAAAAGGTAATCATTGATAGATTGAGAGCCTGTGGCCATATAAACTACATACCAATGCCACTATGGTCTGAACTCCATTAATCCTTAACTAACTTACCATCGATAGAGCTAACAAATAAACTTACAGCTTTTATAGAATCTATCATTTCAACTATAGGCTCTTAGATAAAAATAATAGTGAGTTAAATTGAATTCTTGACAAGAATTTCAACTAAGCAGCATAAAAATTATTAAAACTAATAAGAATATTTCAACATATATCAATGTTTTTTTCCACTGGTGTGATTCGTATTATCATAAAACATCTCGTATTCTCAGCTTCAAAAATCTGCAGGTCATCGGCCCTGATCGGTCTTCGTACTTGTCGTCATTGAAACCATTACCTCACTAAGAGTACCAAGGATTCCTGACCCTTCTAGCTCGTTCAACTTTTCACCCTCCGAAATTTTTAAAGGTCTTAACTTTTGCAACAATTCGCTCGATTTACGAGTATTTTTATATGGTCTATTAACTTGATCACAATTGTTGCGAGTTGTTTAAAAGTTTTGCAGTTTCTGTCACTGTCATTTTGTTAGTCGTTTTTAATGAACAGAGCATTTTATGCACCTAAAGGATTTTTTAATATTATGATTTTTCTTTATAACCCGATGTAAAAAAAGAGTATTATAAGTTTAACGTGTCTGTCTGTCTATACTGTTTCTGTGTTGGATGGACCGTTATGACCGATTATGACGCGTTTTTTATTTGATAGATGACGTAATCGGAATAAGGTTGATGACAGTTTTTTAAATTGTATATAAATTAAGAGTATAGCAAAGCAATTTTTGTAAAAGTAACAGGGTATCTGCGATCATAAATTTCGAAGCTACAGGGATTTAAAGGGTCAGATTTCCGCGGACCCCTAATTACGATAAAAAATTTAAAAGATTTGAAATTTTATAATCTTATTTATTTTGCAAATATCCAGACAATCTTTGCTTTTTATGTATAAATTAGTTAACATTGACCTTATTTACCCGAATGTATCATAAAAATCAATATATTCAAACCTAGTCATCATCCCCATTGTCTTCTCTTAGCTTTATATGATGATAGATAAGCCAATCCGAAGATATCGACGTTTTACTTTTTATGATGGATTGAATTTTTGACACAAAAGTCGTTATTGTTACTCAATAAATTTAACTTTTAACTAACTAAATAACTTTAGTTTTAATTTTTTAGATACTTGTGATACATATTATACAAATAGTAGGACTTAGATTATTCTTGTATTATAAACAATATATTAATTATACAAACGTCAAGGATGTCTAATAAACAGTAGTAGGTAATGAGTTGCGAAAATTGGACCGTAATAGGAAGTCTCGTTTGTTTTTATCGTCAACCATTTGCCGATTAGAGATGTGATAGCGTACAGAACATAAAGCATCTGGCGTCTTGCCCCTCGTAAGATGTTTGTTTTATTATATTCTTTATTGCCCTTCACTTTATGGCTGCTGTATAAAATTTTCACGGTCTTAAACTTGTAGATGCTCAAGTGAGTGAGTTATATCACTCAACGAAAAAGGTTGAAGGAGTCAAGGGTACAATCAAATATATATTGTGATCGCGTTCTCATAATTTCTTTTTCTTTGTTGTGTGCGTCTATTTACTTAAATTGTTTATCTTATCTTGAATATTGTTTTGTATTTTACCTACTCTTAAATACAAAAGTGTGTGTGTGTATTGTATACCAACATACTATGTATACAGATGTTCAAACCATTGTATCATATCCAACTGATTATTGTTATTAATTTGATGAGTATGACGTGAACTGCTGGCATATTCACTATTTTGATCTTTATTATAAACCTTTAAAATAAACATAAAATCAATTGCCAAAATGTCATTTCATTTTGCTGTGTGATATTAGCAAGCACCTGATGACATTTTTGCATAAAATCTCAATTTCGTATATGTCCACTAGCAAACGTCAAAGATAGTAAATTATAATATAATAATAATAATTCATTTATTTCGAGTGACCAAGACTCATTTGTTAGTAAAAAAAAAAATTAAAAAATTAGCCTGGTGTGCGCCTAATTGTCTTTAGAATCTTTAAACCCATTTATTCTGCAATTGATTTCCAATTTTTTTTACAATTTTCATTTTCGATTACTGCTGGTTAAGCACCACTATAATACTTTATGCTCCAGAGAATTGTCTCGCTTCCAGGAAGTTTGAAAATTGTTCCGACTTATATCAGAGTTTCGTTTTATTTCTTCACAATTGTGCCATCTAGCCGTAAATGGATGCCATTTATGCCCCTGGGTATATAGATGATTCTCAAGATTTACAGAATAGCTTCTGAAGAACCTAAAAGCTAGAATACTATAGCACTCGCTTTTGCGTGCGTTTTGAAATGCGTGCGGAGAAGTGAGGTGCATCAGTCGTGGGTTTTTCATTCATAGCTACAGGCCCCCTGGCCCGCGCGGACCATCAGGAGTGTTACCAAGAAAGCCGTATCGTCATCGACCCATATTCGGCTCACTGCTGAGCTCGAGTCTCCTCTCAGAATGAGAGGGGTTAGGCCAATAGTTCACCACGCTGGCCCAATGCGGATTGGCAGACTTCACACACGCAGAGAATTAAGAAAATTCTCTGGTATGCAGGTTTCCTCACGATATCTTAAAATGCACACAACTTAAAAGTTGGAGGTGCATGCCCCGGATCGGATTTGAACCCACACCCTCCGGAATCGGAGGCAGAGGTCATATCCACTGGGCTATCACGGCTCTTACTTACTATAGAACTCTTAGAATACTATAGCACTCGCTTTCGCAGCAGGGTCAGTGACAAATGCGTTAGATTATAGTCTGGCAAGTTCGTTGATGACACTCCCATGGTATGCGGGCGACGGGGGGAAAGACTGCGGGGAAGTGAGGTGCATCAGTTGTGGGTTTCATTCATAGCTACACGCCCGCCGGCCCGCGCAGGCGATCGGGAGTGTTACGAACGAAGTTGCCAAGCTATACGGTGCAAAAGCCGTATGTGATGGCTCAATAAGTAGATCTAAAGTGAGTTTCAGCGGTTAGGATATCACTGATTAAGAAAATAACAAAATTTGCGGTTAGAAATTTCGTGGGTATTTGGTAAATTAATTGAGACACAAATTGATTTTTCTAATTCGTCGGGTGCCATGTCAACGGCATAATTGGCTCTCAGCGAAACTTGGTACGATCGAGAAAGTAAAATTTTAAAGTCTTTTTAAAATATGATTTTAAACAACTTACACGTACCTACTTGTAGGAGTACGTAAGTAGAAAATTACTCATCGTCATTAACAACCCCCATTTGGCTCACTGTTGAACACGAGTCTTATCTCAGAATGAGAAAATTAGTACTAATTTTGAATTATGTACGCATTTTTTAATTTTCCGGTACATACAATGGAAGATTTGGTGTTAATTTAAAAAAATAATTAAAAATAAATTCAACCGACAACTAACACAAAAAATAACCTACCAAATATACTAAAACGTGAAAAATAACATCGTACCTATGTGCCAACTTCTGATCATTTTGAAGCCGGTGCCAAGCCAGTGAATATTATTTCAAGCCGTTTAAATTGCGAAATTGCTGTAGTTCTTTCAGAAACGGCTTTAATTAAAAGCCAAAACTGAATCGGCATCGCCTTCAAACTGACCTGACTAACTCGCTTTACATTGGACCCCAACGTCCATTGGCTCTTCGGACTATGTGCCCCACCCATTTGCCACTTCAGCTTCGCGACTCGTTGAGCTATGTCGGTGAGTTTGGTTCTTCTGCGGATCTCCTCATTTCTGATTCGATCACGCAGCGATAGAGCAAACCACGTTCAATCGCCCGCTGTGTGGCTTTAAGCCTTACTTCCTTCTTTTGATAAGAAGGCTCAGTCTATCTATTCTACTTCTTATAGTGCCATCTCCTGTCGGAGGTCAGCAATCATTAAGGCTAATTTAACTTTGTTCACTGCTGCCCTAAAGAGTGAGTGGTACTCATATTAAACCATTGGCGTAAGTTCTGCAGCCAAGATGTACGTCAACGACCAAGCCTTCGTTTCCCCTTCTAGTCAAGTTCAAGTCTATCTATGAACATATCTAAATCTCAGCATTTCTCCATTAGATAAATTGTGGCACCAATGTCGCCATTCGTCATCAACCCATATTCGGCTCACTGCTGAGCTCGAGTCTCCTCTCAGAATGAGAGGGGTAAGGCCAATAGTCCACCACGCTGGCCCAATGCGGATTAGTAGACTTCACACACGCAGAGAATTAAGATAATTCTCTGGTATGCAGGTTTCCTCACGATGTTTTCCTTCACCGATTGAGAAACACGTGATATTTAATTTCTTAAAATGCACACAACTGAAAAGTTGGAGGTGCATGCCCCGGACCGGATTCGAACCCACACCCTCCGGAATCATAGGCAGAGGTCATATCCACTGGGCTATCACGGCTCTTATGTCGCCATTACTAGAAAACTATTGTTTGTCGGCAGTTTTCAAAATTTCTATTTGCTATATTAGAAGCAACGAAGTCATTGGCTTCGTTGATTGCGAATTGAATTTCGCTTAGGTCGCTATCCCCTTTGTTGTGAGAGTACAATATTAATTGGTGATTTAGTTCAAAAGCCTGATTCGCCTTGCAATATGTTTTCGATTGCAATTAAAACTATGTTAGTTCGCTTTGTTCTGAGTTATTTTTGGTAGACGTTGCCTTTTATTGGTAAATCATGTTTTGTGGTGTGCAAATCTAATTTAAATGTTCACATTTTGAAACAGTTAAGTATCGTGTGCCACTTTATTCTATTATTGTTGTTGTAAATGTGAAATTAAATTATGCATGCTGCTGGAAATAATCTATATATATAAAAATGAATTGCTGTTCGTTAGTCTCGCTAAAACTCGAGAACGGCTGAACGGATTTATCTTATCTTGGTCTTCAAATGTTCGTGGAGGTATAGGGAAGGTTTAAAAGGTGAGAAAAATTAGAATAATTGCTGGGAAAACCATAAAAACAACCCTTTTCTATTTCCCATACAAACGTTTAAGAGTCAAGGGGTAGGGTATGGTAGGGGTAGAGTAGTGTAGAGTAAGGATAGGGAAGAAGTGCACATAAGTCAAAGCGAAGCTTGACCGGGTCCACTAGTGTTAAAATATAAATGCGAATGGTCACTCAACAAAAAATCTCGAAAACCGCTTACGTACAAAGATGAAATTTGGCAGGGAGGAAGCTTATAGTTAGTCGGTATCCGCTAAGAACGGATTTTGCAATAGGGCCGGATTAAGAAGGTCAAAGGGTCAAAGGGTGTTCGCTAGTAACTAAATAAGTGAAATTAAAATCTCGTGGAATATGTGTATCAATCAGGACATTGGTATTAAAGACTACACGATTTTAACATTTTACCGCGGCACCTCATCTGGTGATGTCAAAAGGACTTTTTTTGTGCAAAGGATACATCCTTAAGCCAGTCAGTTTTTGCCACCATTCCACATATGCATGATTTGTATAGCTATTAGGATAAGTTAGCTAAAGTTTCATATCGTATTATCACACTAATATTATAAAGGCGAAAGTTTGTGTGTATGTTTTTACCTCCGATGCGATTTGGCTGAAATTTGGAACGTTTAGGCTACGTTTCATCCCGGAAAAATCCATGGTTCCCGCGAGATTAGTGAAAAACTGAATTCCAATCTGAAGTCGCGGGCGTCCTCTAGTTTCTTTCAATAAAATGTGAAAAATTGCGACCTTGCTTCCAAAATTCTAGAACATTCTTTTACAATAACTAGAAAGATCAATTTCAGACGACGTACATTACCTATACCTAACTAGGTACGTCTTTAAAACAACTTCTGCTCCTATGTTCAACATATCGAACAAAAGTTCATTCTTCACATCATCAATTTTCATCTCTCGAGTTTTATATTTCTATACTTTCCTTTGTTACATGCGAAACTGAAACTGGGACAAACAAGTTATATTAGGTTATCCAGTTTTCACAGCGAAATATAATCTTTACGACGAACCTACGCCCAGTGTTATTCTAGGCGTGTTAAACACGGCTCTGTCGTTTCATGTTGGGGATATACTAAATTAAAATTTAGCGCCCAGCGTATTCATTAATTTTCTACACGGGATTAAATCTTTTTGTTAATTAGCTACGTGGAGTCTGACTGTTATTAAAAATTGTTATTGGTAAGCTATGTTTGTCTATGTTACTAATATTATAAAGCTAAAGAATTCGTTTGTTTGTTTGTTTGCTTGAACGCGCTTATCTCAGGAACTACTGGTCCGATTTGAAGAATTATTTCAGTGTTAGATAGCCCATTTATTGAGAAAGACAATAATGTATATTATCTAAAAATTACTTATTGTATAGAGCTCAAAAACTTTTCCATGAGATAGCAAACTTTAAAAGCTTATTTGTATTAATTTTTGTTCATGTGTAAATTCTTTAAACAGTTTTATTGTTACACAGTTTTTGTGTAATATTAAAATAGAACATTGACTAATATCAAATAAAAAATCTTTTATGAAATAATAAACCTTGAGCATAAAACGGTAAAGTTAACAATTTAATTTTTAACTGTTTCTCTACCTACTACAGAGTTTTCGTCATAGTTTAAAAAAATCAATGTATAGAATATAACCTTGCGTTTTAGTGGGCTTGTAACACGTTAAACATAATACTTTCTCCACCGAATACAAAAGGTATTGTAATAATAGAATACCTAAGTGCTTACCTAGTCACCGAACTAAGATAACAAAACTTAATGGTAATGCTAGACTGGACAATGTGTCTAAAAACCAAACCTGTTAAATATGTTAGTGGCGAAGTAGTCTAGATGCTGTTTTTATTAATATCCATATTAGTAATCTGTATAATTTGGTTTGCTAAGCAAAATAGTTTTTTATTTAAATTTGTTTACTTTTGCCTGTGCAATAATGAAACTGTAACATATTTGTTCTCTTAGTCAGTGCAGTGCTGCTTTAGAGAAATAAAATGTGCTAAAAAACAGATCCCAGAAAACTTAAGATTTTTATAAAAATATTTTAAAATAATCCAAAACTGTAATACAATTTTTATATGTTAGTCTGTTTGATACCGCCAGACTGTGTTAAAACTGAATGCCCGCTCTACCCTATAGTTGAATCTCCTGGTGAGCGACAACAATTAATGCCGCGCTGGCTAATGGCTTTCTGCGAACACAAAGCCGCGTTATGGCAATGAATGTCTAGGACAGGTTGGTGTGACCCCGTGAGGTTTAATTTAAACAGATGGTCAAATTTTATACTAGATAAGCTAGCTTTCGGCGTAATAAGCTATCTATCAGTCATTCTAATATTATAAATGTGAAAATTTTCGAGTATGTTTGTTATTTTTTAACACAACTTTACTTTCTTAAAATCATCATCAATCATTCGTTCATCATAGACATAAGTATCGGTTTTCCACTCGCTTTCAGGAGTTCTGCTGTAATTCCATCATCACCTGGTGCCTTGTTGTTCTTAAGTTGTTTGAGAGCCATACTAATCTCGTATAGGCTGACGTCAGGGATGTCTTCGGTATAGTGTCGGGTCAATTTGGCTCTAGGATCTTTGCCCGAATTGTCTTTTGAGTAGAGGTTTGCTTTGACCTCTTAAGTACTTGGTAAACTAAGTACAAGCTGCAAGTAATCCATTTAGGCGACAGCATCTCAATGCAATAACAGCTAACTTATTCATAGAAACTTGACTGCCATGATCCACCTCAGTGGGCTTATCGCTTTGCTAACTAACATTTGCAAGTGTAATTCTGTGTAAAGCTGCTCGTTCATTGGAAATCAGTCACTTGAGACGCAGGGGTGCCCCGAAGTTTTTATTATTACATTTCTATTATGACAATACGCTCTGCCAAGAAGTTGCAAGTCCTTACAAGTTTTATTGATTAACTTCGTCGTATAGAAAATCAAAACATTTTCTATAGAATTCTCTGAATATAAAAATATGAATTGAAAAAGAATCCTTAGTTTGCGATTGAGCATATTTTATGCTCGTCCACGAAGTTGCGAGTCCATACAAGTTTCTTTGATCAACAACGTATAGTAAGTTCAGTGTTTCTATACAATGCTTTGAGTATACCTCAAAGCAGCTGTTATCTTGAAAAATAAACAATTATAAACTGAAAACAAATCTGAAATTCGAAATAGCTTCTGCAGTATACTCGAAAGATTCGATCGATGTTAGTCCGTAGTCCGATACTCAGTTCATGCAACTAGTTTAAAAAAGTTGAACTCACGGTTGGGCAAATTCGAATATGCTCCAATATTGATTGGGATAAAAAACATCATAACGAATTCGTTACATACGAAAACTTGTTTATTATATTTAATACTTCAGTAGGGTGTAAACACACTAGTCATTAAATCCAGTTTAAATATTAGTTTACAAAAGTTTATAATTTATTAAAGTCTTAAATAAAATAATAGTCAGTTAAATATTACAATCCTACAACTATTTTATTAAATTTACGTCAACATTCGAAATCATAGATCAGCTATCGCCTCGTCAAAAAGCCCGCCTACAATATATTTATTTATAATATTACCTTCTGCATCGAGTTCTTCGCATTTTCGGTAGGTACTATAAATTGTATACCACGTACTAGCAAGCGCAGTATAGGATGGACCTCCGGCTAGATGGTCCGACAATATCAAGAAGGTTGTGGGAAGTGGGTGGATGAGGAAGGCGGACTCGCGGAAAGGCATATGTCCAGCTGTGGACGAATACAGACTGTTGATTTTTTTTTTATTCTTTTACAAGTTAGCCCCTGACTACAATCTCACCTGATGGTAAGCGATGATGCAGTCTAAGATGGAAGCGAGTTAACTTGTTAGGAGGAGGATGAAAATCCAAACCCCTTATCGGTTTCTACACGACATCGTACCGGAACGCTAAATCGCTTGACGGTGCGTCTTTGCCGGTAGGGTGGTAACTAGCCACGGCCGAAGCCTCCCACCAGCCAGACCTGGACCAATTAAAAAAATCTCAATCGGCCCAGCCGGGAATCGAACCCAGGTCCTCCGTCTTGTAAATCCACCGCGCATACCACTGCGCCACGGAGGCCGTCAAGATGATGACCATAAATTGAATTGAAAAGTAATGTAAATCTAGTTCTTCACAATATCACTACATTTGACACCTTCAAAATAGTACCTACTCGATTTGCTTCAGAAGGAAGAAGGTTGTTCTTAAAAATTAAAATTTCATTAATTTAATTAAATTGTATTACTGTACTAAAATACTAAAGTGCACTTAGTGTGCGGTCATCATTAAGGCTGAATGTAACGCAAAGATTATTAGGATCAAGTTTCACGCTAATGGAGCGTCGTAAGATAAAGATAAAGGGTGTTTTATTTCGCTACATTACGGGGCTTGGAAATATTTATCATTTTATTCTGACATTTGAAACTCCCACACCTTGGCACGTTTAACAATTAGATAAGTGCGAATGTATAAGGTATTTCAATCTAGAAGAGATTTTAATAAAATTAATCTACCTTGGGTAATTAAATTTATGTGTTAAATTAAAAACACCTCTATAGTGGTGTGTATCTTGGCAACTTCGTTCGTAATGCTCCCTATGGACCGCGCGGGCCGGGGGGCGAGTAGCGATAAATGACAACCCCACGGCTGATGCACCTCACTTCCTCGCACGCACGATTTCACACACGCGCAGTCTTTCCGCCCGTCGCCCGCATATCATGGGAGTGTCATGAACGAACTTGCCAGACTATAACTTTTACTCGTAGATAAGTGACAGGACTATCAAAACAAAGTGCAAAGTGAAAATTTGCTTTTATGCAAATTAATAATTTTATTTGCCCCGCGGTTTCACGCGCGTAGTTTCCGTTCCCGTGACAGCCACTAACATATTTTCTAATTCTGTTCAATATATCCAGAGATTACCTCTTACAACCTCAAAAACTTTACCTCTTTATAATATTACTTAGATAACCTCAAATTTTGAAAAACAAACTATTTCTTCCAAGTTCAAAATAACTGAAATAAGTGAACAAAATTACCCATGTTTACGGTCACTATGATAGAACACACTAACAGAAAATTAAAATTTGTTTAGCAAAAAAAAAATTACTGATTTCAAAGATGCTCTAATGTAGGTACGTAAGCTCTAAAGTAGGTAAGCTCTAAGATGCTCTAGCTACTCTAAAAAGCGAAAATTAACACCGTATTTATGTCTTCTCTATTGATCGGTTTGAAGGCGGTACCAAAAAAACGAAATAAACTATAAGAGGCTATTTGGTATAACAGCGCCGCTATTGAAGTTGGTTAAATTTTTTTGTTGAAAAGATTTTATTTTTATTATCCATGTGCCGAGTGCATTTCACCCAGTAAGATGTAAGCTTAAAATTCACCGGACATGTATACGGTAAATCCGTTGCGGTGTGATTTCCATTATCCCCGGTACGATCTTGCTCGTTGCGGTCGCCAACCGCTCCCACCGCAGCCTTCGGTGTTTCAGCGAGAATTCATATCATATTAACGACCTTCCTGACGCAGTGGTATGTGGCCTTATGTGAAATGTCTCCATGTTTGATTACTTACGCGTTATGTGTCAATTTGTGATTGCTAAGTTACTCGCCGATGGACTTTGGGGTCCCTGAATGGCGTCCTATGCTGGAATGGCGACCCCGTACCGTAAAGCGCAGTGTTGGTCGACACTAGATGGACCGAAGTCATCAAGCGGGTTGCAGGGAGCCGCTGGATGCTCGCGGCTCGAGACCGTTTTGTTTGGAAGTCCATGCAAAAGGCCTATGTCCAGCAGTGGACGTCCATCGGCTGTTAATGATGAAGTTACCCGCTAACCTATTCACTATTTTTGGTCTTTATTATCAATCTATTAAAATAAACATCAAATCAATTGACAAAATGTCATTTACCCTTATTTATTCAATAGGCAATCGGATGACATCTGTTATATAGAATCTCAATTTCTTATATGTCAAGGATAGTGAATGATTTGATACTTCAGTTGTTATCATCGCTGAACATCATATTGTACTTAATTTTACACTTTCCGTCTGGCGAATGATTTAATATATAATTCTTAGTATATTGTTAATTATTAATTTACATTGCAATTGCAATTAAATTTACACAAATATTATAAAGAGGAAAGATTTGTATTTATGTAAAGATTTACACAAAAATAGAAAAAAACTACAGGACCGATTTGAAAAGTTCTTTCACTAATAGAAAGCCTTGTTATGAGGGAGTAACATGATCTATATATTATTCTCGTATTCCATCGGGAACGGGAAATAGGCGGGTAAAGCTGCGAGATTCTGCTAGTATTTAAATATCATAATGTATTTTATGATATTTAAATACTAGCAGAACCTCGCAGACCTTTGATAGAAAATAATAGACAGTTTGTTTACCTTATTAATTGTTATAAATTAAATATGTGTTTGATAATAAGCATATCCGAACTTTTATTGCTTATTGTGTTATGCAGCACGCGTTTGTTGAGGTCGTACAACAATAGCATCGGTCGCCATATCGCGCGAAACGGCACGATCAGCGTTCGCGCAGCAGTCAACGAACTCGCGTAGAACAATGGAAACGTAGGCATATAATTTCCTCTTCCGACTATATATCTCCCTACATGTAATACCAATTATTTATCTATTACTACGCATTTTCGGTACTAAACTTTAATCTTTTGTTGTTACAGGAACCGCTGCAAAATCGAAAAGTCGTCGGCCCGTAGAAGCACCTCACCCCAAAAACGAAACTGCACTACAGTCTTCTAAAATATCTCCTAAAAATACCACACATTTCGGCTTCAAATCTATATCTATAAAATCTTCAACCCCTGAAAAGCGTCGAAGTTCAGATTGTGGCAACGGTAAACCTAGTTGCATTCCATTATCCAAAAAAACTCCAGAAAAGTTGCCAAGAAATTCAATATCTCCAGTTAAACATGAATCAACAAAAGAACAGCCATTGAAAGTAGAAAATTCAAAATCAAAACTGGAAGCCAGGAATAGATGTTTTCGAAGAAGTCCTGACAAAGCAAAAAGTGAATCAGAGAACTCGCGAAACGATAGAGTACATCGAGCTCAAAGGGATAGTGAAAGTCTTAACGAAAAATATCATAATTCAAAGAAAAGACTGACTAGTTTAGATAATTCTCCGAAAGACGGTAATGATACTAAAAACTTTACAAGTAAATTTTTATCAAATAGTTCTAACGCAAAATTCAATGTGGATTCGAACGTTAGTGAGTTAAATAATTCTAAATCTGCCAATAAAATGTCTACACTTCATGAAACTGTGAGACCACATACAAGTTCCCGACTTTCTCAAGAAATGGATAGCTTAGCTGCTTTGACTAAACAAACTTTAGATAGAGTAAATAAATTATCGAATAACTTAACTAGTAGTAAGGTACATGTGACTGATACTCCTCGTTATGATGCTTTATTTGTGTCAAGCATTGACCAACAAAATACCAACCATGCTTATAATTACGGTCTTACCAACGAAAGGCCTGTAACTAACAGAGGAGTTACAGAAAGATTGAATGATATAGACGCGGCAGGTCAGAGGCTTATCGACTTTGAAAAACAGAGTGCAATTTTTTCTGATCTCAATAATGATTCGTCTAGTCAAAATCGCCGTCTTGATACCTCGTCGACGTCTCACCATACGCCTGTGTCAATATTAAAAAGAAAATCAATTAACGAAGAAAGTAATAATACGAATATTCCTTACCATGCTATTGCTACACCACCTGTCACTTTTTCGCCGAGTGTGATAGAACCTAGAAATGGTCGTTCTGGTCGGCAGGGAATTTTAAAGAAACGCCGAAGTTTAGACGAATCACAGGTTGCAAGGCGAAGGTCTTGCAGCCCAGAAGTGTCATTTGCGGAAGACGGGTCTCCTAGTAATAAACCAATTCTTAAAAATAGAAGATCATCTTTGGAAGATGTTATAAGAAATCAATCTCCTGATGGACAAATACAAGGAATTCTAAAAAGAAAAATGAGCAGAGAAGAAGAACTCCTCAATGATGACGTTGCACATGGCTCTCCCGAGCCACATGGAATTTTAAAACGAAAATCGAATTCAAGTTCTAGCAGTAGTACCACATCTTCTCATGTTTCAATTGCTCAAGCTGTGCTGCTAGCAGCTGCAGGTGGCGCTGAAATTGTAGACGAAGACAAGGAAACTGTCAGGCCTATATTAAAGAAGAAAAGTTTTTCTGAAGAAAGGCCTTCTCCAGATATTTTACTGCCCGAAACGCCAAAACCGATACTAAAAAAGAAATCTACTGAGCACGATGATTACGATTTCGACCTTCCGAAAAGACCAATCTTAAAGTCGTCGAAGAGGCTGTCTGGAGATGAAGGACACACTTCTAGTTTCGATTTGAGCGAAGACGACCGAAGTTCTCGAAGACCATCATTACTTAGATCACGGACTTCAGACCATTCGGGCTCAGAATGCGAGGCAGTCAGACCGATTTTAAAGCAGAGAGGCTCGAGTCTCACTAGGGAACGCAGCCAATCACCGCGCCCACGACTCTCATTTTGTGCAGACAACGACGTGAACATTAGTGCGACAAATTTTAGTAGTGATGCGAACGACTTGTTGGCGGCTGGACCGCGTCGCGTCATAAATCTCTCGGCCGACCCGGAAGAGAGTTTTCCGAGTGCAGTAATCCGACGACGTAACCAGCGACCCAAAGCGAATCCCCGGTCAATGAGCTTAGTGTGCGACGTGAATGACGAACTCATCTCGATTTTAAACAATCGCCGACTGAAAGTGGACGAGAACTGTCAAAACGGGCACAGTGATTCATGGGGTAGGGATAAATCCGATATTGAAAACAAAACTTTTCCATCGATAGCGTCCCGAATAAAGAGCATGGAAGAGGCTCTAACGAGAGACAACTTTTTGAAAGACCCGCCTTCAGCATCCAAACTGAGAAGCCGTGACAAAGAGCGACACAAAACGCAGCCGGTCACAATAGACGAAATGAGATCAATCACTTCCAGGTAAGACATTTGGAATATCTAAAATGTCTACTTATCCCAGGCGCATTACAAATTCTAATAATATCAGTTCGTGACTCATGTATTACAATATGTAGCTGATATTTCTTCTTCTGCATTCATTATCACCTTCCGTGCAAATATATTTTCTTCAGCAACAAGATTTACTGATCACAATAACGACAAACTTCATTTATAATTTTTACTCCCCCGTTTTGATAATCGGTGGCATATTTTAATGTCAATTTCATTGTATAAAGGTTGATAACGCTTTGTCTCGATTGTTGTTGAGGTAGAAGCAAAATCTTGGCATCTCGCCATTATTTTGATGAGAAAATGCGAAGCGTGGGCATCTATCAAAAGTTTTGGTGATTCTGTTTCCAGTGTTTTGATTTTCATTAAATAATAACACGACGCGCTGTAATTATTTGATAAAATTAAAATATGTAAATTTCGCGAAGCCTTAAGACATTTATAGTTAAAAATAAAGTACAACAAAAAATATTAAACGCTATTTAAAATATTATATGCTATTGCAATTTCCTTACATCAGTTTACTTTTTTTGAAAATCAAACATATTTTTAATTGCTCATAGGTTATTTCCCTCTAGCTTAAGTGGCATCGATTCATGAAATCTTGGGTCAAATTAAATAGGTATTGAGCTTTAATTACTTCCAAGAACTTTCGTAAAAGATTTCAGCCCACAGTCGGGAAATTAGTCGTTACACCCTTTAGCCTTGGAGACTATTTTTATTTTGTTTTTACCGTTTAACAATATTAAATAGTCTTAATATTGTGCAATTCATTTCATTAATTCCAATAATATTTATAATAGCGATAATGATAACAAATAGATGTAGAAATCTCTCATAGGTTAGGATATGTCTTGTAACATCATATAAGTTGGACATAAGGTCCAAATATTTATTTTTGCCCACTGGATAAGTGTTGTTAATCATCTGATAAGATATCTAATTGCTGTTTCATAATGTTGGTAAACATAGCACGCTAATTTTGTGCGAGTTCTGTTCTGACATCATCGCTTAGGTTCGGTTCACTGTTTCAATCATTATCAGTATAGTTGCTGCGTGTATCTAAATTGGTGCATCTTTGTGGAAAATTGTGTGTTATTACCATGTTCCGGTTTTTGGAAAAATGGCCGAATTCTAAGTTGTAAGTGATTCGTATATTGAAAAAAAAACGATTATATTCTAGACTTGTTTATTATACCTCATTTTAAACTGTTTATTATTAATTGTATATAAACTTGTAAATATAAACACGGTGTGAGTTTTAATTTTTATGCTTTCACGGCTGAACCATTGAAAAGATTTTCAAAATTTTTGCACCGTACGTCCGTGCGTCCGGTTACTAACATATATATTATAGTATACGGCATATTATAATATACGGTTTGTATAAATTAGTTGAAACATGACGATGTTCAAATGTCCGATAAATAATGCCGAAAATGATTAGAGTTTACGATATCGCACAGTTTTTTTGGATGTTTAGTAACCGTTCATCTTTTTAAAAGTAGAGCGGAACGAGTGGAAAATATAAATTAAAAAAAAAAAACACGACGTTTTAATTAACAACACCTAATTAATTGACAACTTTTAGTTACGTTATTATATTATGATCAGCAGACAATAAACAACATGTCACAAGTCATAATATTACAGCTCGTGCGGATTCACTTGACACCTCGCTTGAATGATGTTTCTACTTTGTTTCTTTGATTGTCTTTGATAGACAGGTGTCAAGTAATGCGTACGAGTTATACAATTACGCCCTGCGTTTCACCCGCATAGTGTTTTTTTTAAAGAATATTTGCCATATTCTAAAATATGACCAATATTCCCATTTCCCTCCAACTAGTCAGGAAAGACTGTATTAGGAGTGGATACGACAATAGACCAATAGTTTCCGATCCCGTATTCCCACGGGGATAAAAATTTGCCAGTGGTACTCGCTGATAATTTAATTTTGCATCTAGAAAAGAATTATTAAAATAGGTGTTTATTAAAATGGTGTAATTATTAAAATAGTGGCTTAGCCGTGAAAGCGTAGGTAAATAATAAACAATGAAACTCACTCTGTATATGTATGGATAAACACAGGATGTTCAAATTTTAATTTACTGTGATATATTAAAAAAAAAAAAACAAAACGATTATTTTTTTTATTACTTACAAATTTTATATGCTTTAAAATAACTGTTAGTATGTTGTTTTGCTCTATGGGTTTCAGTTGCGTGGAACGAGTTTATGTTAATTTTATATTTATCTTAAACATTGCAATGTGTCTTTGGTCGCGTTTTTGTTTTGCTGTCACATTGTTTAAATCGTCTACTGTGTATTCTGGTGCAATTCATTTCAAACAATTATGGCGTGTTGAAGTGGGGAACCGTATATTTGTTAGTCAGTAATTATGTTTTGTTATAGTAGCAGGTACGCTTATTTGATTAATTTATTATTTATTAAAGGCATAGACAAGAATATGTAGACGGGCTATTAAAAAATAATATCAAGAGCGATTGAGAAATTATTAAGGTGCGAGCAGGACGAGACTTAAGTGTTTTGTCTCCATTATCGTATGGGTATTCTGTACTTTTTCGTGTTTCGAGTTTTGCTTGAGAAAACTTAAAGTTTTAAGAGTATAGTTTTATAACGATTACAGACAATATTATTTAGCAGTATACTTGGCTGTAATAGCCGTGGTGAGTGAAAACATCCAAACATAACCTTTCATCGGTAATATGGATTTTTTTATCTCACACTGTATACGCCAGCACCGACTTCATAGTATTTTCCCTCCATGATTAAAGGTAATTTAAATGTCCTTGTATCACAGTAGATTCAAAGAGTTTATAGGACGTACTTATTAAAAATTGAGAAGTTTGGTCTGAATAATTCTATGGTTGAGTAGGTTGCGTAGTCGTAGATGGAAATTGTAGACATTTTTAATCTTTTGTCACCAAAGGGTGAACACACCAGATAATTTTTTTAATTCTCTGCATGTGTGAAGTCTGTCAATCCGCATTGGGCCAGCGTGGTGGACTATTAGCCTAACCCCTCTCATTCAGAGAGGAGACTCGAGCTCAGTAGTGAGGCGAATATGGGTTGATAATGATGATGATGACTTATTATGTTTCTTTCTTTACATCGATGTAAACGTTTATTGGTATAGACTAAACTACAGTGCTAGTCGAGAGCGGCATGTTGATGACGAAAATAAGCTCTCCAGTCGTTACTGGGTCAACACTATTTCTGGCTCTGTTGTGTTTCGCAGCACTCATCCAGAGTTTTATGACCTGAACATCTGATGCGGTCACTTCTAGATGCCCTTAATTGATGCTCTATAATCTCTTTAATGGTTTCTATGTGCGCTACGATGTTGTTTCAGCTTTGTTTTTTGGGAAGATATATTATCGTTTCGCTGTGTATTTGTGGGCCTTAGATGCGCACCACGGCATATTTCGAAATGAGAGAAAGACATTCGACCAATAGCGGCTTTGGCTTTGTTTTTGTGGAAACATAAGTGTGAGATTCGCTACGTAACTATCTATAGGCCTTAGATTTGCATCACGCCATGTTTGAGCTTAAAACATTTAAAAAAGTATAAGAGATGAAATGGCAATTACAACTCTAGAACGACACAATTTGTCGACCAATAACGGCCAAATTTCGCTGGCTGTCCTAGACAGTAGAGTTTGGTAATCTCCAAAAATAACTATTCCATTAACTTCATTGATTCAACAACAAAGGTCATTATCACCAGATGATCGAAAGTTAAATATTGTGTTTGTCGGCTTTGTTGGTAACAACCCGTGGCCAAAATCTTTAGTTTTTGTTTTTTTTTTAGTTTTATACAAGTTAGCCCTTGACTACAATCTCATCTGATGGTAAGTGATAATGCAGTCTGAGCTGGAAGCGGGCTAACTTGTTAGGAGGAGGATGAAAATCCACACCCCTTTCGGTTTCTACACGGCATCGTACCGGATCGCTAAATCGCTTGGCGGTACGTCTTTGCCGGTAGGGTGGTACCTAGCCACGGCCAAAACCTTCCACCAGCCAGACCTGGACCAATTAAGAAAATCCCAATCGGCTCAGCCGGGGATCGAACCCAGGACCTCCGACTTGTAAATCCACCGCGCATACCACTGCGCCACGGTGGCCGTCAAAACCTCTCTCTCTAACAAGGGCTCACTATTCACTATTACTTAGATCTGAATCTACACTAATATTATAAAGCTGAAGAGTTTGTTAGTTTGTTTGTTTGACAGTTCCCGCGGGATTTGTGAAAAACTGATATCCACGCGGACGAAGTCGCGGGCGTCCGCTAGTCTAGAATATACCGAAGTCTGAATCTTACAAATATATTTTTCTGTCCTCCAAGTTTGTTTCTTTGTATCTGTAAGTTTTGTTTTTGCTCCCCAATCTTACATTGATATTTCGTGTTTCATGAAATATTCATTGTATTTGTATCGGCCAGGTGTTTGGTCTTTAAAAGTCGGTTTTCTCGAAGTTTCTTCATGTACAAAAATAGTGGAAATCATTTCATTTGAAACATACATATGTTTAATGTTACGTTTGCACAATTGACTCACAATTTGTGTACCTGTGGTTTGTGTCTGCAAAGTTTTATGCAGAAGTCTTGATGAAAACAACATGTTTTTATTAACATTACAATCTCAGAATTATATTGTTTGGATAATATTTAAAATTAAAAGTGAACTTGGTTAATATCTTACTCGGGTTTACTCTGTTCGTCATCACTATCATCAATCATCATACATGTAGTCTATTCTCTATGACGTTAAGTCCTGGTGAAATAATAGGTTTTCCTATCGAATTGATGAAAATATCAGTTTCCATCAGTTATAATCTTGGCTGGTATATCTAGAATACTTACTTTTTCACCAGGACACTTTGAAAGTGTACCTACTTAAACTTATTTAGTATTGCATCATTTTTTAAATCGGTCCAAATCGGTCCAGTAGTTTCAGAGCCTTTTCAATGCAAACAAACACATAGTCAAATCTTTCTTCTATAAAATATTAGTATAGATTTCTAATAGTATTTGACGGACCAAGAATCAGTTGACCGATGGTTCTACCGATTGTGGAAAACCATCGCAACAGAGGAATACTTCGCAGGGCATGCAAGGAATACGTCCTACTTAGTACTGCCCTGTGTCCATCAACCTGAGGAGATGCTAATCATGTGCCTGTAATTACACTGGCAACCTTAACTCACCTCACCGGAACTCAGCAATGCTGCTTGTGAGTAGGAATTAGCATGGTAGGAGTGCTTCTTCAGACGAATTTTATTACAGAATACTCCATCGCTATAGAACCTTTGACCTAATAACTCCACGCAAGAACGTGAAAATAGCAATAGAGTTCTGGAGATGTTTGGGTACAAGTCATCATGATTTGTACAGATTGGACAGCTATATTAAGAATACACTACTCTAATCATTGAAAAGCTCCCTTAACTCCATGAACAAGGCTGCCAGTCCAGATCACTCGCGCTATAAATCATCGAAATATATGAAGGTGAACTAATACTGCGACCGTCTCTGTCTTACGAACGTCTGTGCTCTGTATTAAAGCGTTTCTTTTCTCATTTCACAGTTTGGAGCCGAGCCAAGCGAATTTCCAAGCGATCGGCATCGCGGGCTGTAGTTTTCCGAGCCGTCTCGTCGAGTCCGGTGCTGTGCTTTCAGAGCGGGGCCCATACGTGGGGGAACCCGAGCGGGACCCTTTCGCTTACGTTGACTCTCCCACGTACGATAGCAACCTTTACGGTGAGAATCTGCCAGTCAACGCCTTGGAGTATGTTAAGGCTAAGGACAGCTTCGGCGAGGCAACGTTTCTAGAGCTCGAAAAGATCGCCAATGAGAAACAGTCTACGCTGGACGAGATCGAGCAAGAAGTAAACAAAGTACGCATCGCGTTAGACGAAGACAGTCGTGCCCTCGATGAGGACGAGAGCAATCAAGCGGAGGCCGACAATTGGAGCCTGAACGTGTCTTGCGACAGTGGAGTGTACAACCGGGCGTCGTCTCGCGACTCTGGACCACATTCTGGTCAGTACCTATACACACGAATCATTATTCACCGGCACAACAATTGGTCAGTTTGGAACATTAAATGTATTTTTAACGCGCGTGTATGAGTGTACGTCGAAAACAACTTTTGACTTATTCAGTACGCGGGCAATCAAAGCTTACTGTAACGGCGTCATAAAGGAAACACATGGAATGTATCTAAACACTCGATATGCATTGCTCGATGTTTGTTTATATTATTTGACGAAATTAGGTTTTACCGATCCGATATCGAAATAAACTGAGACCTTGTTGATGTCTTTCACTCCATTTATTTAGGTCAATGTGACATGCATAATCATTGTCGCCCCATACCAGTTGATGTAAAATTATCGCCGCAAAACAAATTTGTATTATGTTGTATTGAGTTGGTCTTTATTTTAGCCGGCGGCGTAACACCGCGGTTAATTTTCGTACACGCGATATTGTATTTAGTGTATGTCTATTTCGGTTCGTGCTCGGGACTAATAACGAATTTATCGATTTCCAGGCGAGGAGTTGGGTTTGATCGAGAGTCAGGAAATACACGACAACCACGCTTCGAACAGCAGCAACGATTGGTCGTCGACATCTATCGATCAGAATATCATTTTTAATATGGATCGCGTGAGGAAGTCCACGGAGAATGAAGCCCTGAGGAGTTCCGACGATAGGGGAAGCGATGAGGACAGCAATGACCGGTCAGGATTCGCTTTGGGCTTGGTGAAGAGCAACAGCGTGGTCGCCCGTGCTAGCATGTGGCAACAACTCCAACAACAAGCCAAAGGTGATTAATCTTTATTTTTTATGGTTCCGTAGCCTAATAGTAATACGGGACTCTATTACTGAGACTCAGTTATCCGTCCGTTTGTCTGTCAATAAGCTGTATTTCAAAAACTGTAATAATTAGTCAGGTAAATTTTTTGCAGTTTTTAGATAAATTTTTATTGCAAACAGAATTTGAAAATATTATTAAACTGGCAATAAAATACACATGATGTATTTATGTTTCCACCATAACAAAAATACCTAAAAAACAGAATAAAATAAGTATTTAAGAAATATTTTAATTTTAATCTTTAATGAGAAGCTTTATCACAGAGTGATAATATCGCTCTGTAATATTATAACAATTTTAGACTATAACTAACTAAATACACTATTTCTACAATATACATATAGCAAAAATTATTCCGGATAGTCTTATGTTAAATAACAAAATGCACAGCACCTTCGCCTGCTCCGACAAGCAATAAAAAGCAAGCAATAAAAACGGACAGAAGAAAATAATATTTATTTTATTCTGTCCGTTTTCATAGAAAATGGTACGGAACACTTCGTGCGTGAACCCGGCTCGCACTTGACCGGTTTTAGGACATTTGCAAAGAAATCACAGGTCACGGCCATACGAGTTATTTTTCAACACGTGTTTGGAAAATATTAGAAGAAAAACGTTTGGCATGAAATTTCAAAATACATTAGAGTATATTTTGCTGTCCAATGGGCATTTAATTTGTAATGGCGTAGGTAACAGTGCACCCACACTGAAGTTGAAACTTTGTTTAAAAACATAAATAAACACATTGCATACTATTAGAAGCGCCACGGTTTCACCCGCGTAGTTTTCTTTCCCGTGGAAATATGGGAATAAATTATAACGAATAACGTGGATTTTTAATGGTAAAAGAATTTTTAAAATCGGTTGAGTAGATCTAGAGATTACCCCCTACAACACCACAAACGTTCCCTGTTTATAATATTAGTACTATAGATTTACAGCTTACTGTTTGCATTTTTTCTATAATTTATAGTGAAAATTGCAAAAATAGTGTAAAAAAGCTATTAGGTTCAAAATCCAAAATCTTGTCAGCATGTTTAATACATATTGAATTGAGTTAACATAATGATGCTATATCGTTTGGATTTCATAAATATCAGCTCACTGATACAATACATATATGAATACACAAAATGTATTGATGTTATACTAGCAGATACCGCGTGGTTTCACCCGCGTGATTTCCATTTGGGTGTATGCAAAAATATGGTGAATCCTAGGGGATAAAAATATAGTATATATAACTTGCTGATAATTCGTAAACATTGTAAAGTAGAATAGTGTTTGAAAATCCAAAACGAGAGAAATCTTTAAGGCGTACAATATGTAAATGATTAGGTATTATAAAAGGCAATGTCATTAATTATGAAAAATTATAAATGTACAATCCACACTTTATAATAACATAAAAGGTCTCGATATACTAGCGGACACTTAGACAGATGGGCAGATATATAAAGTTAAGTTTTTTACGGATCCGATCCCCTAAAAATGGCTCCACCATTAAGTAATCAAATGTCACACTAATATTGTAAAGGAGTAAATGCGCTGCGGTTACTTTTCATCCCAGCAAAATTATTGATTTGTCTTTGTGATATGAATTACTGTATTCCGTCATGACTCACCCTCATATGCTTTTCATATTCCAGGTCAACCAAAACCGCTGATTCGTCACAGTCGCTCTAAGGTAAAGGAGGGGCCCCCAGTGACGGAGCGGTTCAAAGCACAGACAGCCTCGGTCACATCTCCAGAGTCCATCAGCCCTGAGGAATCATTCTCTCTCACTCCGTCCAAAAGCACCGCTAATGTGTTAGACAGAGACGAAGATGGTAAGCTATCACAATATCCATATCAATAGTCACTGTAACGTATAGTTTGCGGCTGAGTTATTAGTTAGCTGATTTTTACAAGTATTTCTCATTATAAAGTACAGTTACCTGCTCAGTGAATTTAAAGTTCGATCATAAACCAAAAAATAGACGAATATCTATCATGAGTAAATCATTAGTATGCCTAAGATTAGCATCAAGACATATCTCGAGAAGAGAGAAAGACTAATGTCTACTAATAGCGGATTCAAAAATATCGCTTTCTCTCTTTCGTAGCGTTGGAACGAAAGCGAGAGCAATATTTTAACTGCATCGATATTGATCGACATTGTCTTTTCACGAGGTATGTTTTTGACGCATTCTAGGCCTACGAGCTGATAGTAATAAGAATGGATATTATTTAGAACTGCATGCACTTTGCTCAAATTCAATTTTGGGGTCTTATACAGTCGCAAACTTTACGCACAGTTAGTAACTTAGTGGCACAAATGTCTGTCATTATATAGCCTAGATGTCCATTGTCAATGTTACATTTTGTACGTCCAAACATTATTTACGAGGCACGTAAATTGCATTTTGTACCGACGATATCGCTTTCTGTTCTTTTGATTGTCGGCTTTTTTGTTTCTTTTTTGCATGTCATCGACTATGTATGTCCCGGGGTCTGTTAAACACTGCACAATTTATGTATATACGCACTCACTCACCGGTGGCAGCTAAATTAGACGAAGACGACCCAGCCAAAATGTCTTTGTCCGAGAAAATGAAGATGTTCAACTTGAAGTTGACGCACAAACCTCCGGTCGCTGGATTACCGAGACCCAGGGAAGAGAGAGTGCCCAGAGCGTCTAGGCTCAGAACGATGCCGGTACTTGCGAGTCAGGTTCAGGAGGCGTTGGACCAAAACGAAAGGATGTCCAAATCCCTGACCCACGAAGACATCCCACGCAACAACGATTTCCAACTAAAAATGGAGCTGTTTCGATCAGCGAGCGCAAAGAATACGTCCTTAGCGCATCTAATGAGGCAGAACTCGAAGTTTAGAAGTTTAGGTCTGATTTTGTTTTCTTTTTTATTTCTGTTTGATTTTGTCGATTTCCGCTTGTCGTTCCGCTTTCTGGGTTCAGCACTAATTTTTATTCTGCGAGTAAACCCGCCAGGTGAGTAAATCGGTTGGGCTTTTCTATGCATGCGACATAGCACGGGGTTATACTACTAACACCAATGTCTTTAAGACGGAGTGCATAAGTTTTTAACTTTGATTGACTATTAGTATCTAATTTTCTGTAATATTTTTCCCTTAATATAACTGGAAGTGACTTTTTAGTGAATTTTTTGAACACGGTTTGTTTTGCAGTGCATGCACCAAAACTAGTTTTAACAAGTTCTGTTCGTTCTTTAGCACTAGATTTCTCACGTCAGTTATAATTATCAACTTTTGGTTTTTCCTTAAAAAAGTAACAACCAATGAAAGTACTCGTAATTGTAGTTATCGCTTATATTACTGTCAAAATTTAGTGTTAATAGTGCAAAAGTGTGATTAGAATCTTACAACGAGTGTATTTTCAATAATATTTTTTTATTTGAGATTTTTCCTTTATAATACAAGCTTCACTAACAAAAACAAATGAAGTTTAGAGTGAGTTACCTCTATAATTTTAATGAAATGATTATTATTTTGTGTGTTATGGAAAATGCCGCAGTCAATTAAGCAAAATAAGAGGATCCTCGGAATGATAGATAAGGTGAAATCCTTATTTGACTGGAGTATAACTACTTCTTTGATCTTTGTCAAAAGTAAATGCTATCCTTTTCATAATAATGTGTGTAAAAGAAGACAGAATGATATATGGAGTTTAAAAATAACAGAAGTACGAATACTACGTAGCTTGATTTAATCTTAAACATCCGTTGTTTTTGAATCTAACTTTGTGTGTAAATTGTAAATGCACCTAACTGGAATCTATTTTGGGAATACAAACACGACAGAGCGTTTGTATTCACAATGATAACAAAAGAGTGATCTTGGTAACGCCAAAACAGGTGTTGCGTTTGGCAACAAGTCAACCTACAATAATGGGTGTTATTAATAGGATTTAAGAATTTCCTCAATTTGAATTTCCTCAATTTAGCACTAATGGTGAGAGCAAATCTTTGTGGCTTCTTTGTATTTAATCACTAGCAGATGATGCGGTTTTACATGCTTAGTTAATGTTATATGGGGATAAAATATAGCCTTTACTACTCGGCGAAGACATAGCTCTCTAAAGGTAAAAGAATTTTTAAAATTGGTGTAGTACATTTGAGTTAAATCGTAAGAAACAAAGAAACAAAAAAAAACAAATATCTCCAAAAAGTATCTACCGCTTTATATTATAAATCAAAATGAAATTCATGGACTTAAATTGAGGCTACATATTTTTTTTAATAAAAATACACATTAAATGTTGTTGGTTTTCTAGAAGTTTTGACTTTGTCAAGATATATTGTTGACTGAAAATACTAAGTTGTTTACAGATTTTTGTGGTGTATCTTAGAAATGAAAATGAAAAAATGCTAAAGTTATCCGTAAAATTGCAGCTAATTAATTAAGTTGTTGTAAATAGATAAATTGGAGATATGGGGCATTACGTCCAAATTTTAGCTTTTTACGCTCATCACTGGCTGAATATTAGCCTCATCAAAGTGTTTTTGTTTCAAACACAAGTTTCGACCAGAAATTATTGATATTTTGACAAATTTCTGAATTTGTCAATAAAATACACGTTTCCTAATATCTTTTCTTAAATTAGAAAAAAATAGATTTTCTGTAATCTTGTATCTTTCATGATAAATTATTATTAGGCGTATATCTATTTAAAAAATGCTTCTTCTGCCTCTTCTAAAACTTCAGCACATTTTTATCCATTTATTCCTTTTGATTATATGACTATATTTGAATTTTGGACAGATATCGATGATGATCTGCCGTCGGAGCGAGCCCAAAGGATGATAACACCCGAAGTGAGGGGCATATTGAAGTCTGGATCCACTGTGGTGCCTTCGAAGCCGCCCACTTTAGCTAAGGGCGAAAGCTCTGAGGTATGTCATTTTAAAAACTCGGTAATCGTTATACACGAAATGTCGTAAACACAAAGACCCCTAGTTCCTTGTAAGAATGTGTATATAATTTTAACGTTTGAAGGAGTAAAAATTATGCCGGTTTCACCACATTCCCTTCAGCCACTCACAGTGTCCACCATCTTATTCACAAGTTTTGTCTTTGTCATTTGACATAAAGTAGTAGTGACAAATCTTACGGTTGCGAATCAGTGCGACGCACGCGCACTTGTATGACTTTCTATACAAAGAATTCTAAAATCCGTCCGTATGATGCGGATCTGCCATAAGTCGTAGAACAGCTTTTGAACACTTCTTTAAATTTTTATATACTAAAATCATAAAATACTGTAGAAAGTTATAGAATTAATTCAATATTTGCAGGGTCTGAAAGACGAAGGTATCGACAGTTCGTCAGACGAATCCGCATCTGCATCCAGCGTGTCCTCGTCCGAAAAGAGTTGCTCCTCATCAGATAGTTCGGACGACTTGCCAGAGAAGCCTAGAAGGTTCCAGAAGAAGAACAACAAACTGAAATCATCACGAACGGAATCTGACATCGTCAAACTAAACCACGATCCCTTCCCGAGAAAGATTCAGCTGCCAGGAGCGAATGAATTGAAGGAGCGATTGAATGAGGCGAAAAATTCCGAAGTGAAAATTCCGCTGTTGGGAAAACTCGGCAGAAAACCATCTGAGGAGGTTAAAAGCGACGATGATAAGGCTAGATATAGGAGATTCGTCAAAAAGCTCGACGAGCCCATACAATTGGGTAAACTTCGCCGGCCTGTGGAGAAAGTAGCTTCAGTGGAGGAAAAACCACCGATACTGAAGATATCGGCGTTGAACCAGGCTGCCAAGAATAAGTTCTTTGGGTTGGAAACTGGGAAGAAGGAGAAGAGTATCGACGAATTGTCCGCGGCGGTTAGAAAATACATTCCACCCGTAAGTTGTTACTTAATTCATAATTTTCATGCTATTTTAACGGCTCACTACAATCTTTCCTCTTATACGGGTTGGGTTATCATACCATAAATAAATGAATTGTTTATTCATTCACAAGTAACCCCTTATCAATATTTAAAAGAGATCTGTGACCTCCACACTAGGAATCCCTGAAGTGTGGTAATCACTTTCTTCTACAATTTAAGTGAACGTCAAATTTAGATTTTTATAACTTATAAGTGAATGCCCAAAAATTCGTTTGCGTGGGTTTTTAAGATTTAGATGATTAATTGATCATTCTGCTGGATTTTTTAATTTTCTCGCATTGATGTATATATGACCAGGCCTGAGCCAATTTAGAAAATATGCAATCCTAAAATGACCTGAGCTGGAAAACAAACTCAGGACCTCTATGTTGAGATTCACAGCAACTACACCAGAGAGGTCGCTAGCTCTTTTGATTATGTCAGTATTGTGAAGGAGTTGAATTTCTTTGATGTTTACATAAATGTTTTGATTTTTATTAGGTAAGCAAATCGATATCCCATCATGCGATGGAGATCGGCGGCTCGGGCAGCGACGGTGAGAGCAGCGGCGGTCGAGAGGTGCGACACATCAACATGAGGCGGCACAGGTAGGAACTGCTTTACATTGCGTGTGAAACAAAGAAATATACGTCTCAAAAACCAAAGCTGTATTATGTGGGTTAAAAAAATAGTAGATTGATATACAAGGGGCTAAAAAAACCCATTTTAAAGGAGGTATTTTTGAGGCACGAGCCGAAGGCGAGGTCCGCCTAAATAGAAACCGAGTTTATAATGGGTTTAACCCCGCGTGTTACACAATTCTTTTCACTACGATTGCGAGAAACTAAAATAACTCGGTACAGTATTCAATGTACATTACAGTAATTTGAAAATTAAATGTAGGTACAAAACGCTACAACTTTGGATGTTGGAGATGCTTTTACCCGGTTACTTAATTTTCGACTACTGTGAAGTTGAATAATGAGTATGAGGGGTAAACATGGGAGATAATTGTTTAAAATACACCATCTGTAAGTGAATGCACTTGTTGTTCTTTTCTCCACTTTTTTCGTAAGTAGGTGTTTCATTTGTAAGTCTTTTTTGATCCATCTCTAAATTAGGATCACCATTCTCACTAGATGAAAACATAACAATTAATGTTGCGAAACATGTAAATTACGGTCAAAAATTCACAATGAATTTCTTTAAAAAAATCAAGTATAGATTATTCACGGCAATTGTTTTTAAAATTCTCGCTTTTTAATTTTATTTTTCTTTCTCATGAGAAAAAGGCAAAGGTATTACACCGTACAGGATGTACCATATCTTCAAATCTAGCACTATTCGCAACTCCATAAAAATTAAATAAAAAAATTAACGCATTCCACAAACAAGAACGCTGCATTTCATTCCAATTTAAAGTTTTATTTTTCAAATAATCAGGGCCTTACCTATAATGATTCTATTTTCGAATAAAACCTCCTCCGTTTCGTAGTAGGCTAGTGCTTGGCTAGTACTCGTAACAGACAAGAATTAAAAAAACAAAATTACTTTAGCCCCTAGAGGCTAAAATGCTTGTTTAGCCTCGCCTGGTAATATGACAGTGTTTTTGAGCAAGAGTAGTGAAAACAGTTTTTTTTATTTGTACACAAATACAAAAGAGGAAAACCGAACAATTTAACAAACAAACAAATAAGAGGTAGGATACAAAAGAGACGGTCTTATCGCTTCATAACTCAGACGAATTATATAGGGACCTGCCTCGCTAGCTGTTACCTCTCTGTCAACGATCTAACGCGTATAAATAAACTGTTTTTATAGAGTCATTGTAATCCTTTTTGTCGTTAAAAGAGCTCCCTAAAAATACCTGTTTGTGTAGTTAAAAATATAGAAACTTGAAAATCGTCAACAACTTCTTGTAACTTCATCTTGCAACTTGTATGTATTCCTAAGTTAATTATATCAAATTTTTAATAAATCAATATCTAAAAAGAATCGATTTTTCAGCCGGAACATCAAATCATCGATCAAGTAATCGAATATTCTGTGGACAGTCTAAGCGATGTGGTTTTCAGTCTGTGTAAAAATTACACGTGTAAATTATATTTATTGGTGTTAAATATTTTGTTTGTGAGTTTACCTCGTCTCCCTCAAAAAATAACAGACTGACTATTTTGTTGGTGAATTTGCTTGAAATATAAACACAAATGCTACTTTTTATTCCGGAAAAATTCATGGTTCTCGTGGGATTTGCGAAAAACTAAAATCCACGCGGACGAAGTCGCGGGCGTCCGCTAGTTAGTAATAAATAGCAAACAAGTCTTCTGTTATTGCAATAACTAATTGGCTTGTGTAATAACAATAACATTACACAGACAGCGATGTTTTACACAATTTGTTCAAATCACCACTCATCAAGGCCAATGCAATCGGGACGATTTTACAATATGTTTTAAAACTAAAGTTTCATCAATTCCGCGTAATTATTCGCGTGCCACTTTTGGTGTGACGAAAATAGCCTATCAAAATAATAATATATTTAGTTAACCAGTTTTAATTAATAGACTGTTTCATAGTTAACACGAATTGGTTATATTTGAAAGATTGGCAAATATTTTTTTTTTAAAGTTGACCGCAGGGGATGAAAAAAAACCCAAAGTGTCTCACTCTCATCTCATGAATGGATGTAAACCACATAAATTGACATTCATTGACTAGATTAGAGGTCCCCGAAAATGCTACACATTACATTTACCGGACCATGGCCCGGTAATGGACATTAGACATTCGGGAAAATAAGGTCAATGTTAACTGATTTATACGTAAAAAGCAATGATTATCTGAATGTTTGCAATTAAAAATATATTATTTTATTAGATGAAAATTCATACAGTTTTAGCTTCCTTACATTAAACGTGACATTTTTCAATATATTATGAACTATAAACAGAAACGCAGAAATAACAAAGATATTTGTAATTTTGTTTGAACGCCCATACAAATGTAACGATAATTATGATCAACGACGTCATTAATTCGTGCCATTTTGTATGGGGCACATGTATAACGGCCAATCACATGGCAAAGTGCGGAAACGGCCTAGAAGAAAGAAGATGGGGCATTTTTCAGGGATCCATGGCAGTGCTGTAAATCTGACCCTTTAAATCCCTGTAGCTGTGAAAGTAATGACCGCAGATATTTAAAATATCTGCCATATAAATATTTTGAGTTTAAATATTTCAAAAATATATTATTAGTTACGCGAATATTCTGTAATCTGTAGAATATTATCTCGATGCAATCAAGTGCAGCGGTGCGTTTAAAAACTATATCGAAACTTTTCTTTTTCAAATTGGCCACGGTGTTTTTCATTTCGTTTTAATGAAGCAAGTAATGAAGGGGGGAGATTATAATCGGTACTTTGTACTTTCGCAGTGCGAGAGAAAGTGTTGGGTTTCGATTTTTATGGTGTTACAAACTTTAGTGTTATTTATTTAATCCATACTTCATAATTGCGAATGTAAGTCTGTCTGTCTGTGTGTTATCTTTTCACGGCTAAACTACTCAACCGAATTGGGTAAAATTTGGCATAAAGATAAATTAGACCTTAGAACAGAACATAGGCTACTTTTTATTCGCGGGATTTTTGAAATACCAAACATTCGGACGGAGTCGCGGGCTAATAGTAGTATATGATATCATAGAAATATAATCTGTAATACTGAGAACAGTTTTTTATTTATAGTATATGTTTAATAAATATTTTCTATGCCTTAAATTTCCTTGTCCTTGCTTGTATATTGCTCAATAACTTCCAGTGAAAGTTTTATTGAAATCGACTTAGCCGTTCCAAATGTGGGCCCGGGCAAACAGACTGACAAATTATTAAAAAAAAAACGATTGTGTTTTATTATTGCGTTAAAACTCTTAATAGCACTTCAGAAAATATACGAGTACTTGTTTTCAAATTACAGACGGGCACTTCAATTTTATTTGTATAATATGTATGTATAAATACAAATTGAAGATATTTTATTGGAAGTTTCTATTGAAGTAGATCGTATCTATACACGCTACTGGTTAGTAGGCGAGAGCCCTTGTTCATTCTCACCGATTAGTCTTTACTTTGGAAAGTGCTTAGATATCGACTGTCACCGCAATCGGCTAGTGAAACTCGTTGCGAATCGCTTTTGCATAGATGTGCATGTTATTTGTAGATTATGCCTATTTTCCTGTTATAGCATAACTGTTGAGGCTAGTGTATACTCAATCTTAATATATAAATAAATGCGCAAGGTTTCATTCATCACGAAATCTCGAAAACCGCCTGATGTACAAAGATGAAATTTGGCAGGGAGGTATAATTAGTAGGTATCCGCTAAGAACGAACTTTGCGATAGGGACGAATTAAAAAGGTGTAAGGGCGGTCGAAGTCGCGTGGGTCCGCTAGTAGTCTACATATTATTTGTTGATTTCCTTGTTTTATTGAGACCGGATGTAGGAAAAAAATAACGCATGATTCCTTACAGTAGTTAAAAAAACAATAGACCAATAGAAAAGCAAATAATAAATTAAAATGTTTGTTCTTTTACTTTTCTTTGACACTTCATAGTATACTAAACACTATATTTGGTAACCATGGTGAAGTTTCAATTTAATGTATTTACTTACATATGGGAGTGACTAGTTGGTTATGTAAGCTGTTGCTACGGCAACCACCCATGTCTAAGCGCTATGTTCTTCTTCAGGTCTAGATGAACTAGGTGGACTGATGTCCCTAACCTGGGGTTGTGTTCTGAAGTCTAAAGAATATAAAAAAGCTTGTATCTAACCGTGTAAGTCCATCCAGTGATTTCACGATCATCATTCATCATCATCATTATCAGCCGATGGGCATTCACTGCTGGACATAGGCCTCTTGCATACATAGACTTCCAAACAAAACGGTCTCAAACCGCCAGCATCCAGCGGCTCCCTGCAACCCGCTTGACGTGTTCGGTCCACCTAGTGGGGGGTCGACCAACACTGCGCTTTCCGGTTCGGGGTCGCCATTCCAGCACCTTGGGACCCCAACGTCCATCGGCTCTTCGAACTATGTGGCCTGCCCATTGCCACTACAGCTTCGCAACTCTCTGACTTGCTATGTCAGTGACTTTGGTTCGTCTGCGGATCTCCTCATTTCTGATTCGATCACGCAGAGAAACTCCAAGCATAGATTGCTCCATCGCCCGCTGAGTGACTTTATATCACGATAGATACTTTTATATATGTATTTGGATAACATCTGTTAGAAACTCAAAGAAAAGGAGCATATTGCTACATATTTACACACAATTGTATAATAAATTGTATGTTATCTATCAGTCGAGGAGGTAAGGCGTCATAAAACACGGTCCCATCTCAAAAGCTTTCTCTTATAGGAGCTTGTTGCCTTAGTACGAGGTTGTAACTTTACTTGCTTCTATTGTGTTCGTGTATCGATACCTTATAATCTTATCTCGTTTTTAAACTGGTTACAATCTACAATAATATTTATTGTTGTGATATTATGTATTGGGCAAAGGTTTGCCGTCTTGTTAACCAATTTGAAAAAAAGGAGGAGGTTTCTCAATTCAACCGCATATATTTTTTGAGAATTAGGCACATTTGCTTGCTTTACTGTTCAGTGATTTATGATTTTTTAGTAATTGAACAGTCATACAAATTACATAAAAAACTTATATAAATATTGGAAGAATGGAGCCTTCTAATACAGAGGTAGTTTTCCTACCCCTAAAAGAAGGTCCGAAATAAACGATTCTATTTATTTATTTATTTATATAAATAATAAATAAATAGAATCGTTTATTTCACTTTCTAAATAGTATTAAATTTAAACTAAGCAAAGATAAATGATGTAATTACGAAATTCTGCATAAAACCCATTTTACTATTTTAACCACGAATTACCTGGATATTTTGTCTGATTGTCTGTGTTTTAACACTCGAAAACAATAGACAATGTCAAAATGTATTTTTTTATGATCATCCTACTAGTATTACCATGGCTTTATAAACGTCTAAAACTTGTATTCGATTGTGAGCACGCATCTCATACTAAGGGTTAACTAACCAAGTGAGAGTCAATGTTACAGAGCGACATATGAGTCACATTTCTGTATCTAAAAACTGGCTCGTCCAAGCCAAGCGGAGACGCTATGTCTGCTCTTTATACGATACGATATCAAGGCTCGATCTAGGTTAATATTGTAGTAAAGTTTTGTTTACCATATATGGATATGAAAGGGAATGCTGCCCATATAAGTCAGTAGTAGAAAGCAATGGAGTCAGTTGAGTTGCTTTTTAAACTAAATTACGAGTATAATAAAGAAAATCGTAACTGTGTATAGTTCTACTATTATAATTGAGGTATGCTTCAATTTAATTTGTCGTGGAAGAAGGTGTGAGCAAATCTTGGAAGCTAAGTTTGAGGCCCTGAAGTATGAATTTACTTTGATTTGCTATACTTACGTATATTTTTGTGACAATGCAATAATATATGGTACTAGCTGACGCCGCGCGGTTTCACCCGCGTGGTTCCCGTTCCCGTAGGAATACAGGGATAATATATAGCCCATAGCCTTTCTCGATAAATGGGCTATCTAACACTGAAAGAATTTTTCAAATCGGACCAGTAGTTCCAGAGATTAGCGCATCAAACAAACAAACACTTCAGCTTTATTATATTAGTATAGATTAATGTTTTGGTCTGATGTTGGAATAAGAAATAGCTCCTAAATAAATCAATAAATGATAATATGTAATACGTAGGATGCCTATGGCATACAATACGTAGAACATCCAACTTAAAGATTTATAAACTAGTAGTTAAGTTCTAAGAAATATATTTTTATTATTAATATATTATTTATTATGCACTTTGAAATGACCCGGTTTAATATTTCATAATATATATCTCAGTAATTAACTTAACGTCTTGTATAAAATAATATAAATTTCCATTATATATGTGAAGTCAGCCGTAAACGCACGATTTTACAAGAAAAACTGGTTTAATTCTATTACTACAACAAGGAACTATCACTATCATGATAAAAGTTTTCGAATGAATTTTGATTTTAATGAATGATAAAAACATCTGTAAAATCCATTTGTATAAAACAAAAAGTAGAACAAAGTCGCGGGCGTCCACTATTATTATACATTAGATAAGATTGATAATAATTACTTCAACGTAAAAGTGGCCCCAAAACTTAATTGCAAAGTATCAACTGCCACAACAAAACAATAGAGTCCATTTTATCATTGGCAATCCATAGATCGGTACACCTACTTTCGCATTCGACTCACACGCAAACAATACGCTGCTAATTGCGCATTGCACAATACGACACAACGCGCCTCTGGCCCACAAACCTAGCTTTGTAACATAATTGCGCTCGCGCCGATACGATACGTATCTTTGCGGGCAACACTTTTTTGTGTATGACTCATGATGCTCGTACGATTGACCGGAGTATCTAATTAGTGTTATCTATGTGGGCCGTATAAATTATATATTTGTAACTTACAAACAACAACCATTTTAATATGTAAATTCATTTTGTTATTTTTTTTATTAAATCCTCTGTTCTAGAAATTTAGCTTTTGTAACATAATTGCGCTCGCGCCGATACGATACGTATCTTTGCGGGCAACACTTTTTTGTGTATGACTCATGATGCTCGTATGATTGACCGGAGTATCTGATTAGTTATATCTATGTGTGCCTTATAAATTATATATTTGTAATTTACAAACAAAAACCATTTTAATACGTAAATTCATTTTGTCATTTTCTTTACTTAAAAACTCGGATCCACAAACCTAGCTTTTGTAACATAATTGCGCCCGCGCCGATGCGATACGTATCTTTGCGGGCAACACTTTTTTGTGTATGACTCATGATGCTCGTATGATTGACCGGAGTATCTAATTAGTGTTATCTATATGTGCCTTACAAATTATATATTTGTAACTTACAAACAACAACCATTTTAATATCTAAATTCATTTTGTTATTTTCTTTATTAAAAACTCGAATCCACAAAGCTAGCTTTTGTAACACAATTGCGCTCGCGCCGATACGATACGTATCTTTGCGGGCAACACTTTTTTGTGTATGACTCATGATGCTCGTATGATTGACCGGAGTATCTAATTAGTGTTATCTATGTGGGCCTTATAAATTGTATATTTGTAACTTACAAACAACAACCATTTTAATATGTAAATTCATTTTGTTATTTTTTTTATTAAATCCTCTGTTCTAGATACTTAGCTTTTGTAACATAATTGCGCTCGCGCCGATACGATACGTATCTTTGCGGGCAACACTTTTTTGTGTATGACTCATGATGCTCGTACGATTGACCGGAGTATCTAATTAGTGTTATCTATGTGGGCCTTATAAATTGTATATTTGTAACTTACAAACAACAACCATTTTAATATGTAAATTCATTTTGTTATTTTTTTTATTAAATCCTCTGTTCTAGATACATACTTAGCTTTTGTAACATAATTGCGCTCGCGCCGATACGATACGTATCTTTGCGGGCAACACTTTTTTGTGTATGACTCATGATGCTCGTACGATTGACCGGAGTATCTAATTAGTGTTATCTATGTGGGCCTTATAAATTGTATATTTGTAACTTACAAACAACAACCATTTTAATATGTAAATTCATTTTGTTATTTTTTTTATTAAATCCTCTGTTCTAGATACATACTTAGCTTTTGTAACATAATTGCGCTCGCGCCGATACGATACGTATCTTTGCGGGCAACACTTTTTTGTGTATGACTCATGATGCTCGTATGATTGACCGGAGTATCTAATTAGTGTTATCTATGTGGGCCGTATAAATTATATATTTGTAACTTACAAACAACAACCATTGTAATATGTAAATTCATTTTGTTATTTTCTTTATTAAAAACTCGAATCCACAAAGCTAGCTTTTGTAACACAATTGCGCTCGCGCCGATACGATACGTATCTTTGCGGGCTACACTTTTTTGTGTATGACTCATGATGCTCGTATGATTGACCGGAGTATCTAATTAGTGTTTTCTATGTGTGCCTTATATGTTACTAGCTGACGCCATATAATATTAGTATAGATATATTTGTAATTTACAAACCACAACCATTATATGTTAATTCATTTTGTTATTTTATTTATTAAAAACTCGGATCCACAAACCTAGCTTTTGTAACATAATTGCGCTCGCGCCGATATGATACGTATCTTTGCGGGCAACACTTTTTTGTGTATGATTCATGATGCTCGTATGATTGACCGGAGTATCTAATTAGTGTTATCTATATATGATGATGATGATGTTGATGTTGATGATGATGATGATGGTGATGATGATGGTGATGATGATGATGTTGATGATGAATGAAAGGAATTTCACCCACCAAAGTTGTATTGTAGCTAAATTAGAGACTGTTTAGCGCTTCTTAATTAATTATTTTAGGTCTTCATACCACCCAAAGTAGTAAATGAAAAAAAATATATTTTTTTTTATGAATCACACGTAACGTAACGGATGTAGAACAAACATAGTACAATTATGTTAAGAGATAAAAATGATTGATAGAAAAAACACCTTTATCACGTAAACCATTTCCTTTGTTGCCAATTAATCGTATATTATCTTAATATTTCATTATGTGATTACTCGATTACTGATAATATTATTTTGAAATGAAAATTGTTGATCTCTAATAGGTTCAGTTGTTTTTGTGTGACATCGTAACACATAAAACATATAGTCTAATAAAAACGTACGTAATCTCAATACATATAAATATACTTAATTGAAGGGTATGTATGTGATTTTATAATAACTGTGTTTTTTAACTGCTTACAATTATTTAGACGATACTGAATCTCAAACTGCGCTTTGAAAGCGCAGTGTTGGTCAACCGATGATGATGATGAAATCTCAAACAAGGTTTTTTGAAATTTTTGTCCGTCTGTCTGTTTATCCGAGCTAATCGCTAGAATACTGAACTGATTTTACTGTACCTTGTATTGGATGCGAGGGGAGGTTATTGAGCATCATGTAAGACTGCATAATCACGGAAAAATACATAATTTCCGCGGAATTTTTGAAAATCTGTATTTCACGCGGAAATAGTCGCGGCTAGTTGTAAATAAAATAAACCCTCTCGTACCTACAATAAAACATTTAAGTAAGCAATAAATAAACATGGGAGCCGAGTAAACGTTCCAAGTGGACAGTGAAGGACGCAAGAGAAATTCAATTGATCGCCTAATATGGTGATACGTTGGAGATATCATGCACTACAAGTAGAAATCATACAACCAGTAGCGTAGTGGTTTAACAACTATTTTCCAATACTACAAATAGAGATCTTATAAACAGATTTGTGAAGCAAAAACTTTGTATCCCTTTTGAAGGATCATCATTATCAACCCATATTCGGCTTACTGCTGAGCTCCAGTCTCCTCTCAGAATGAGAGGGCTTAGGCCAAATAGTCTACCACGCTGGCCCAATGCGGATTGGCAGACTTCACACACGCAGAGAATTGAGAAAATTCTCTGGTGTGCAGGTTTCCTCACGATTTTTTCTTCTGTGATATTTAATTTCTTAGAAAACACATAACTGAAAAGTTTGAGGTGCTTGCCCCGGACAGGATTCGAAGCTACACCCTCCGGAATCGCAGAGGTCATATGCACTGGGCTATCACGGCTCACATATATAATACTAATTAGATACTCCGGGGTTTGTGTAGCTTCCCAACAGTGAAAGCCTCAAAAACTTTTGGCTGGTGGGAGGCTTCGGCCGTAGCTAGTTACCACCCCACCGGCAAAGACGTACCGCCAAGTGATTTAGCGTTCCGGTACGATGTCGTGTAGAAACCGAAAGGAGTGTGGATATTCATCCTCCTCCTAACAATTTAGCTCGCTTCCATCTTAGACTGCATCATCACTTACCATCAGGTGAGATTGTAGTCAAGGGCTAACTTGTCAAGAATAAAAAAAAAACTGAAATCTTCAAATCTGTTTAGTAGTTTCAATGCCTTCAGAGCAAACAAACCATCAAATCTGTCTAGTATGTATGTAGTATGCTTGTGACTTTAAAAGCCTTCATAAAATGAGGCATATCTGGCTCTTACTTCATATCGTTCCGGTATGATTCCTCGTAGAAACCAGTGTTGGATATTATGAATTAAAAATAACCATAACTATTAACATAGTGAAAAGTGCGGAACTGCATGCAATACTAATCACATACGAGATTACATACATGTAGAGATGTGGAGACAGTGGCGTAGCGTGCATTGATGGGCCCTTGTATCACAATTAGTGTAGTAGTGTATCATAATTTCTCACAAACGTAAAACAAAAATGTTTGCAAAGGTTTATTTTATTTATTTATTTATTTATTTAAACAGGACACCAACAGGTTACAATAAAATCTTATAATAAAATATAAAGAAATATATAAGTTACGGCAATTATTGTAGACCCACTTATTGGTTGTCTCAGCATGTACTAAGGATATAAGGATAAGGTTATTCGAAATTCGAACGTCCGCAAGTTTATTAAAATTTTTAATAGTTTTATTGTTTTATTGTTGTTTTATACAACTATATTTCTATAGTTGTAATATGGTGTATAGATATTTTAATGTTTTGTGTTTGAAGTTGATTAATTTTGTAAAATTATATGAGTAAGTTCTAAGAGAGTGCAGGATTTCGCGGGCAGTTGACTGTTTTCGAGCTTGGACAGTTTACAGTTATTTATGTTTCAACTGTGGACGTCAAAATGGTTATAATAAATAGTGACTTTTAGTGACAGTGACTTTTTAACATAATATGTAGGATGTTTCCAACTATTGGGTGCTCGCTTAACCTGGGAAAAAAGAGATTTCCTTTTTTTACTGTTGTCATTTCTGAAGTGAAACTCCAAAGGCGGTTTTTACTTTCGGGAAATCACCAGATTCAGTGTGATTCTGGATTAATTTACAAATTTTTGTTTTCACATGTAAGGGTCCAGGGGCCCCATATCATTGATACGGCTGATACGGCGATAGCTACGCCCCTGTGTAGAGACGTATTGCTCTTAAACTTATATAAGTTTCTAATAATCGCTTCCGACGGTCTTATATGGTTATATCGGAAAACCTTACGACATTGTCGACATGTCTAATGTACATAATTGATTGTACTGGCGTCAATATTGATTGCTTCATTGGGTATTTTGTGTCATATCCGCCATATTCGATGTATTCAAAGTCTATGATGATTGATGAATCAAACGAAATTCTCATATCATCGTAATGAATGGTACATATAGAAATATTGTACTAAATGTACTTTTTTATATCATTAAGTACCTATTTAAGTATAGTTTGTATTTAAACTGTTTCGAAAAGGAGGAGTTTCGCAATTCGGTTGTATTTTTATTTTAGGTTTTTACTCGAAGACGGCTTTGCCGATTGTTATGGTTATTTTTTGTTCATACGGACCTCAAGAATGGTCCGTGATAGACTATTTACCTAACCCGCTTTCATTCTGAGAGAGGAGACTCGAGTTCAGTAGTGAGCCGAATAAGTCTCTTTCCTTCCACTTTGCCTTAACTCTTTAATACAGCGTATAATCAAACGCTTGCCAGTAAACAGGTTCCATTTATCACACGTTGTAAAATTAGAAAACGTCAGCTGACTCACCGGCGATATTAATCTCAATATTGCGTGCCAGACGCGCGGTAATCGCAGTAGCCCCTCGTCTTCTTGTTAAATGCCTTTTCCTTTGACCTCTACTTGATGTTCTTTTTTGACTCTCTTCACTGAACAAAGCCCAAAACTCACTATTACGCCTTGGACACGTAGACTTTGCGCCACGAAAGAAATGACAGCGCCTTACACAAATGACAATAACACCACAATGAGTGCCATTATGACATTAGCGCCGCGTCTACGGGACTTGTTTCGTGGCGAGGAGTATAATGGAAACGCCTCGCTTCGTCTATCTTACCGCGGCGGTTACCTCGCCGTCTGCTCTCCAGTAACGCGTTTCTTTTGATGTCCGACATTTTTGAGTAGGTACGTATTGAGGCAAGTTGAAAGCTTGTCCTATACTGACACTGCAGTATGCACTTTTTGATCTTTTACAACTATTAAGCATAGCTTTTATCGCGGACTTTGAGCGCGAAGACCGAATCAAGAAATTCCGTAACGAAAATAAACCTAACACCCAAGCTTATTATCCTAACGACTCAACTAGACAAGTAAGTGGTGGAAAACTAAAGGACAAAACTTATTAAACCAGAGTTCAATGGCAGCTCATCTTAAAGACATTTTTTAATTTTTTTTATAATGAAAATAAAAATACTGCATAAATAAAATAAATAAATTATTAAAATTGCATAAGTTTATACCGCGGCAGTCCCCGAGTGCCACACGTATTTTTTTTTGTATTAATTATATTTTGGCTAAGTTTCATGTGGACTCATCTGACCAAGGTGCGTTTGGTGCTTTTGTAAGTTTAACTTTCAGTTTTCGACCAATTGAAGTAGGTACTGCTGTTCTTAGAACATCTTGTTCGTAAACTTCACTACATGTTACTATCACCTTGGACTAGCATAAGTTATTATCAAGATCCACGATGCGTATGTTAATTTGATAATTGCACATAAAAAGAATTTTATTATTATAACGGTTACAAGGTCATGCCTGCAATTAAGTTGTACCAATCTTTTTCATTACATATTCCTCTTCGATGACCTTACCTACCTACTAATACTCGTATGCATTTATATCTGTTAATTTAAATTGTTTTTGATTCAATTACGAGTATAGTAGTTCGGAACATTTCTCATCTATTTTTAGTCTTTTACTATAAATTTCTTGAATGAACGAAATGAATTCAACTTCCTAGACAGTGTTATCGATTTCGCACTGAGCCACTGAGGTCATAAACACTGTCAACAGTCAACTATCCAGACACCAGTGTCTAGACACAGTCTAGACTTGAATTGAGGTGAACGCGCAGCACCCTGTAGAGTCGTTTATAAAAGATATCTATATATATATTTTGATTTAACTTCTTTGAAACAGCATGTATATGTATATATTGACTTTGCTTGTATGTTGTTGTGTGTGGATTGTATTAGACTGTATTTTTTTAGAGGTAGTAAAATAAGTTTAACTAGCGGACGCTCGCGATTTCGTCCGCGTGGAATTCAGTTTTTCACAAATCCTGCGGAAACCGAGATGGTCCGGGATGAAAAGTAGCCTATGTGTTAATCCAGAGTAAAATTTATTTCCATTCAAAATTTTAGCCAAATCGTTGCATTAGTCGCTACACAAAGGAGAAACAAACTTAGACACTCACTTACTACTCACTTTTATATGTTAGTGTGAAGTGTGATGTGATGTGATAATTGAATTTGATGTCAATTATACACTCGAGAGGCACAAATTATCCGCCCACTTTAATATACGCGCGTCATATTAAAGAGGGCGGATAATTGTGCCTCTGAGTATATTTAGTTCTTTTCTACAACATCCTGCATTCATATTTTATTCTTGTTTTAAAATTTGAGCCTTAAATAGACTGAGTTGCAAGAGATGACGTCATTAGGTACCTATAACATTAAAGGAAATCGATTAAAAAGAAATAATTTAAAATTGCTTGTAAATTACTGAACCGAGTTATTTACAACATTTCTAACATGTCATACTTTTTAATTAGTCTATGAAAATTTTCAATGCTAATGACGAGTATGTATCTAATTAAAAACAGGAAATAATAGTGCAATATAGATTAGCACATCAGTAATGCAATGTTGCATAGCTGTATGCAATGTAAACTTGCATTCAAATCTTGCACATTTGACGGTATCTTTGAACACAGCTCTGTTACAACGCCTGTCAACCACGTAAGAATTGTCTTACGTCACATCAAAGAGACCGAATTGCCCAATTTTGTTTTTAGACCGATCAAATTAGCCCAAAAATAAGATGTTTAAAATTCAAAATCACACATACGAGCACGATCGATCTATTGTTTGTTTTGTGATCACTCTACGAATGTCATTTATTTTTAATTCATGCGAATTCATCCAAGTTTTGGTGTCTGTTTTGACTGCACTATGTATTTTTTCATTCGGTATCAATATTGTTAGGTGTAATATTATAGCTTCTTCACACGTTGTACCAAATTTGAATTTTGTTGAATGTATGCTCGGCGCAAATATTGCGTTAACATTTTAACATAGAGTGTTGTCCGCTGAGTTATCATCGCGTAATCTGGTGCTTTAGCCATGTATCATATCGATTCTTTTCCTACAATCGCCAACGCTTCGAAAATTACAAATGTATGGGAATAACATTCGTTATCGATAGGGCACGTGATTAATCGGATATGTTTATAAATTTCCTGCGTTAATCATTGTAGAAAAGAAATCGATTGCGTGACCTTGGGCAGAATTGCCAAAGTGCACAATGGGCAAATGGAGCCTCAGTGTAAATGGACTTTAAAACTTTCGATTGCCACCGAAATGTGTAATGGGCTGCATTTATCCCATAACAGGCCTTGGGCATTTTTGGATAATGGCATGGCACCTCTATAATTTTGACGAAACACTATTTAGTTAAAACTGGTTTAAAGAGTAGATGACTTCCCAATTGTATGATTTCTGCATAGAGTTGTCATTTTGATCTGGCAGAAACTAGGTCTTCATCGATCGCAGGGCCTTGGGCACTTGCCCAAAGTGCCCATTGGGAAAAATGGAGCCCGCCAGTGTGAATATACTCTAAAACTTTCGATTTCCACAGAAATGTGTAATGCGTTAGCGTCGCCTCACGGTGCACTGACTCCGTTCTACTTCATACGCAATCTGTTATGAATTACAATTTGGATGTGGGTTAATGTTTCTTAGATTGGTTTGTGACGTATACCCGCTGCACGCTTCAGTTCCTCATTTGAATACTTTACCGATAATCGTGGCTTTGGTGCATGCAAAGCCTTTGCACACGATGGCTATATTGTTTCATGTTTAATGGGTGGAGACCCATTAATCATAGTCTGTGCAGGGTTTTTACAATGTTTTAAATATAATCATCATCATCATCATTATCAATCAGCCGATGGACGTCCACTGCTGGACATAGGTCTCTTGCGTGGACTTCCAAACAAAACGGTCTCGAGCCGCCAGCATCCAGCGGCTCCCTGCAACCCGCTTGATGTCTTCAGTCCACTTAGTAGGGTTCGACCAACACTGCGCTTGCCGGTGCGGGGTCGCCATTCCAGCACCTTGGGACCCCAACGTCCATCGGCTCCTCGAACTATGTGACCTGCCCATTGCCACTTCAGCTTCGCGGCTCGCTAAACTATGTCAGTGCATGGTTCGTCTGCGTATCTCCTCATTTCTGATTCGATCACGCTGAGGAACTTCAAGCATAGCTCGCTCCATCGCCCGCTGAGTGACTTTGAGCCTTCTGAAGCCTGAAGACGAAAGTCTTGAATATAATATTTAAATGTAATCCATGCAGCGAAGGAAAACACTTGATAAGGATTAGGTCAAATTAAAAATATTGTATATCGTTTGTTAGCTGACCAGGTGGCCTATTCAATAACTTTGAGTAACATCAATGGACTTTACCAAGAAATTTACCAACTAGCTATTGTGAGTGATTCTTCGGTCATGTGATTTTGTATTCACTATTAATTGATTGCTAACTGATCAATATTACTAACGAGTGTGTTTGCCATTGTGATTTTAGTTAACACATAGACTTTACATATTATGTGGTTGTTATTTATTCGATGTTAATCGTTTTGGATGGTTAATAGACCAAAGGTAGTGAATAGGCCGACAGTAGGACTAAAATACGCACCACCTTTATCGGAACAATGACTCAATTGACTTTTTTATGCACAAACAAAAACAATTTGTCTTATCAAGTTATTGAACGATCTACATCAAATTAAGCTATGATATGACCTGGATACGGATTGTTTACTAATAAGACTTTAAAGAAACAAAGACAGCGGTCAATACCTATAAATAGATACTAATCAATTACTGTTATTATAGCTGCAATTTGTTGTCAGCCTTTTCAAATTATTGTATATTCGTTTGTGTTAACAGTAGCGCTATTCTGAAGCAATGTTTTAGTCATTTTAGTTTTGAATTCGTCTGTATCTCTCTCTCTGTCTAACACATTACTACAAATAGAGAGAGATATAGAGACAAATTTCAAAATCATAATACTGTCTACTTATTAGAACATAGAACATCGTTACAGTAAAGTGCTAACAATATTGGTGTCGAAAGATAGTCTCTTTTGCTAGAAGGCTATTTTTAATCACTACAAGTTAGCTCTTGACTACAATCTCACCTGATGGTAAGTGATGATGCAATCTACTCGTAATATGGAAGCGGGGTAACTTGTTAGGAGTCGGATGAAAATCCACACCCCTTTCGGTTTCTACGCGATATTGTACCGGAACGTTAAATCGCTTGGCGGTACGTCTTTGCCGGTAGGGTGGTAAATAGCCACTGACGAAGCCTTCCACCAGCCTGACCTGGATTAACTGAGAAAACCTCAATCGACCTAGCCGGGGATCGACTTCAGGACCTCCATTTTTCAAATCCATCGCGCACACCATTAAGAAACAGAGGCCGTCGGCTACATCTGCTTTTAATGACATTTAGGTAGATATATAGCTGTTTGATTTTACTAAATACATATTCATATGAAGTACCTTTTTATACCTTTGTAAGTCATTTGATGTTATCTTCATAGAGTCTCTAACACACCCAAACTTCGATAAAACCCGTTTTAAATTTCTCCCATTCTCAAAACCACATCGAATACTGTCATCTAAAATATCCCACTTTTTTTTTATTGTGTTGACATCTTTTTACTCCGAGTGTTTTATGTTATTTATGGAACAAAATAATGCTATAGTAACTTTAGTTTTAAGTTTTCGACTATTATTACCACCATTAAATTATGACATAATCTTGACCTTTCAAAAGTGTTTGTAAACTAAGCCTAATTGAAATAAATGATTTTTGACTTTGATTTGACTTTGACTTATAAAATAGAAAAAAAATCAACAAGTATTATGTAGTACCTACCTACATTATGTTCGTATTAAACGAATGAGTGAACATAAACATAGTTTCTATTTTAAATCTTCATTATCAGCCTTCACTTGATTGGCCTGTAGTGGGCATTAATACTCCTTAGTCCTTAGGCCTAATTGGAGAGGGCCTAGAATAGAGAACGAAATAATAATCTGAGGAAGAGGTTATTTAGAGTACAACACTGTTGTGCCTGCTAATTCATTATTAAGCATCTAATCTAATAGATAATAATAATAAAAACAAGCAAGTGATCTTATAAGGGTTCCGTTTTATCCTTTTGATTTACGGAACCCTAAAAATATTATTTTTCCTGCTTATAATACTTGACTAGGATATAACGTGCAGGTACGTACTATTATCTAGATTTCGCAATCGAAGAATGCTACTAGCATTTGCTAGCACATTTAATTTAATAACGGGCATCTCATAGATAATTATAAAAATAATAATTATTAATTCGGCTAATAATACTTCACTAGGATATAACACGTAGAACGTACCTACAATTTATTGCCTAGATTCTTAGCATTTGCTCGTACATTTAATTTAAAATGCCAAAGTGTTATCTATATAGAATCTTCCATCGAAGCGCACGTGTTCGCAAAGACCAGCCAAGCGTTGATCAAAGGTCAACCATTGAATGGGATCGCTGGCAGATGCTCGCACAGTACAATAGATCTCGGTAACAATGATTTTACATCAGTTGCGTAAATCAGGAAGCTTGTTACAGATTGTCTTGGTTAGTGAGATACTGATGTTACTACACCTGGATACTTCGTAACCAGAATAGGTACTTTACGCTTGATTATACAAATTTGTAATGGAGAATCTTAGTCTCCATACAAACTCAGGTCCAAAAATTATTCAACCGATGCAGAGCTGAAAATTGGCAATAAATTGATACATATAAAAATCTCAAGAGAGCAATTTTCAAAAAAATCTACGTTGGCCAAATTAGCTAAATTACTTGTTAAAAGTGCAACTTGATCGATATTTAAATGATCTATGGAAAGATGATATTTTTTTTGGTATCGATTAATAGATGTATTTATAAAAGTATACTCGATACTCGATTGTAGATGTTTCCACATCAGTGCTGGAACGACGAAACACATAATTCGTGTTACAGACGTCTTATTTAAAATACGACTCCACTGGAAACTAAGGGCCAGTGTCAATTCGTGCTAAACATTCTAAAACTAAATTGATAACAGAACTGTAAACCTGCCAGTTACCAATTTAATTAAACTAAACTTGAAATGTGTTCTTTAAAGTAAATAATACCATTTGCAGCAGTTGTTTGTTTGTAAATGCATGATCTAAGTCTTTAAGCAGACTATGGTGTAAATGTAAATAAACACCATTCAAATATTTCTGTGAAACCATAAAGTAGATATGATATACATCTCAATGAGTTTACCAGAATGTATGTTGTCGATTTTTAACGGTTGATCTTAAATTTACAAGAATGCGCTCGCATCTGTTGTACTTCTATTGATTGCATTGAATTTACATCGCATCTCGTCCGTACATTTGCCCCATTGTGTAAGATCTGTTACAATATGGATAGCCTCTTCGCGGAGGTCGTCATTGTTTATTGAAACTTTGTCTATTGCCTATAGCGACGATATAAAACCGCTTTTGTTTTCAATGAATGATGCTCTTATATCATAGATCTTGAGAACATCGCGTGTACCGTTCCTCTCCTCGTACTCGATTGTTTGATCAAGTGTTTTATGTTTGGATACGTGTTCAAGTTACACGCTTGGATGTATTGTTAATTGATGCGTTCAATGTCGTCATTATTTTTCATAGAACATATTCTGGTTTCCGATTTGTAGCACGTAAATATACGTGCGATTATGTTGACTTCTGTTTAACAAATTCCAGGAAAGGGGCGGTCTATGGATTTGTGCAGGGAAAACCGAAAGTATTCTATGACACATCCTGAATTGAATTGTGTTTTGTACTTTATATGACATTTATGTGGTTGAGGGCCTTGTTTTAGACGTTTGTCTCATGCCATTTTTGACGGATATTTCTTTATACCATTGGCTTAAATTAGAATTAAAATATCAGCCCAAACAAATACTCAGAGTTCAGACGATAAAATTGAACTTTAATCAATCGTTTTTTTTTTTACTTTACTGGTTCGATCACTATCACCATGACTAGGTATAGCAAAGGTATATATTTCTACGGAAACTGAACGCAGACCACATTACCTTTTACAGTCCATTGTCGAGTGTAAACTAAGCCAAGTATACGAGTTGTTTGTTTACATGTCCGCCATAGTACGTCCGCGTGTAGGTAACGGCCCGTTAAGATGCCGCGGGGCGTTTCCATGGCCCCAAGTGACGATACCGCGGCAAGGCGAAACATCAAACCGAACCAGCCTGCCAGTCGCGCGCGGCATACGCGACCGCTAGCACTCCGCGCCGGTCGCTCGCACGCTCCAGCTGATCGCAATATTCCGCACAAAATAAACAAATATCACACAAAACACGTGCAGAAATATCCAGTTTTCACGTATTCCTCAGCGGGAAACGCTGGGATGAGACGGGGAATTCGTTTTACAACGGCAGATCGATAAAGCGGGAACCCGTGCTCTACCGAGAGCATAGCAATATTTTGGTGCAATATGTTCAACATTTGCAATAAATAGAGCTTAATTAGTACTTATTTCTTCTATTATCTAAGGACAAGGACTAACCGCAATAGTACGTTTAACTAGTGCAGTGTGTGAGAATGGATTTCCTTGATTGATTACGAGGCTAGGCTTCTTGTTTGAAATTGTTAAACAAAAGTGAGTATTTACAAATAATATTATTCACACGCCCCGATTTGTTTGCGTTTTTCTCCTATTGTTTATCTTGTGATGTTGCATTATGATTACCTTTATCTATTCCACGTAATTTGGTAGATATTTATAATTTACATTAACTTTATTAATCGTACTTTATTGTAATCTCCGTTTGTTTTATAACGATAACAGATATTTGCACAATTTGTGTTACGTTTCTGTAAAAATCAATCGTTACCCATTCTAGCAGGAATTGCTTGTGTGTGTGAGAAAATGGCTATGTTGTCGTCGCAACCCCGACTGACTGTGAACTTGAGGGGTGCGTTACCCTCTAAATTTAGCACCGCAGCAGAACATCCGTTCAAAAGAATTACAATATTTGTAAAAATACCGGTAGTGTAGGATTCATTATCGTTTATGATAAGAGTTTTATGTTTCTTATACGTGCTATTTGATTAATTGCGCCTTGTAGTAATTGCCTCAAATACTTTCTTTCCTAACATTATATTATGATATCACGCACACCGTCCAGCTCCCTAATATGATTTCTCTGTTTCATCAGATTTCAATTTAGTAATAGTAATTACAGTAGTATGAAATGAGCAAGGTAATTGATAAATTGGTGAGAGTGGTTGTAAAATCATCTCGTTATCTTATCTAATAAAGACACGCGACGTTGGTCACTTGCATTGCAGTTAGTTAACTTTCACTGCCACCATAGTGTTATGGACTTCAACAAACATACAAAGGTAAATGCATCGACGAAACATTATCAAAACATATAAATAAAGCTGAAGTGTCTTTGATTTCAAAATAAATCTGTTACATCAACAAATGACACTAAAATACAATTAAACTTTCTTGAATTTTTCTGTCTGCCTATCTTTCTAAACAGGTTTCACTGGAAGATAGAGGAGGTAAAGCAAAATATATGCTACTTTTCATCTCGGAAAATCTATGGTTCCCGCGCGTGTTGTAAAAAACTGAAGTTGACGCGTACGAAGTCGCGGGCGTCCACTATGCTTAAAAGTATATACTCCTTATATATATTTGTAATAGTCAATTTAGTCTGACGATTTACGACTATATGACGTGCTAAGTTTAGATTACGTACTGTTTCTATTTTATGATTCGGACTCGATGCATCAATTATTCTGTGTGAGCACACCCATTAATCATGTCCCTCGTCACAAATCGAGAGTGTAATGAATTCGATATGTATTCAGTGCGTGAATTGCGGATCCGCGGAAGGCGGTCAGATCTCCTCGATTCGCATATAAGTTTCACCTTCTTTCGTATTCCAGGAAGTGCTAGGGTACTATCAAGAGTGTTTCTTAGAAACATTGTCTCTATCGAAAATACTACTTTTGCATTTCATTGTAGCATTGTGATATTATAATCGTACGACAGTCTGCAGTTATTAAACGAACGTTGCAGTATTTTTTGCATAAATCAAATATTTCTTATAATACTAGTAGGAGATATATTTGGAGATCAATAAAAAATAAGATCGTAATCCGCAAAAACAGTGGATAAAATTATGATTACTTTAATGTTACAGATAAAGCAATGTTATTAAGTTGGTGAATCATTTGGATATATTTTACTCTGGTTTACTTTGAATAGAACTAAAAATACTTGAAATCCAGTTGCTATGGCTATGGTTAGTGTCTCACAATCCCTTTCCACGATCTGCAGTCGAGCGTGACTCGGATTTTTTCATCACCGTTAAATGACCTTTTATTGAATATCAACCTTATTGTGATCGGAAAAAGGATGAAATCTATTTGTTGTAATATAAGTAACTGGAGTCAGGTTATTATTGACATAATGATGATCATCAACATTTTCAATTATCATTGAACCTTCGTGTAAAATCATGTTTACCTTGTGTACTTCAATAGAAAATAAATATTCATAGATTTATACATTTACCTCAGAAAGGTGTATTTTTTATTTTCTATTATTATTAATCTTTCACTGGATTTAAGTTAGAGATGAGTATCTTTATCATTATTTTAAATTTCAAGGTTGTCAGCTAAATTGGCGTTACAATGTTGTTTGCGGTTTTTTATTAAATTACGCGACGTAAATGAATTTTGTGGTTCACTTGAAGTCTCACGAGTCGAGGCTTAGTAGTCACGTCCCGCTAGTAATTTGTTCTGAGAGCATTTATTATATTTAACCTTAACATTGTTGTTTTTGCAAGAAACTTGCAACGCTACAACGCTTACTGATGTCATTACATATAAGAAATAAGTAACCCTTGAACGTAACGAAAAATGTCAAGGTAAAGCTGTTTTTTTGTCTAAGTTTATTTGTAAGTCTAATTGTGTTTTAATAAATGTTAAATTCTGTCATAGAGAAACAAAACACAAAAAGTCATGTCAGTCTTCTGATTTTGTTTACATGTTTTTGGCTCTTAAACTAGAGTTCCATCCCACAATTTTCTTAGAATCGACATTCAAATTTATTAAAGAAATTAGTATATTCTTCCATACATAAAGTAAAGTCGTCACTTTTGTTAGGAGGTAATTGAACTTTAAAAGTGAATTAGTGAATTATGTTCTTTTGGTAAATAATACAAAACATTTTTTCAAGATTTAACCTATATTGTATTCATTTCTGTGTTCTAGCTATTCTGTGTTGTTCTAGCTATTTTTAAATTGATGCGAATAAGTGATTTATATGTATATGACCTAAATGCGTTTTGAGTTTGTTTCTTCTGCTTAGTTTGGATCACGGATATAAAAAGTAAGCTTAGCTTAAGTGCTTTATGTTCTGTGGTCGTATGTGCTATTGATAGGTCTTCGACTTTCGATATAATATCAGCCAGTACAATGTAACCTTTCGTATCTAAAAGTGAACTACTAAAAGGAAATCTAAATATACGCCCATCGTGTCGCACCGTGGCATTTGAAACAGATATTTTAGGCGCGGCAACATTAACGGGCGATGTGTTTAAAGCTATAGGCGTGCCCAAATTACGCTTCGACTCGTTGCCTTAATTAACCGTGTTCCCTTCTTCCGTAGCTATATTTGTTGCACACATTAACAGTTGCCCGTCAAAGTGATCTATTTTCGCCATCTATTATTGTAGTTTCGATTTTGCCTTTTCCTTTGTTTCTTTTTTCTATTCTGAGAATAGTCAGCGCTTGACTGCGGGGTTTACCTGACGGTTATGTGTCAATGCACTGTTTTATTGTACTGCAATCAAGTTTGTTTTTCTGAGTATATTACTGTGACATTGAATTGGCTGTATTTCGTCTATTCCGGTAGAGTCGTACTCTGTTTCGACTGAAGAACATTGAACGTTTTAGCTGAAAAAAAAAACTAAATTGATTTATTTGAGGTGCCTAAGCTTGGTTTACAAGTACCTTTGTCTGTTTGTAGTCTTGTAGTTTGCCTTAATTAACCGTGTTTCCTTCTTCCGTAGCTATATTTGTTGGGCACACATTAAAAGTTGCCCGTCAAAGTGATCTATTTTCGTCATTTATTATTGTAGTTTCGATTTTGCCTTTTCCTTTGTTGCTTTTTATATTCGGAGAAAAGTTAGCGCTTGACTGCGGGGTTTACCTGTCGGTTATATCGGTCAATACACTGTTTTATTTCACTGTAGTATCAAGTTCTTTTTTCCGAGTGTCATACTGGGACGTTGAATCGCCTGTATTTCGTCTATTCTGGTAGAGTCGTACTCTGCTTCGACTGAAGAACATTGACCGTTTTAGCTGAAAAAAAATGTAATTGATTTATTTGAGGTGCCTAAGCTTGGTAAACAATTACTTTTATCGGTTTATAGTCTTTTAATTTGAAAAGTGATCTATTTTCGTCATCTATTATTGTAGTTTCGATTTTGCCTTTTCCTTTGTTGCTTTTTATATTCGGAGAAAAGTTAGAGCTTAACTGCGGGGTTTATTTACCTGACGGTTATATGTCAATGTACTATTTTATTGTACTGTTATCAAGTTTTTGAATATTATCAAGGACGTTGAATTGCTTGGATTTAATTTATTCTGATAGAGTTCTAATAAGATTCGAGTGAAGAACACTGACCGTTTTAGACAGTAAAAAATTTTTAAATTCAAAATTCGTTTATTTCAGGTAGGCTTAAGTTAACTAGCACTTTTAAACTTCTAATTATAAGGCGAGGGCTGTACCACGGATATGGTGCTTTATGTTCTCAGGACTGTTGACAATAGCACCGGTTTGATCACTAGTAGAGTTTAGTTTAGAGTGCTTTTTTAACTTATTAGTAAAACGAACAGTCATAAAAAAATCTAAAATACTTTACATCTAGAGCAAGTTAGGTTATTGTGTTTTTAGTAATAAATGGCACTAATGCGTAATTATGCTGAAGTTGAACTATTATTCATAGAAAATTATTATGGGTACACAGTACCTACACATAATGGCAGTTAGAACTATTCAGATCTACCTAATTGAGAAATCTAACTAACTACAATATATTGACTCTCACACTCGTTTTGACGCTTATTACTTGTATTGTAATTTCTTATAACTTTCTGAATAACTTTCGTTTCTTACCCATTAGTAAATGGGATAGTTAGCGGAAGTGATTTGTCAACGCGTGATGCAATTAATGCCTCATAATTTATCTCTTCTTAACAAAACTCAACAAAATAATAAAAATCTTCGCTAAACATGCAAGGCAGTCATATGTCACTCTTTCTATATACGCTTCGAAAATTAAAAAAGTATGGAAACGACATTCATTATGGACAAGTCACGTGATCAAGTTGTCGATCGAATTCATTATAAATTTTGTTAGTTTTCGAAGCGTTAGCGTTTGTAAAAAGAGAATCGACGTACCACATGGCTACTGGCCCTAACTAGAACATGTTACCTACATTTTTTATAGGTGTTTTCAGTATAGTGTGGTATAGAGCTCGCCTTAAAGTCGCTTCACTGAAATTAGTAAGTAGGTATAAAGATAGATTAGAGCTTTGTCAACAATATAAATAATTATCTAGGTCTCCCTCCTTCCAAAAGAGTGATTTTGGAACTTAAACCTATGCGATATGTGATTAGGGAGGTTTTTTAATCTATCAATCTATAGGTAGGTATACTAATAATATTTGTGAGCTTGTGAGGGTTGTAGCAGGTAATTTCTGGATCTGTGAATTTACTGTACCGATTTTGAAATTTCTTTTCCCACTAGAAAGGTACGATGCGAACGATATCGATCTCTGGACGTCTGCCTATAACGTGCTTTTCCAAGCACACGAGGGTGTAACACCAACAACTTCGAACTCTCAGCTCAAAAAACAGCTCAATATTTCAAAGCCCGACGCAAGGTTCTAACTTTGGACCTCATGATACGAAAGCTTACCACTGAACCAAGAAAGTATAGTAAAACTTGTAAGCACATACTGATAATATAGTTATTTAATACGTTCACTGCGGCACTGATTTTTATGTACTTTCCTCTGGTTCGCTTCGAGGCTTTTTGACCTCATACCAAAACTTTTTAGCATGGTACGAGGTCGATCGACCTCGTAAATCTTAAAGACGCTAGGTGTACGAGGTCAATTGACCTCGTACCGCAGCGAACGTGTTGAGCTTTTATATGAAACGCTACGAGGCGAGTGTATTGTGGATGAACTTGAGCGAGCCCCGCCCATCGTTGCGCGCGCACTCGTCACGACGAGAGCGCAGCGCCAATGCAGCATCGCATTGCGAAGTCTGACACGTTTCTTGGGAAAACGTGTGTGAATAAAGAAATAGGGAAAACAATGATATGGGAATATTTATTTCGTTCTGATTTTTGTTGATGTTTCTTATAATAAAAACCGGCCAAGTGCGAGTCGGACTCGCGCACGAAAGTTTCCGTGTTTTTTATAAAATCAGTAAAAATATCGCGTTTGTTGTATGGGAGCCCCATGAATATTTATTTTGTGTTTCTTAGTATTTGTTGTTATAGCGGTCTATAACAAATACTAAGAAATAGTATGTATGATATTCAGCCAGGTGACAGACTGACGGACGGACAGCGGAGTATTAATAATAGGGTCCCTTTGGGAACGGAACCCTAAAAATTACATCCTTGAACCTGACTACGAATAGTCCTTGAACAATGCGTGTTGCTTGTGAAGACCTATGATTCCGGGACTAGATCGCCAAGTCAAAAATTCAAAATTCATTTATTTCAAGTAGGATTAGTTTACAAGCATTTTTGAAAGGTCAGTTGACTATTTGTAAAGATTCTACCAAGTAAGTATGGGCCACATAAGAAGACTCGGACTCACCCAGCGAGCGAAGGAACGAGCTATGCTCTGCGTGATCGAATCAAAACTGAGATTTTGATCTGTGTTTCATAGTCGCACTGTTTCGAAACGGCTTGACCGATTGTTTTTTGTATTTGTAAAAATGGTTGAAAAATACTCATTACCTTTGTACCCTCACTTCCCTTTATAATCGTGATTTTAGTAACTTTGTACGAAAGAAAATATGACAGAAACACATTTGTCGGGTAAGCTAGTATTATTAAGTATATCATGATTCTATTAAATAAACTTATTCGGATACTGTGTCTGAATATTGATTGACGCAAACTAATGATCATTTACAGTCCATCGACGTAGTGATTGGCATTCGCAAACTGAACGGTCTCGGTTGTATACGCGTAACTATTAATCCCACTCGTGATCGGAACATACAATTAATATCATCCTTGCAATATGATCTCATACTAATTACAGGCATGAGAATGCATACTACTTGTAACCCTGACGATGGTCTAGCGGTCAACTCTAGATTGCAATTCAATACATCTTAATTAATAGGCTAGTTGACACATTTTTATGGTAAAATAAATTTAACGGTCTTAAAATGTTCATTATATATCTAATAGATTAAAAAAAATATCTTATTTTTTGAGACGTGATTACATGAAAATTTTATTTCTTAAATATTTATTTGACAATACGAGCCAAAACGCCTGTCGGCCATGATGGTCTATATTTTAACTATTTCATGACGTCACGATAACAAATTCTTTACAAATGGAGCTCCTTAACTTTTATTAATAAATATCGATATATTTGGGACCCTTAATTCATGCACCTACTTCACGAAATTAATATTGTTTATATTAAATTTGATATGAGTCAGCTACCCTATTCTTATTAATTTATGATTTCGATAAGCGTACTTAACACAATCAGCAGTGGGGAAATTTTTCTTTTCGATTATATAGTCGCAGTAGGAGATAGATATACATATAGTGGTACGGTTTCTTGAATGCGCTTTTGCTATTGTGTTTTATATTAATAGTTTACAAGCAAGGCTTGTCAACCTTTTGACGTCCCACTATTGGGCCAGGCCTACCTCCTTTTAAGAGCGGTGATATGGAACTTAGATCCACCTCGCTGCCACGCATCACAATCCAATGCGGATTGGTTTGTGGTGCGTGCGTGTGGTGGTGGTTGTGTTTAAATTTCATTAACGACTACTATCAGATATTAATGATACACGAATATATCATTAACATCTCCGCTGCGTCTGTCTTTCTATTTGCGATAAACGCAATATTGAACGGACGGAACGGATTTTCATGCATGGTCTTATACTGTGAATCTACACAGACTTTCGGACGAACAACATAAATGTATGATAGTTTATAGTTAGTAGACATAAGAAGGGATTTTGCGGAATAAGGAGGTCTAAGTGTGGACGAAGTCGCGAGCGTCCGCAATTAATACAAATACACGTATAAACCTTTGTCTTGAATCACTCCAAACCGCCAAGCGATTTAGCGTTCCCGTACGATGCCGTGTAAAAACCGAAATGGGTGTGGATTTTTATCCTCCTCCTAACAAATTAGCCCGCTTCTATCTTAGATTCCATCATCGCTTACCATCAGGTGAGATTGTAGTCAAGAATAAAAAAAGAACTGTATCTATTGTTAAAAAACGCATTAAAATCCGTCGCATAGTTCAAAAGATCTAAGCATACAAACGCAGGAAGCGACATTGTTAAGATGAATTTTAATATTGCGGTCGGTTTAACTATTAGATTTCTGCACAAGTGCATAGCCCGCGGTTAACTAATACCTACTCGCAACTATTATGCATTAGTCTGATATCTGACCACGTCGCTTGCAATTACCGCAATAATTTTATACATGTTCCCATTCAATGCTACGGCGCATTCGTTGTATAATACTCGTATCAATAAGAAATTTATGAAGACTACACAATGTATGATGAATGTTTGAACGTAACTCATATAATGTTACAGGTGTTTATTACTCTTGTATTACGTAAACTTGTGTTTTTCATTGTTTCTATTGCCATGAAATTACTATCAGTTAGTTTTGATTAAAATGTAATGATTATAAAAGTACTAAGTCATTATAATGAGAATATGATACTATCATAATTGGAAATTATAGTTGAAAAATTTTAAAGTTCAAAATATTAACCAAAACATTTTTAATCCTCCTAAACGGCTTGAAAATATTTTTTATTGAATAATATTGTGGTAAAACAGAATACATAACATACCTACAGAACTTATAATAGTCATAAAGAAGAATACTACAGAATAGTACCTACTACAGAATACATAATAGTACAAGGTAACATTAAAATGTTTAAAAGTTGGCTTTTAATTTGAACAAAATCAAATTTAAAAAAAAACTTAGTAATTTTAATTTTTATCATCAAGATCATCATCATTACCAGCCGATAGATCACTCTGCCCTTCTAATTTATAACGGTTCGTAAGGAATTCCATGCACCACGATCCCAAGTATTTTTGTACTAAGTTTCTTAAATATAACAAAATATTTGTTTTGAGTTTACTTAAACAAATATTTGTTTTAAGTTTAGTAAAACAAATATTTTGTTACTAAAACGAACCATGTTGCAATACTGAAATGAATAACAAATAGGTAGGTACGTACATCATTAACCAGTGCCTAATTAATATATTCGCTGCCTGAATACCTAGTTAACTTATTGGTACCTGTCGGTTCTTGCAAAAGCAAAAACCTGCCATTAAAATATTCGATGTTTAAATTACAAAATGTTGATCAAACTGCTTCATTCATAAACATAATCTAGGTTAAAACTGGTGGTTAATTAAATTATTTATTCTATAGCAATGTTTCCCAAATTTTAGTGGCATCCCAGGTATTGCAATTCCAAAATTCTAAATAAAAAACCGTCAATGACACTTTCGTGTTTCAATTTTGACAATCAACAATAGTTTATTCCGTATATTCAATATTAATCAAATACTCTTACTCGTAAATATAAAGTAGATACGAGTACAAGTTTTAAGTATTTTAGTTAATTATTTAAGTATCCACTAAACTGCAGCGTATTTTTACATTAAATACAAACACATTAATAATTATGATTATGTAATTTTTATTTTTAAATTACCATTATTATGACGTCACAGTTACGCATTTCTAGTACCCACTAAACGCGTTCGCTTGCCATTTTAGTGTGTCACACGCAAATAAAACATAAAATAAACTGGGCCATCGAAATATAATTTGGGAAACGCTGCACTTGGTAAAGTGTAATTCTGTTTGGTTTTCATGATGTCATTATGCAATAGCAGCTCATTATCATTTGACATAAATTCTTAATCGTCCATTTATACGTAACGTTTTCTATAGGCACAGCACGGCGATGTAACTGCGTAAAGTCATGCAATATTCCTAGTGTTTAATGTTTGGTTTTTTGTTGATACCAACGACTTGTATTTGTTCTACCGCGTGGTTTTTTTGTTTAGTTTCTTTTATTTAGTTATAATCGATAGAATAACCAGTGGCGTAACTATAACATTTGAGGCAGAAAAATCGTCGCTTTGTTTTTTTTTTTGACCATGGTTACCGTCGAGACAGGGGCTCGTGGTGTTTGGACAGTCCTGCCACACTATAGTTATGAAACATACGTACCTACATTTTTATTTTTTTCCTATACATTTATTTACCGAAGTTTGATAGGGGCAGACAGAATGATCCCTTATTTTAGAGAATAGCTAGGCTAGTCGTGGTTATCTATTGTTGACGATAATTACTGGGTTTGAAGTTCTAACAACTCAAATAAAACATGTACCTACATACTTACAGGCTAATGTGGCGCAAGTCAATAAAGTATCCATTACGTAATGTTTACGCGCTAATGCTTCATTTGAACTCGAAAACATGACAAAAACTAATATTGAATCAAATTAATTTGAATGTATGAAAATCTTCGTGTTTTTAATGTGGTAGTCGCCCGTTCTAATAAAATATTATGCTGAACAACTGCAAAACTACAGACCGTGCGATATAGCATGTTGCGGGTGACAGTTCGTTTCACACTCGAAAGTTTGCCGCCATTTACGATAACAGTACATGTAATGAACGTCATAAAGGCGACTGTCACCCACACCTTGCTACATAGTAGAGTTTAAAATCATTAATAAATCAATTGAAACATGTAAACGCTAAAGTAACCAAGTCAATAAAGTGTCCATTACGTAATGTTTACACGCAGATGCTCATTTGAAGCGCATTACCCTTTTTGTAGGCGCAAAACGTCGCGAACACTGATCGCCGTCCAACCGAGCGTATCGTCCGTGGGAAAATTGTTTATTATTAACATTTACTGTTACTACACGTTTTTTTTACTCTTTTCGTGATTCTGTTATACGGTATCACCTTATTTATGAACATGGATTACGATTTACACCTTCTTCTTCAAATTAAAGTGAATTTTTAATCAGTAAGTAATGATAAGATTCACTTTACTTTAAGAAAAATCGAGGTTTAAATCTTAGTCCATGTTTATAAATAAGGGCGATGCAGTATAACAGAATCACGATTGGATATACAATAAGATGTCTTCTAATCAACAAATCGTTTAAAACGAAGACTAACTGCTTTTGTTTAATTAATTCTAAAAACTATGAAGGCTAATCTGAAAATGTGAAACCCATTTTAACTGAAGTTAAAATAAATCTAAATATTACATAGGGGACTGACATAGTGATCTATCACGCACAGCCCAAACTACTGGACGAATTGGGCTGAAGTTTGGCATGCAGATAGATGTTATGACGTAGGCATCCGCTAAGAAAGGATTTTGGTCCATTCTACCCCCAATAGGGGATGAAAGTGCCGCGATTTGGCTGAAATTTGGAATGAAAATAGATTTTACTCTGAATTAAAACACAGGCTACTTTTCATCCCGGAAAAGTCCATGGTTCTCGCGGGATTTGTGAAAAACTTAATTCCACGCGGGCGAGGTCGCGGGCGCCCGCTAGTGACATATATGTCCCCGTATTATCGCGCAACCGCGGACTACGCTGGTGAAACTACGGGGCATTCGCTAGTAGGCACACAAAAAAACAATGGCTAGTTATAAAGTTTTACTGCACCTGTGTGTTATGTAGATAACGAAAATATTACGTCATCACCCCACCGTTCCACATAAATCACTTCCTAAGTATTTTTTAATTATGGCCATAAACCTAGTTACTCTACTGCACTAGTTACAGCTGCCCTAAACTGGCAAAATGGAACACACTCGAGTTAACATTGCTATGTATGGTATTGGTGGTTCTCAGTAAGGTTGCTCTATACATGTAGGTATTTCGCTACAGTTAAAACCTGTCATAGTTTCTTATTTGTTTCCTTTTGAGAATTTTATCTGAAGTCCTTTTTATTCAACGTAAGCAAAGGAGATGGTCCAAAATTGTATGTACCCTAGCGGAAATAAAAGAAAATATATATTTTGGAGTTTATTGGAGTTTACTCCTTAAGAATCGATTTTTTGTATGAGAAAAATATTCAGCGCACGGTGAAAGGTGCGCAGAATAGGTTGCGCACAAAAAACGTAACGCATGTCATTTCATAACTTATTGGAGTTTACGCCTTAACAATCGATTTTTCATTTATACCCCTCGGTACGTTTTTTGTGCGCAACCTATTCTGCGCACCTTTCACCGTACGTAGCCGCCATAGCGTGCACATGCCTAGCGCGTCCGCACGCACGTGCACGCTGTTGGCGGGCGCACACGCAGCGCTGCACCTCGGTTGCGCACCTTTCACTTTTCAGGCGTTGCTATTGAAAAGAGTAAACTCCATTCGTGCGTCGGAGCTGACACACTTTTTTTTAACTATTTTTGATTAAACAAATCTGCGAATTTACTTTAATTCTTTCGAAATAATATTCGTTATCTCCCATGAAATAAAACACTATTAAGGGTAATAATGGCGGATTAATGACGTTTTCAATGCAGTAATCGATTTGACGTTTGCTGTCAATTGTCATGTCATAGTTGCTATAGGGGCGCCATCTTGATATAACTCAAAAACTTGGGTTTTTATTTTTTTATTTTATTTATTTCTTTTTATTTAGTTACATTTAATCACTTTAATAAATTTTAATAAGATCCTTGTATTTTTTAAATTTTAATGATACGGGGTACAAGAATGGACCTGAAATGGACCATCTCCCTTTAGGTTAATTGACGATGCCGTCAATAATGGTAACAGACGTTCTTCTTCTTCTTTCCTAAGCCTTTTCCGCACTTGGCCAGTAGGGGTTGGCCGTTGTACGTAGGTCCATTTGGTGCTGATCCCCGCTGGAGACACTCCAGACAACCGAGCTCGCTCCAAAAGCTTAGCAGGCTGCCCAGGTCGCCGAACGCCTCTTTGATTATTGCTGGGTATCCAATGTGTGCTGCGCGTTGTTGATCTAAGCATAACAAAACAAAGCGTAACGGTTGATACACCTCTGCATCTAAGCATAACATGTATCGGGGTTTCTTCTTCCTCCATGCATGAGTGCATTGCATGATAGTTGACATCAAGGCGACGAGAGTATGTCGTACCTATTATTTACCTACGGGACAACCTGTACAAATGTTGAAGGTCACTCATCACGAAATGTAAAAACCGCTTGATGTACAAATATGAAATTAGGCAGGGAGGTAGGTTACAGTTAGTGGACGTACCGTTAAGAGCGGATATTGCGATAGGGCCGGATTAAAGAGGCCGTCCATAAGTCCTATTATACAGGTAGTTGTAGTGAAAATTCAACATTAAATAAGATCCGATATATGATCAAAATTCAAAAATATCTTCAATAAGGAGAGTGGATGTCAAACCGAAATATCCCAAAAAAATATTGGGGGAATATCGTAGTATATCTATAGTAGGTAAGTCATTGATATAAGTCATTAGATGGGCCCCTCCATATTAAAGAACGCACAATTTTTATGTTATTACCCAAAGACGTGCACACACATCTTATCTTAGTACGTTACAAGCGTATGCTGTGAGTGGACGTGGACTTAAAAAAAAATTACTGTTTTTTCTTATTTTAATCCCTTTATTATGCCTTCGTGTTCATTTTGGAATTACAAAAACACAAGCCACAACATGAATAAAGAGAAATGTGTTATGGGTGACGACGTACTCCATGTGCGAAACCAGAGACAATTTAGCGACGCTCTGAGGCCCATCTAACGATCTACGATCGATGAAATAAGTAGTATGCGCGAACCTTGTAGTCTGCGCTGAAGTTACAATATTACTCAGATATTACTCTGGGATTGTTTTTCTTCGCTGCCCAGTCATATTAACACGAAGTTTGGCTATTCATTTTTGTACCTTTGTCGAGTTTGTAATTATTCCTGATTTGGTTAAGCTTGCTAAATGTTTAACACAATAGAACATTTTCACCTATTCTTAAAACACTGTCCAAAATTGTACGTTTTACTTCTGTTTTCGAGTACCTAAAAAGTATTTCTTGCTATTTGCCAGGGTTAATAGCATATTAGTCATACCTACAACGTCAATATCTGAGTCATGTTTTATATCATAAAAAACAGCTTGCAAAACTTTTTCGTGACCTACGAATAAGTTTAGTTGTAAGTAAATATCAGATATGTTGTAGTACTCACGATAGCGCGTTCCATTTTGAATGCATCATCAATTAATGTCAGCCACTGACGATCAAGTAATATCACATACCTGCAGCGCTAACGGCTTGACAGCTGATGAAACTGATCGTGTATTTTTCGCGACCAATGCACGATCAGTACACAACATCATCAATATCAACACACAACACGCGCTGCATGCATGTGAGATTACTTGATGTACCGCTAGCCATACATATACAAATAAAAAAATGCATCTTCTGTGCATTGCTAAAATGGTATACCATGATAGCTTCAGTATTAATTTAAATTTCTGGCCGTATTAGGAGTCCAGTACAATCTTACTAATATTATAAACGCAAAAATTTGTATGTATGTTACTCTTTAACGCCGCAACTACTGAACCGATTTGGCTGAAATTTAGAATGGCAATAGATTTTTACTCTTTGCCTCGAAATAATGATGATTTTGATGGTATCAATGTTTGTTACTTTTTCACTCCGCGACTATTTAACCGAATAACTAAAATTTTAAATAGATATAGATTATAGCCTGGATCAACACTTGCACTACTTTTTATCGCGAAAAAAATCAAAGATCCCGCGGGATTTGTGAAAAAGTGAATTCCACACGGACGACCACCACGATTCGAATCCTGGATCTCGTCATCCAATGCCGTATACGCCAACTATAATTGGAGTAACAAGGCAAGTTATGTTGTAAATGAAAAAAAGCTATTAAAGGAGTGAACACGGTCTGTGGTAGATTCTACGTGAACGCATTTTAGCAAAATATATAGTTTTAAATTATGTACAAGAAGACGCCCGCGATTTCGTCCGCCCTTAGACCTCTTCAATCTGCCCCTACAGCAAAATCCGTTCTTAGCGGACACCTACTAACTATAAACTACTTCTCTGCCAAATATCATCTTTCATCAAGTGGTTTTTGAGATTTCGTGATGAGTGAGTGACCTTTCGCATTTATACATTAAGATAACAGTACAACATATGCCATAAACATATTTAGTACGTTAAGTTTTATGCTGTGGTCACTGGCCAGTTATGTACCTATATACGTTCTTTTTTCACAAACCGTAAGACATGAATTGTGCAATATACGGTACGGTTGACCTTAATGCCACTAAAACAAGTCGAGCGAGGATTAGCAAGTCATGCCTGTAACTAGAGAGCCATTCTTATTGTTTTAATCTTCTAGTAAAAAAGTATATATACAGGTGTTTACTTCCAAAAGTTCATTAGGAACTATGAATTGTTTTTTAATTTCTAGAAACACCAACGAATCCAAATGCTAAATCATACAGGCCCGTTTTCTGCAAAGATTGATTTTATATTGGCCAAATTGACACGTGTCTTTTTCATTCTAAAAATACCCTTTTTGAAAAATATGCATTTGAATAATGTAAACCACATCTAAATCGAATATGGACTTTTGATATAATACGGATGCATATAAATACGGTTCGAATACGAACCTTATTTTTTTGAAAGTCGGTAATAAACTAAACTGCATGAACTATTTTCAGATCGCGAAAAATTAGGAACACCTTAATTTGCCAATTTGTGTTCGTAAATACGTTTTTCCGTCTGTCTATCATCGTAGATTGTAGCGCTATTCTGTAATTCGTCTCTATATCTCTCTCTTTCTTACACAATACTATAGAAAGAGTGATATGGAGACGAATTCGTCATATAAAAACGTTGTTACAGGCAATGATAATTTTATATTATAGATCGGTTACATCCCTACAAAATCACCGCAAAAAGTGATCCAAATAATAGGATACAACACTGAGCGCACACATGCACAATTTTGTCTTTAATTTCATTATATATTTATGTATATATAGTTTTTTCACTTCCTGAACACACAACTCGACATTGTAGACGATATTTAGGTATTATTTGTTTAAATTATCGTTCGTTGTTGACCACAATTAACATAGAGCCTCAATAGCTCAACGGTAAGAGCGATTGGACTTATCACCGAGGGGTGGTGGTTCGATCCCCGCCCGTTGGTCTATTGTCGTACCCACTCCTAATACAGTCTTTTCCGATTAGTTGGAGGGGAATGGGATATTTAAAAAGACACACAACTCGACATTGTAGACGATATTTAGGTATTATTTGTTTAAATAACGTTCGTTGTTGACCACAACTAACATAAATTGCCTCTTTTGAGCGCCTCATTTTTCATGCGCTAGTAACACATCTAACAGTATTTACTATCATTGTTCACAGCGGTGCAAATAGCGCTGCTCTGCTGGGTGCATGTAGAATACCAGTTTGTGGTATCGCGTATCGTACGCTTAGAGGCAGCAATTACTAGATAAGTACTGGCCACTTAAAAAGAAAATAATCTAGCCGCCTATAAAGTTTATGACGACTTCCTTGCGTTCAGGTTTGTGATATTAGCCGCCTTGCGTTTCGTATGCACCGCAACACTTGTTATTCAAGCAGATTTTTTCAAGGATTATTCATTCTTCGCTTAGATATTACTCGTTCCAGTAATGTTGATAGGGTACCTGCTCATGTAGCAGGTTTTATTATTTATTTAGTTTCTTCATCATCAGCCGATGGACGTCCACTGCAGGATAAAGGCCTTTTGTAGGGACTACCAAACTTCACGATCCTGAGCCGCCTGCATCCAGCGAATCTCTGCGACTCGCTTGATGACGTCGGTCCATATAGTGGACGTTCGACCAACACTGTGCTTACGGGGCTTTGAGTTCGCTATCCCAGCACCTTAGAAACCTATCGGCTCTTCTAACTCTGTGCCTCGCCCTTTTCCACTTCAGCTTCTCAACTCGTCGAGCTATATCGGTGACTTTGATTCTTCTGCAGATCTCCTCTTTTCTGATTCGATCACGCAGAGATCCTCCGAGCATAATTTATTTAGTTTAAAAAGATTTTTTTACTCAATGACAAGAAAGCCTTAACGAAACAGTCTAAGATGGAAGCACAACTGACCCAATTAAAAATATATATAAATTCATAAATTGAACTGTCAGTTGTAAACTACAGAATTACCTATACAACGCCAGAAAGTTCTTACACGTATAAATTCCATATTAATATATTTCTTATGACGCCAACACAACACTGGTTTGAAAAAAAAAACGTTTTTCGTACCAGAGGTAGAGTCTTTAAATAGTCAGAGACGTTTCAAAAGTGCTCTTTAACTGGATCTACTTAAAAAAAACAGCTCGGCATGGTACTGCTTTCGCTGGATACTAAATAAGTCACTTCATAAAATGTGGATCACGCGTAGACTAAACTAACACACATTTGGTATTGGAATGTACATTGAACGACATCCTGTTTGACTGGGAAAGGGCAGCAACCAATTACTCGCTGCTTGCGCAAAGAGTTGCGATATCCCACGCGATTTCATCACTACGAGCACCTTAAACTATATTGTCTATGCCATTTGCCGCTTCCTTACGGAGTTTAAAGGGTAGATTCCTAGATTTGATGCTAAAATAACAAGGGTTCTAACTCTTGGACTTTCTATTTACAGGCGAGATATTGGAGATATAATGTAACACTAAAAGTTCGTATAGGTTTATGTGTTAGGTATTATCATGGTTTGTCTAATAATACAAACTTGATTATGTGCGTTATGTTTAAAATGGAGCAGTTTGTATCAACACATACATTGTTTATAAACAAATTAGTTCCAACGGATGCTATTCTGCACATACGTTTAATTATTATTGTTATAATTTATATAGATTTATGTTTGTTTGTTTTTTTTTTTTTTTGTAATTGATTTGTTTATGTATTTTGTGACGCCATTATTTTCGTATGTGTATTCGTGGATAATATCGTTGTTTACATGTTTAAACTATTTTTACGTTTACTTTTAGATTTAAGAAATAATATGTAAATGTTAACTATCCCTAAGAAATAAAAATAAAAATAAAAAATAAAAAACCAATAAATAGCCCAATTCTAACCAACCGATAAAGTCCAATCGTAAAAAATATGTATGTATTCAGCGACCAACTCTTGGACATCTATGAGTATACTAATATTATAAAGCTGAAGAGTTTGTTTGTTTGAACGCGATAATCTCAGAAACTATTGGTCCTATTTGAAAAATTATTTCAGTGTTAGATAACCCAATTTTCAAGGAAGGCTATAGGCTATATTTTACCCCCGTATTCCTACGGGAACGGGAACCACGCGGGTGAAACCGCCCGGCGTCAGCTAGTACAAAATAAATTCCGTTTATGAGGAGTTATGTGTACCTACGTATTTATGCGAATTAATTTTATATTTGAATACCTATCACTGTGCGCGAATTATGTAATTAGTAAAAAATAGGATATAAAAATCAGACTGCTATAAAAAAACTCTTTGAATTGTAAATTCAATACGTAAACCGATAAAAGTAACCCAAGCACGCGATTAAGCACGTTTTTTTATACTGTTTATGATGAGTCATCTCTATTCTAGGTCGACTTTCGGTTTCGCGGTCGGTTAGCTAAACAATGAGTCGAATCTCGTAAATCGTTGCTTATCTAACACTTACTCAAAACAATAAACACTCGACGTTAAATGCCTGGGCCACGACACTATAGTCCTGCTTAAAGGACGCCTATCGATTGTCGCTCCGCTTTTAATTACATGCATTATGTTCAAATAAAGATTTTCCTTTTAAATTATTACATACTAGCGGACGCCCGCGACTTCGTTTGCGTGGAATTCAGTTTTTCACAAATCCCGCGAGAACCATTTATTTTTTCGAGATGAAAAGCAGCCTATGTGTTAATACAGAATAATCTATTTTCATTTCAAATTTCAACCAAATCGGTTCATTTGTAGCGGCGTTAAAAAGTAACAAACATCCATACAAACTTGCCACTTAAATGTCGTTTAAATATGCCTACATCAACAGTAATAATCGCTGTAAAATAGATTTACTAGTAGCTTTCTTGTGTGACGCTTGCTACAACCTTAGCTACAACCTTAGCTACTCGTGGGTTGTGTATTTTGTAAGGTCTTAAGCACACTTTAGACACCTAGTACCTATTAATTTATATACAATACAATGTACGGGGATGAAATATAACATAAGACACTCACAAATAATGTTGCTCTCTAGTGGCAACTACTTAAGCGATGTTGAAAAAGAATTTTCAACATCGGTTATGTAGTTCCAGAGATTACCCCCTACAATACCACAAAGCTCTAACTCTAGTAACAGATGAAACACAATTATTCGTACTAACACCAAAAGATTTTTTGTCAAGAATAATTGGCAGGTATTTCTATTTGTATTTGTGGTGTACCGTTAACTTGTAAATTACAAATCATCAAAATGAACGATCCGTGATTTAGCGGAATGGCATAATGAGCGGAAAATGAGTCTCGTAGTTGGTTCGGAGTTTTTACCGTGTTTTTTGCAGAACTTACGATACGGTAAATTAATGTTAATTTGCACGGGGTCCTACGGAATATTTTTTTTTTTAATCAATTGCATACAGGCGTTTTTTCGTCTCCGAGAAGAATATATGTTTACCCTAAAATACTTTACTTAGTAATTTTCGTATAGACATGTAAGAACTTAATTGCTTCTTTTTGTCGCTAAAATTAAAAATAAATTTAAGTATGTGTTAAATATATTTATAAAGTTTAGAAGAAAGTCCTGTATTTTTCATGTTTTGTGTATGACAATTTGATATTTGAAGAAGTTTTGTAGCTGATAAGTACATACAATTATGCTAGAACTGTAGAAAAGGGGCATTGAGTATGTAAAATGTAATAGGATTAATAAAATAAAATTGAAAATTCTGAAAAACCTCCGAAGGGCATAATTTTTTTTTCTTTTTTAATCTTTGCAAGTTAGCTCTTGACCACAATCTCACCTATCTCACCTGATGGTAAGTGATGATGTAATCTAAGATGGTAGCGGGCTAACTTGTTAGGCGTAGCAAGACAATCCACACCCCTTGTTAATTACACTCTCGATCAAGTCATCAATATTCAATATTATTTTTCAGCACGCTTTCATTTGAGACCCCACTCGAGTATATTTGCAGACATTCGGTTATTCTTCCCCACTTTCAACCTACACAACTTTTAAACGGCTTAACCGATTTTCATCAAACATGTCTAAAAACACTCGCCCTTAAGTCACTTTTCATACAAAAAAAAAAAACTAAATTGAAATCACATCAACCGCTCGGGAGCTATGGTGCCCCAGACAGACAGACAGACACGTCATACTTATAACACCACTCTTTTCGCGTCTTGCGTTAAAAAGGGTTTTCAAAGCGTTCAAAGTAGTCAGGGCCGTCCGCTAGGAACATTTTTAATCAGCATTTACGTGTGTAAGCAAAAAAAATCATCTTTTTTTATTTTAATAACGTGATGCACTCGTGCATTAGAGTAACCATGTTATAATGGTCGAGGAAATATATTTAGAGAGAGGCGCACCTGAATCTAGGTCACTTGATGGCTGAAACTTTTTTCATATAAATGCACGTGGAGGGGAAGGGGGGAGGGGTGGAGGGGGTGATGTGCAATTACGTGAGCGAGGCCTGAGTGCATTCCCTGTGGGGATGCAGAAATTATTGCATTCAAGTGAAAATCAGTTGAATGAATACGAATATTTAAAATTTTGTTTCTTTTTATTGATTTTTCATTTCATCTTTAGCAACCTATTTTAAAAGCCCTCTACATAAGGCCTTCCTCATAGGAGACGGAATATGGAACTTAGACCCACCAGGCTGTTCCAATACACGGATGTGATACAATAATATTTGAATATTTAATAAACACTATCAGATGTTAATGATAACGACGGGGACCGATAGCTTTTCGTGCTTTTCGAGGCATGGGACTGGGAGTGTAACACCGACTTTTTAACTCCCCGAAGTTTTCATGTACTGAAGGAGAGTCGAAGATAATTAAAAAAAATCTTAGAGGTAAAAAAGTTCAGTATTCCAAGACTCGAACCTAAGACCACGCAATCCGAACCCACATAGTGAACCCACTGGACCAATGGAGTGTTTTGTTACGACTCACTGATCACCCGGAAGATGTTCAGAGATTGTAAGAAGAATCTTTCCAGTAGTTCCTTATCAAAATCAACTTAGACTACTACCTAACGCACCGCATAGTTCCCGTTCCCGTGGGAATACGGAAATAAAACATAGACTATAGCACTTGCAAATAACGTGGCTTTTTATCGGTAAAAGAATTTTTAAAATCGGTTCTGTAGATCCTGAGATTACCCTAAACAACACCACAAACTTAACTTTTTTATAATATTTAGTATAGAATACTACATTTGTATTTCAATACCTTTAAGACTCGAAAGGAATTTGAGTAGGCAGGTTCCTACATTAGTTTATCACCTCCTTAGTATATTTACCTCGTTAAAACTCTTGCAACATTATAACTTTATCTACCTATTAAGTCATAACTAATTGGTTGTTTAACTGAGACATTGTTTAACTTCGTTAACAATTTTGCATCTTTAGTATAGTTATATTGTTTAATAAGCAACGACATTGCTTTAATAAGTTACTCATTAAATATATTTCAGTAATAGATAAATGTTCTTTAATATCTTTGTAATAAATAAAAACCTTTGTAATTAAGAAAGGCCCAAATTGCCATTTATACGTTTTTGTGAAAATCTTATAATTAACTACCTTATTCGACTTAGTGTCAACCTATTGCTGTTCACTATTTTTTTTAATGCGTTACAAGTCAGCCCTTGACTATCATAATCTCACCTGAGGGTAAGTGATGATGCAATCTAAGAGGGAAGCGGGCTAACTTGTTAGAAGGAGGATGAAAATCCACATCCCTTTCGGTTTCTACACGACATCGTACCGTAACGCTAAATCGCTTGGCGGTACTTCTTTGCCGGTAGGGTGGTAACGAACTACGGCTGAAGCCTCTCACCAGCCACAGTCAGTATTATTGAACATATTTGTAGAATAACTAGTGCCATGCATTTCATAGGCACGGAAATGTACTGCCTAATGTGTATGCCTTTACAAGAATTTGTAATTGAAAATTAATTTTATATTTTGTACAATTTTTACTTATAGTGCCTACCCTATCTGTAAACATTGTGCACGCCACCGAAAATAAAGTTGTCACGAATATTCTATCAAAACTGAATACCGCCATTCTTTAATCATGTTATTGTTGAATAAGTAATGCTTGTTTACATGGAAAATTAATAACTTTGTCCTTTAAATTGAATTTCTTAATATAACTGTAAGTTAAATGACACGGCTTCAGTGCAAATACAGAGGGAACATATGGCACATCCTGGGCTTCGGAAAGGGGAGGCCTCACAAGTGTAAGGACTTGCACTTTTTAAGTGCCCATATCAATTACAATGAATTAATACATGCGACAAACTTAGCACTCCATAATGGATATGTTGATGAATGTAATTGTTTAATCGAGAACGTCTGTGGGCGTTCAACTTAAACGTAACTTAGTATTGCTGAGAACTTAGTTTAAGTTAAGTAAGTCTTTATTAGCAGCTCATATTGTTTCAATGATTTGAGAATTTCAGAATAAACAATTTGTTTTCGATCATTTGCCTCTAGCGCTTATAAGATTGATTGACTTACTGACTGCTCTATGTGTTTTCGTACACTATAGCCGAGTTGGATTCGGTTGTTCACCTCTTTCTCGAAATTGGACCTACCTAGGTATATGTATTCGTCTACAATTTCGAGTGCCTTTGTAGATGGACCATATTATAATACCTTACACCAATTGTTTGATGCCTCAACCACATGGTCATGTCGAAACCAAAACTCAAGACGTAGAAAGAACACACGCCACTTTGCTATGTTTGCCACAACTTTAAAAAAGGCACCAGCTCAGGATTGTGCAGCATGACCAATGGTCAATGCTGGAGCATATACAGCGCTGATTGGAAATTTGAGTTGATCAAACAACATAGAACCACTTTCTTTTTTTTATATTGTTTACAAGTTAGCCCTTGACTACAATCTCACCTGATAGTAAGTGATGATGTAGTCTTAGATGGAAGCGGATGGCGGCGGCGGCGGTGTATCGCTAACTTGTAAGGAGGAAGATGAAAATTCACACCCCTTTCGGTTTCTACACGGCATCGTACCGGAACGCTAAATCGCTTGGCGGTACTTTCATACATAGAAAACATTTACTTGACCTCTATTTCGAGATGCCTTTAGAGTTAATGCAGCGCTTTGTCAGCATCATATTTTAATAATTATTACAATTTTTAGAATAATTACAATACTCTCACATAACAGAAACCTCAATATCTCCTGGTTTAGAGTTTAGAAATTTATACTGAAGGGTCAAAAAAATTAACTCTTGAAATGTATAATGCTGAAATTCAAAGAAAACTTCGTCGCTGTCATCCATTAATTTCGTCCCATTTAGTTGTCTCTTGACCTAGATTGTCCATTTCCCTCGGAGCTTTCTACAGAGCTTTTATTTTTTATCGCGCGTAAAAATCGCGTCGCGTTTTTCATCGTTATCGAGATGCTTTGTTCAATTAACCCCGCGTTGCCCGAGTTTTGTTGCGGCTACTTTATCGTTCGCGCGACAATTAGGTTTGATCGCGCGAGCCGCAACCAGTATTTAATTAGGTTAATGAGTTGCACGCCGCCTGGCGCTTTTAACTGCGAAATGTAGGCGTTTAAATTAAAAGGCCCGTGATACGATGCGTGATCTTATGTCATAAAAAACTATTTTGCACTGAATTGTAAATGTCTGCTGTTACTTTTTTTGTTGTTTCTAGTGTAAACAAAGTTACCTAAAGCAGAGTTCCTAATAAGTACTTATATATTCTGCCTCGCTGGTCCAGCGGTAAGCCTATGTGGCATTGATTAAGGAGGTTTTGGTTTCGAGCCCTGGGTCAGGCTATGAAGTGCATACCTACTACTATTTACACAAAATAATACAAAAAAGAGACACTTAAAACTACGAATAGCGTGCAAATGCGGCTTTATCGCTAAAGCGCTCTCTCCCAGACAACCTTTGGTGAAACGAAATGCTAAGTCATAACCCAGTTATCTTTATTGTAAGAATTTTAAAATCCCCCTGCTCCCTGCCGACTTGTAACAGCGCAGTGGGTCTAAGCCCCATATTCATTCTGTTCTGTTCTGTCTGCAGATACAAGGTGGCATGTTCTATTATGTGGTTCAAGCGAATTTGTACTGCTCAGTGATGTATATAGGGGATATTAACAAAAACCGAGCTTTAATTATACGGTACGTAAAGGGGCCGGATGAGACACTGACGGGTCATAGGTTCGATATTTGCCCGCTGGACTTTGTCTTTCCGGACTAGTATTGTAGGCACACATAAGACAATCTTTCCGATTGATTCCGGTCGGGATAATTCGTCATATTTGAAAGATATGGGAAATATTATTAAAAAAAAACAATAACTTGGTTATGGTGTGGAGGTTTGAAATTAGAAATTACTCATTAAACATCATTCAATCTATTGATTGAGTGAGATGTTATCAGCTGTGCTAAATTAGTAATAGGTAGGTATTATGTAAGACTTAATTTATTTGAACGCTTTGAATGATAAGTGGGCGTCGGAACAAACCGGGCTTATTTAGCTAGTGTAGGTGTCTGTATTATATTGCTTTAATGTTGTACTATGTGCTAACCAATTAAAATTCCGGCGTAAGGGTCAACGCAAATTGAGCGTAAATGTGTTCACTATTGTACTATTGAGACCCAAAACATAATGCTTTTACAAACAAAATTTAGAGCTTTTTGAAATTTGTATTTGTTTATATTTGCATGGAATTACCAATAAAAATTTACTACTAGCCAACGCCCCTCGGTTTCACCCTCGTATTTCCCGTACCCGTAGGAACATGGGGATAAAATATAGCCTATGACACTCACAAATAATGTGGGTTTCCAGTGGTAAATGACATTCCAAAATCAGTTTAGTAAATCCAGAGATTACCACAATCTTTACCTCTTTATAATATTAGTATACGAGTAGATTGCTAGATTATTCCGTACAAATTAAGTATAAGTGGTAAAAGAGAGTTCAAAATTAGACTAGGTACATGTCAGTTTGATAGATAGGTAGATATAGTTTTATGATTGTTTAACATTATTGCCTGTGTATTTTTTTGATTTTTTATATTTATACTCTTTTTTATGTTCTTTCAGGTACGTATCTTATGCTGAATCCATGTCGAAACTCATTGAAGTCAGATCAAATGATGCGTGGTAAGTGCCATCGCAATAAACCCTCATTCGCACGAGAGCTTTTTTAACGGACGAAAAAAGCATTAAAATACAACAAATATGCGATCCTCAGTATATCGCACGACCACGTTTTTAAAACACGACGCTTTTTTTTAAGCAGTGTTTTCAATTTTGGACATTGAAAAGAAGAGACCTTAATTTAACTTAATATTATATTTGAACGCTTTATTAACGTCTGTTAAAAACAAAGCTCTTGTGCGAATCAGGGATGAGCTAGATATTGTCATCCAAACCTTGTCAATATTTTATATGAAAAGCATAGGGTTTTTTAAATTTCCGATTTAAAAACATCGGAAACAAAGAGAGCATTATTACAATGTGTTCTTAAACTACAAAGTGAACTTTAAAAACGGACAACGATATTAGATACGCTACATATTGCTTATTCGATACAAACGATAATACAGAGGTACTTCAAACAACATCCGATACTATTTTCGAGGCTAAAAGCCAGGAAGCTGCTTTGTTGCACTTGAACGCAAACCGACGAATACGATAAGGGCCAGCGCATACCACCGATTTTGTGCAACCAGCGATATTGTTTTTTTTTTTTGATAAACGGATTTAGCTTAGTTTTTTTATTTCTTCTTGAATTTGTCATCACCATAATTAGCCGATGGGCGTCCACTGCTGGACATTAATCTGTTGTAAAAACCTCTAAACACCATTGTCTTGAGGATTTTCGGTACACACATTCCATCGGCTTTTTGATCTATGTGCCCCGTCCATTGCCACTTCAGCTTTGCGACGTGCTAAGCTATGTCTATGATTCAATCAGTGATATTCCAATTATAGTTCACATCTTAAATCAAAAAAGAAAACATTTCTAAGTATTGAACTTTTCTACAAAGCGATGTCAAATATGGGGAGAACCACTAGTAATTCCAAAGTATTGATTGCAATTCTTAGTATCGTGTGGCAGCTTGGGGGACTTGCCCCTGCAGTTTTGAGATTAGCGTCGCGTGAGGCGTCAGCCTGCTACGGCATGTTCAACTTGAATAACTACCTTAGTACCTTTATCGCTTTCATTGTTTAAATTATATTATCATCACTTACCATTTAGGTGTGTCTTAAGTTGCCGATTATAAGGGCTCAGCTTCTGTACCTATGTGGAATATCAAAAATTCAAACTTGTGCATTCGTACAGACGCGAACACTCCTCGCCCGCGCCGTTTGTTCCGTTATTGATTAATTGCGCAGTAATTTGTTGCTAACTTCACAAACACAATATCTCGTGGCGGGCACTGTACTTTAGTCTACAGGGAACGAGATAATATTTCATGAAAAAGAAAAACTTTATAGTGATACTCGTAGATACTTCTATTACTACTAAACACTAGTTTCTAGGCTACTACGAGTAATAAATTATTAGTCCTTAGTCTACTACTAGACATACAAGTATATAGACATTTTTAGTAGACTTCGACATTTTTAGTACCTAGTCTTTGTCGAAGGGATAGTTTAGGGATTTTCCTGTAGTGTGGTGTGCGCTTACCCTAAATGCTTGTTTCCGAAAGGGTCATAGACCCAAACGTTACGGTTGCACTGATTACCATACGGTTAAATGCTAATGTGAAAGTATCGGAGACTTTGTACCCGTTTTACCGATTCATTTTTTATGTTAATCTAAATGGTACGCATGTTCAGACTTGTTAAATGTTTATACGGGTACTAACTAAAGTAAATGTTAAGTAGGGAGATAGATGTCTTCGAAAAAAATATGAATGACAGAAAAAAACTGGTGTTTACCGCCCCTTACTCCTCCGGACGTGGTCTGACCACAAATAGGTCTTATTTTTTATTTAACATCAGCCTGTTTTAATAATCTTTGACAAGGCACAAGCACAGTAGATATATTACAAGCAGTAGTTGGACTTCATACTAAAGGTCGAAACGCGAGCTATACCTACGCAGCTCGTACGTGGGGTGATCGTGGGGTGAAGACCGTTGCGACTGTGCCGCGGTGACGAACGCAGTGTATTGGATTTTTTAATTATGACGACTAGGAAAAAAGTTATTATTTTTATAAAGTTTGATTAATATTTTGTATTCTAAAGGCATAATTTAATAAATATATATATAAATAAATGCTTAAATGATAAAATTGTGTAAATAGGTAAATGACGTAAACGTTAATATAATATTATTAAATAATTATTTATTAACTTCTTCATTTAGGTTGTTTTCTTTGATTATTATGTAATACATAGATTTAAATCTTATGACATGTATGTTTTGTATACCTGTATTTTAAGGTAATAAAGAAGTTACGTAAAGAAGTTGTTTGAATTTAACAACATTATTGTGTTGCTCATACTTTAATGTATTTGAATAAAAAAAGTAAAGAGCCAGCTGATATCAATATACCGAAACCGAACCCGGTCAATCTCAATTTGTTTTTTGTAGTTCCTTCCCTACATGCCAAATCAGGGTCAATTTTTTATCGTCTATTCTATAGTGTGGGGGTATCGTTATCGGTATTTTTGTACATTACATAAGGGGTTAAAGTGCTAACATAATCTACAGAACCCTACACTGCGCGTGGCCCGACACGCACTTGACCGATTTTTTATTATTTGGTCACCTAGTGTGGTGGTAATAGATAGATGGCATCACCAAAATAAATATATGAAGGTCCTTCAAGATCATTGATTAGTATCAGCCTTATTTAAATCTACCAATCAAAAAACAACACGCATTTTATTGATCACTTCCTATTTTACTACAATTTACAAAGTATTTTATTTGTTTATTTAAAAAAAAGTATATTTACAATCACATAACTAAATGGAAACACAAAGTTGGCAAATGTAATTAAAATGCTGGAGGCAGGCAGCCCTATCACATGTTTACGGAGCGCGCGGCTGTAGGTATTTATTTCAAAAATATGGCCGAGTTATTATACTGCTTGTAATATATCTACTGTGGCACAAGTCTCCTTTCACTTATAGGATGGTTTTGTAGCTTAAGTCCACCACGCTGTCCCAATGAGGATTGGCGGGCTTAGAGTGACATCTGCCTAGTACCGATATTCAAATTTCTAATCAAGGCATGGAGGTTGTAACCCATCAGCTTCCCAAATCCTCGCAACGTGCTACCTGAGGAATGGGGATGTTAAACCACCGACTTCTCTACTCAGGTGTTTGGTAGTCAGTCAGTCAGTGGCTTAACAGTTAATTTTGTTTATAAATATCAATAACTGATAGCGATATAATCTATACACACTCATCATTATATCAGCCGATAGAGGTCCACTGCAGGACATAAGCCTTTTGTAGGGACTTCCAAACATCACGACCCCGAGCCGCCTGCATCCAGCGAATCCCTGGGACTCGCTTGATGTCATCAGTCCACCTGGTGGGGGGTCGACCAACACTGCGCTTTCTAGTGCGGGGTGGCCATTCCATAATAATAACTGTTACTGAAAAAATATTATAAGAAAAAAAAATCTAATATCTCATAGTTTTCCTTGTGTTTCACTAATGTGTTTTCGAGGAAGAGCGTGTAATGAATTGGAAAATTAATTAAGCAATCAAGTTTTTATATCTGTTCCGAGAGGCGTTTGTTGATTTGCTGTGTCATTGTTGACATGTATTTATGATTATTTTTTCTGCGCCCATACAATTTAGATGTTTAATTAGACTCCAGAAATGTTTTCTCAACTCTACATTGATGGTTGATAAACTGTTCGGTGCTTCGTAGAACTTACAAGTCATCAAATCTTAAATGAGTGCTTATTGTATGTGTTTTAATGAGCGAATTTTAATGAAAAGGATAGTATTTTTTTTAAATTATTTTACTAATTAGTCCTTGACTACAATCTCATCTGATGGTAAGTTATGATGCAGTTTAAGATGGAAGCGGGCTAACTTGTTAGGAGAAAGATGAAAATCTACAGCCCTTTTGGTTTCTACACGACATCGTATCGGAACGCTAAAGCGCTTGGCGGTACGTCTTAGGGTAGAAACTAGCCACGGCACCAGCCAAACCTGGACCAATTAAAAAAATCTCAATCAGCCCAGCCGCGGATCGTACCCAGGACCTCCGTCATGTAAATCCACCGAGCATACCACTGCGCTACAGAGGCCGTCAGGGTAGGGTAGTATAAACTACTACGCATAATAGTCAATAATCAAGAGAATTGTGTTACAGCAACGTGTTGGAACTAAGATTTATATATCTATGTAAAGAGTGTGTGTGTGTGTGTTTTGTCTATTTACTGAAATAAATTTTAATTTTATATTTCTGATAATAATAACAAGAGAGAAATCACGTACAAATCGCAATACCTACCGAGACGCGCTTCCGGCCCTGCACTTCCGGTTTGGCGGCCGGAAATTGAGTTGCCAACCCCACAAACATTCAGGCTATAGCGCACTGTAGACATAACGCCTGTACAACGTTATCACATTTGACCTATCGCTGGGTAAAGAAAAGAAAAACGTCTTTATTTGTTTGTCTTCATGCATCGGCATTGGTTTTCTATACAAAAAAATACCCTTTTGTCTAACTTGAGAAATAGGATAATCTTTTGACGGCCTCCGTAACGCAGCGGTATGCGCATTACATTTACAAGACGGAGGTCCTTGGTTCGATCCCCGGCTGGACCGATTGAGGTTTCCAATTGGTCTGAAGCTGGTGGGAGGCTTCGGCCGTGGCTAGTTACCACCCTACCGGCAAAGACGTATGGCCAAGCTTTAGCGTGTCGCTGTGATGTCGTGTAGAAACCGAAAGGGTGTGGATTTTCATCCTACACCCAACAAGTTAACCAGCTTCCATTTTAGATTGCATCGTCACTTAACATTGGTTGAGATTGTCGTAAAGGTCTAACTTGTTAAGAATAAAAAAACTTTTTTATTGCAAATTATATTTTGTACAGAAAATCTCGTCCCTAGAGTTATTTACAAAGTCCCTAGACAACTAGAGTTATTTACAAATTAACAAGAAACTTTAGTTAGCTTTTGTGTTATTAACTCGTAGTACGTAGATAAAGCATAGTTGCAATAATAGAGTTTGTATAGGTTTGTTTAACTCGCAGTCCCTATACATAACAAAGTTAAAAAGTTATATAACACAGAAGCAGAGTGTAGGACAACAAATCGCAACACGGAGATGCGCATCCGGCCGTGCATTTCCGGTCTGCCGGCCGGGAAATTGACTTATCTACCTGACAACATGGCCGCTGTGGTTTACGCTATGTTGTTATTATGGTATCTTAATGTAAAACAGGATGGATGAGGGTAATTTACTACGTTAAATGTGGGGGTTAGATTATGCACTTTTCAGTGAGTTTTCTTTGTCGTTTGGTACCTAAGCGGAAATCTGCTAAGGGCTCGTTTGGAACTCTTGTGGCTTTTATGTTAGGTATACGATATTACTGAGCTGTGATAGCCCAGTGGATACGACCTCTGCCCCCGATTCTGGAGGGTGTGGGTTCGAATCCGGTCCGGGGCATGCACCTCCAACTTTTCATTTGTGTGGATTTTAAGAAATTAAATATCACGTGTCTCAAACGGTGAAGGAAAACATCGTGAGGAAACCTGCATACCTGTGTAAAGTCTGCCAATCCGCATTGGGCCAGCGTGGTGGACTATTGGCGTAACCCCACTCATTCTAAGAGGAGACTCGAGCTCAGCAGTGAGCCAAATATGGGTTGATTACGATACGATATTACCTCATAAATAAAATATTGATTGATGATTCAAAAAATAAATTGACGAAATGAATTTGTTTTGATTTGATTTGACTTATCTAAATAACTGAGTTATTTTTTTCATGCAGGGAGAGCTTGTACTTTTTGAAGAATGTTTTTGAAAAACAAATAAGTTATGCATTTATAAATGAAATAATTTAGGACGTAAACATTAAAAGTAGCTGTGATTTATGATTAATTAATTCAGAATGTTTCAGTAGCTCTTAAATTGTACGAATTGTTAAATATAAAAAAAATCACTTAAATTTATAGTAATGCAAGTTGCACGGTAACCTAATTTTAAACGGCCGAATTTAAACGGCAAATACGTGTAGAAATAACGAGTGAAACTTGGTAGCTAGTCAAATATGGTCGACAATAATGAGCAAGTCTTAACACACGGCAAACATGTTAAGTCTAAAAACGACTTAAAAGGAAAAGCTTCCTTTAAAGGTTTTTTTTTTGTAATAATAAAACACGTTCTAAAAAAGGGCGTAACTTTTACCGAGATAAACATAAAACACTCTGCGCGTACCGAAAAGGGGTTTTTTACGCCACCCATTAAATTGTAGCCTTATAGGCGTTATAAAAGCTGCCACTTGTTGTGAAGCTTACGTTTCTAATTACTAAAAAGCCGTAAATATGAATGACGTCGCATATCTATGCAGTCTCGAGATGCTGCTAGCGATGCACAAATTCTCAGTTTTAGACTGTACGATAACGACACGACATGGCAAATACAGTAATTCCTGGTCCGTTGTCAACAAAATCGTCACACTGTATCTTCTCCAGGAAATCATGGGAATAAAATTTGCAAATGCGTGTATAAATTTAAAAGTCTTTATAAATCGTTACCGATTTCCAATTGAAAATGTGTCAGTTGCTAAAAGCACTTTTATAATTCATACCGATTTTGTATGACTTCTTCTGAAAATTACATTAGTTTTATTATTTATTTTAAATAATTATTAAAAGTGCATAGTTTACAATAAAAGGTAAATTACACGGACAACCACAAATATCACAAAGATTTGACGTTGGTATCCATCTGCAACTAAACTTAAATAAAATAAAAGTCCAAATAAAACTCTCGATAGTTCTAAAATAGACGTAGGTATACATTTTCACTTAAACTATTCCGACAGCGAATTTGTGAGCAATAACTGTCAAGCTATACTAATATTATAAAGCTGAAGAGTTTGTTTGTTTGATTGGAAGCACTATCTCAGGAACTACTGGTCCGATTGAAAAAATTCATTCAGTGTTAGATAGCCCATTTATCGAGGAAGGCTATAGGCTATATATTATCCCCGTATTCCTACGGGAACGCGCGGCGTTAGCTAGTATTGAGATATAATTAGAATTGATTATAGCTTAGCTTAGCTTATTTATTTTATTGTCGTGTCGTTGCATCTAATTTGTAGGCGACCCGAACGTGACACGACTACTTTTTTAATTTGTGGATTTTTCTCATTTTCAACATGGCGCCGCCCTTCTTAATCAAGTGTGCTCAACCTACGTCTAGCATTTTGAAGCATCTGTTTACGTTCAGATATTCACCATCTATTTTCTGAATCAAGGAAAAATACTTTCTTTTGCAACATTTTGATATTTAAGAGTCTATAGGTTAAGGGTTGGTCTGGTAAGCCCAGGAAATGCATCAGCATTGGTTGTTCAAGTGTACATAAGCGGTGGTCACTTTATATCAAGTGACACGCTTGCTTATTTTCCCGTTATTTTAGCAATAAGTTAATACTAAAAGTAACTTTCGTTTTGCTTGTTGTTTAAAATACTCTACGAATACGTACGTACTTAGTCATGTTCTAGATACGCCTACTTAAAATGGTAGAGCAATTCATTGCATTTATTTAATTGCAGTAAAAAATATTATTTGTCAGATAGTCCAGAACATTTTCAACGTTTATTTTTTTATTTCATTACCTTTAGCTGAGATTTAAAAATCCTATCTTGTCACTGCGTCTGTTTTCGAACAACTTTGCCTTAATAGACCAGCTTCAAGTTTCAAGCTACGATTAGCCTAAATAATTAACACACAGACAGACAGACAGAATTACTTTCCCATTAGTGTGTTATTGTGGACGAATTAATATTCAGTGTCTGTCAATGATAAATACATCTTATATAAATGCGAATCTCATCACGAAACCTTGGAAATGAAATTCGGCAGGGAGGTAATTTACAGTTAGTAGACGTCCGCTAAGAATGGATTTTGCTAGTGGACTAGATTAAGGAGGTCTAAGGACGTCCGCAAATTTTTTATAAAACACTTTTGAATTTTATTCGTTAGTAATTTTCTCGGAAATGCATTTTATAGAAATTCTCTTTCACGCATTCATTTGCGTGGAGGCTATTAGCAATGGACATCTCACAGTTCATCTTGCTGGCACAAGAATTTTTTATACGAGAGTCTAGACGGGGTTGTTGGCACTGCAAGTGGGAGGGGCGAGGGGGGGGGGGCACACAAGGGCTGCTCTTGCTGACTTCACTCTTTGGGTCTTATTATTTTCTCTCATGAGATGTTTTCTTCCCATTTTCCGCGTTTTTGTGCTGAGCTCAGTGTATGGAAAAATGTTTCTTTAGCAACTTTTTTTTTGTGCTTGTTTAATAGTTTTATGTGTAACTTTTTTCTTTTTAATACCGACACTTATTTTTGACCTACATTACATGACTTCACACACGCAGAGAATTATGAAAATTCTCTGGTATGCAGGTTTCCTCACGATGTTTTTCCTTCACCGTTTGAGACACGTGATATTTAAATTCTTAAGATGCACACAAGTTGGAGATGCATGCTCCGGACCGGATTCTAACCCACACCCTCCGGAATCGGAGGCAGAGGTCTTATCCACTGGGTTATCACGGCTCTCTTATATTATATTTTGAACATCTATGTGCATTTTACTATTACTATGAAATTAGGTTCACCCAGTACTATGTAATTACATGCGTTACGAAATACGCTAAAGCGAAAAGCATGTAACTGAGTTACGCTAACGTAAAACATAGTTCATGTAAGCCTACGCGCCGGGAGTGAAACACAATGTTGGCGCGTTGTCATGAAATACAATGTTAGAGCATTGTTGACTAAGACTAAGAATTGTCTGCGACAGCCAGACAAACCTCCTCACCTCAATTTTACGAAGGCTTGAAATTTGTCAGCCTGTAGGTACTCCTGCCATCTGCACGTCGCGAAAAGCCGAGAAACGTGGCGCGATATCGTCAAGTAGCTAGCTAGTGTTAGGGCCGTGCCTACAGTAATGGACAGGTCTACTTTCACAGGACTACGCAAGGAGAAGGAAGTTTCTGCCGTGAGCCAGTTAAGGCTTTGGGAGGTAGCAGGTTTCAAGTGTCCAGACGCAATCTGCCAAGTATAAAGCGAATTTTCGTCAATATTTTTTCAGCTTAACACGTTCGCTGCGGTACGAGGTCAATTGACCTCGTGCGTCTAGCTGCTTCAAGAGTTACTAGATCGATTGACCTCGTACCACACCACAAAGTTTAAGTATGAGGTCAAAAAACCTCGTACCCCAGAGGAAAATATAGAAAAATCAGTGCCGCAGCGGACGTGTTAATAGTCACGATTCCTCGTGATATTCCGTAGTATCAGTAGTAGAAAATATCCGAAAAATTATGTTTAGTAGGTATTACTTAGGCAATTGAGGATCTGGACCTTTAATACAAGCTCTACAAAACAATCCTGTGATAACCGTTTGGTAATGATTTAAGAACTTGCGGCAAAGCCCTTAGTCTATTGAAACCTGCTTCCTTCGAAAACTACCACAGTGCACCACAGTGCAAAATATAATTGGTTACAGTAGGTACTTACTACTCACTACCTATTTATTGGTTGGTGCATAGGCTGACAAACTTAAACGTAAGTCTGGCTCTCGCAGCTCGTTCTGTTGTCATGTTAGCGCGTTGTCATGGAAATGTTACACCAGGCACAGTTTGACAGCGGGGCCGGTGAGTCCTGCTTTCATTTCCCGTCTGCGTCGTGGAGCTAGGGAAGTTGTTTCCGTGTTGTCGATACTCGATAGATAGGGACTTTGGTCATTTGTTTTCAGTTCACTGGATATTTTAGCGTGGGAATTTAGTAACTACATTATTTATCGATATATTGTATAAGTTGTTTTTTTTATACCTAGCAGATGGCCTATTTGAAGTTACCTGGAAAACCTGTAACGAAGTTATTTGCACACCATACTATGATACCACCGTGTTTAGTGTTCCTAGCATGGTTAAAGAGCGTACATAAGCGTTAAATAGAGTACAATGCACTCCTTAACCTGAGACATAGGTGTTAATTCTCGTGTTTTACTACACCGGCCGTCCTACGTCATTGTTTGGCCATAACTAGCCATGGCTGCAACTAAATCCAGACCAGCTGGCCTATTTACTAAAATACACATCAAATCTATTAACAAAATGTCATTTACCTACTGTGTGATATTCACTTTAAGTCGGTCATGACATTTTTACATAGAATCTCAATTTCGTATATGTCAACTAGCATACGTCAAAGATAGTGAAAAAGCCTGCAGCTTTGAACTAATCTAGAAAATGTAAAATCGTAGATTGATCATAGATTCAAGTAAGGTCTCTAAGGTAATCCAAGCCATTCCTATATGTACCAGAGACGTCGTCAAATATCATGAAAATAACACGAAAAGAGTCTTAAACTATAAATCGAAGATGAGCTGTTAAATTACGTTAAAGGTAATTGATAACTAAGGCGTGGTATTAAAATCTCAGCCTATCTATTATTTATTTCCCCATAAAATCTTCAATAGCCTTTAATACCTTAACGGTTAATCGATTAACTGAAATCCTAATGATCTCGGGTCAAGCACCTGTCCATTACACTTTCGTCTTCACTCCAGTAAGCTCCTGATAGTGGATTTTAGTCTAGTTTGATAAAAAAGTGAAATATACCAGGGATATTCATGAAATATATATATTCTTCGTATATTATATCACATATAACATCTCAATGCTCTAAACACGTCTCTTATAATAGTACATTATGATATAAGTGCGGTAAGTTAAAAATTAGCAGAGGCTGTAATTGTCAAAGCGCACGTATGTCATACGACTTTTTATAACACATTTGCGAGGAAACACACTTTCTGAAAATGAATTTGAATTTGAATCTGAAAATTCTAAATTACAGCACATGTGCATTTAACTTTACATAACGGCACATGTGCGTAATGAGATACATTACAATATTGAAATTGTTGAAATAAGAGATACTTTACGAGCAAATGCGTTATAAACATAAAATTGTCTGTAATTGATATTTATTGACGACATTTACATGAAAAGGTCCGAGGGGCATTCAACTGTAGACATCCAACTGTAGAATATGCTTATCTGCACCTACGAAATCTGGACACTGATATATGCGTCTCGCCGACTTTGACAAGACATTCATGAAAGTCTGCCTTTTCTAACTAACTAAGAAGTATATAGTCTTTTTAGAATCGACGACATGTCGGCACGACATTAATGATTATCGTACGATTTATTTTACTTAACTATACGTTGTTGTACTTACGACCGATTTAAGAAAAATATTATAGACAATTTTATTTCTTTGTATTCTTTTCATTTGTGTTCATTCTCTTTATTAATTATTGATAATTGTGTACCTGTTCTTACAAGCACTACTTGATTTCCATTTTTATTAAATTCGTGGTTCCCGTTCCCGTAGGAATACCGGGATAATATATAGCCTATAAAAAGCCTTCCTCGATAAATGGACTATCTAACACTACAAGAATTTTTCAAATTTGACCAGTAGTTTCTGAAATTAGCGCGTTTAGAAAAACATACTCTTCAGCTTTGTATTATTAGTATACATCATCTAAACCTATTTTTACAATTAGCTAGTCGTATTTAAAATAGGAAATGGGAGTTCAAAACAAACAGATAGTAAAATGTGCGCGAGTGATGGTTCTGTTTTTGTACTACGTACATTCGGAATCCTAGAAATTAATAAATATCTAAACTAAAGTAATAAATCAATGTAAGTTTTAGTCCTCTAATAGGTACTACTAGGAAAGTATTATTAATTTATTTAAATTAAATGAAAAAATAATTGAAAGCTTGGAACACCGAGATTTTAGTTTTTATTTCAGTATTTCTGTGTCGTGCCATTATCGTTTGGTATACCATGGCGCTTGCAACAATGTTGTGTTTTACATTAAACGGACTGTAGGAACATAAAGCTGAGATGGGAATGAAAAGGGATCCATTATCTTTCCTCGTCGTATCGTTGTCGTTTAGTTTAGATACATTGTGTCCATCAAGCTACATGGTTTCGAGAAGATATAGCGAGCTTTGCGAATAAGAATCGTGAATATTTTCATAAATTTTCAATATCTTCCGCTAACAACGGTTTTTTTTCGTTTAAAACCGACCTGATAAAGTCTCCAAAATGATTTTGTTAATTTATGTGAAAATAAGATATTAGTATAAAGTGTCAATAATTCATAATCTTTGTTTAGATATTGATGAGTTACGAATTCTCTCCCACGTTAAATTAAAATTCCTAAATTTAATGGGCTTTTTTAAATTTACAAAAAAAATGTAAAATGCTATTTACGCCAGTCAATTTTATATAGAGTTTATAGAAAGTTTATTCTCATCTGTATAGAGTATAATCAGTTTAATTAGGATTCTTCTGTATATAGAACCATGGATTCATCATTTACAAAATATCACTTCGTTATTGGACCCGTTGGTCTCATACTTCTAGCAAAAATTGTATACCGTCTCTTAGAAAATAACAGGGGTTCGCTTTTTGAATTACGTCGATGTCGTCCTTTCACATTACACGGGAAACAGACTGGGAGTACCTACAGAGCCTATCAGGGCTATTGTATGAAAGGAAAAGGCGTCGTTTTCCCCTCGTCTCCGTTATTGTATCAACCCTATGGGGAGGCTGTTAGTGTTGTTTGGTTACGTGTTTAGTAGCTTGAGATTTTGTTCAGTTTTCCTATATTAGGCGCATATGTTATGGCTCAGGGATGTCAAAATTTTACTAACAAAACGTTAGAGTACGTAACCATAGAGCTATTGACTCTGACAAAACAGCTATTTTAATTATGATATGCTTATAGTCAAGCCAACTCATCTTTTAGATAAATGCACAAAACGAGAAATCAAAAGGTGCAATAACCATGACTATACGAAAAATAAATTAAATTACTTAATTAATTATGAGAGCATATAATAAAAAGGAAAACACAGAAATTAATGCTTAGTGGGCTACAGAAATTAATGCTTAGTGCTCAAAATATAATAAAAAGACGAAGAGGAAGAACATTATCTTAATGGCGAGATGACTACTATAGACCTAGTATATAGGTCTTTTATGGCACCAAATTACCAGATTATAAAAAATAATACCAACATAAAATAATTGAAAAAAAATTATAATAAATAACCAGGCTAAATAAACAAATAGTGAAGCCAGCCGTTATCATGTAGTATACAATTGATTTCAATTGATTAAATGCATCTACCACTTATCACTTGACCAAACAGCACACTTTTTATCAATTGAAACCAAAAGACATGACCGTCACAAAGTGCTGATAAAACCTCGGGAACATACCCTGTTTTATGATTAACGTTTATTAAAACGAGATAAGAACACTCCGTGTTATCTATTTTGCTTGTATCTTATAATCTATCGAACGCTAATTTTGTTGCAGTTACAGTTTTTTTGTTGTTGTGCTTAAAAGTGACGTGTTTATGCGTGTTCTATTTCAACAGTGCTTTTGTCCATTATTACCTTAGTATTATATTAGAATAGAAATAATTTATTTGTTAGCACAACACATACAAGTAACTACATATTAACAATAATATTTTAGAACTATTTAATGTTAATACTAGAAAATGTGTTGTGCCAATAAAATGGACCTGATACAGCTAATATTGTACATCAGTACCCACTACGTTGGTATTCTCTCAGACCCTTAATGATCCTAATGATACTCGTAAGGAAATTATAAAATGCGTTGATCACGCAAGGTTTAGTATAGGTATACAATAGGTAGTACAATAAATGCAATTATCGTCAGTACTTTAAACTAGACCTTAGTAACACCTAAATAGTGCATATGTTAAAGTAAAAACATAATAATTATTACAATATATTGCTGGTATTTCTTGGTTTCCTGACAAAAGCAAAAGGAAATACTAGAATAATGCTTCTTTAATTTTTAAGCTTTATTTCAAAAACAGTTGCGTTTCACGCGACTTTAAATAACTTACAAAGTCAAAGTCTGTGAACCAAAATATGTTAATTTGTCTTTAGTTTGTAAATCCAGTCTCTTGGGCGTAAAGAACGACTGAAATATATTTGCATTTTTAATGACATTCTGTTACACTGAACTCGTTTTTAATGTTTTCCTGATTTTAATTGCAACGAGGGAGAAATATTGCTTTCAGAATGTTTTGTTTATATTGATTAGACTAGAATCAATAGAAGTATTTAAAGTTCTTTCTCTCGAGTCTCTGTGTAAGCAGGCCTTTAACCCGTTTTGTTGTATGAGTTACAGTGCATCAGAGGTCATATTAAAATGGACAAGGTCCAATTTATGAGACGTTTTGATGATATGAAGTCACCCACCACAACGCTCCGATTCAATTACATAAACACTTTACGAACTGACAAAGGCGATCTTTACGGCCAAATAAAATTCAACTTTCCTTCCATTGCTTCGAAAGTCAAATTCACATTAACAATAGTTCAAATAATATTTATCACTCTTCATTGTATGTATCTCTATCTATTGGTGTCGTATACAATAGTGTGTTTATTAATTTATGACTCTGATTGAATGGTTCTAAAATTAATAGATAATTTTAATGGTTTGTACATAAATTATGATGATTTTCTTGATTTAGAAAAATTACTTTAATTTAAAGTCAATTTTGCTTATATCTCAAGATAAGAATGCTTTTTAGAAAGTTTTTTTTTTGTATTTCTAGTGATTGAACCGGTTCGGAATGCAGTTGCAACTGAGAATAATCCGCAATAAACTAGCAGCAGACTAATATAGCTGATGCTACTTTCTTGCTTACTCTTCAGTTAATTAGTTCAGTCAGTTAGAACAGTTAATATTTATATAATTACATTACATTTATCTTTTTGCTTGAATTATTATTACCATTGTAGAATTCAATATTATACTTCTTCTTTTTGCGTATTCTCGAAATTTGCCTTCGTTATTTCACTCTACCTTTAAGCGTTTTCATTAATTAATCGTCTTACTTACGGGATTTTAAAGGCAAGCGACCGATCATTCCTTCGTTTCTAACATGAGTACCTACGCAAACATGCATAGCGTTTTTGTTATATATTCCACGTTAAAATTTGCCTACGTAATTTCAGTTTTCGACTCTACCGTTAAGCGTTTTCATTAATTAATCGTCTGCGTGCCTACCGAATACCGGTCTACCCGCAGTCCGATATCAGCATTTTGCCCGCGTTCAAAGGCCATTTTGAACTGTACATATTTCAACAGTGCGCTTAAATGCTTATACATAGGTATATAGGCTTGGCTAATAATGCCAGCAATGCTGTACATTTTGTCCATTTACATACTAGAGAGTTGAGACCGGAAATTTTGAATCATTCGCATTGTTTGAGGTAATTTACGACGAGGACGTTGCTACGGATTGTTTCGGTTCAGTTATGTTTAGTTACCTTCGATACATTAGAGTTTAGGAGAAAATATATCGTTAGAATTAGAGTTGGAGTTACGCAAGGTAGTTAATTTTCATCTATAATATTTAACATTTATGTTTGTATTATACATTGATTTAGTAAAAGTTGGGTAAAAGTATCAGAATGTAAAATTAATTTTAGTAATTAGTTCAAATTTATTTGATCTAACGAAATGATTGATGATAATACTACAAACAGAAAAGTTAGTTGCTAAAGTTAATGATTTTCTGATTAAATATACTGTTTCCTTCATGTTATATGAATTGTTCGATGGCTAGACGCCGCGTTACATTAAGCCAGGTTTGTTTTATAATGTTCATTTAATATAAATTAGTCCACGCGTGTATACTACTACTTGCATGAGGTGTGAGGCATAGCTAGTGCTGTTTTAATGAGCGTCGCGTCAGCCTTTGTTATATAGCACACAATGCAGTCTGAGTGTACCAACTACACTGCAGGCGAAGTTTTCATTGTTATTAATATTCTATGTATGGTTTGTTTGCCTTGTTTAACGCCCGTGTCGAAGTTAGAGCTTTAAGATTGAACCGCTTGTGACTGGTAACTTATTAGCTGCTTTATTATAAAAACATACAAACCGTGTACTAGTTATATAATATAGTTATATATAAATATAGTTAACACTTATACAATATGTATAAGTATTAACTATATTTTTTGGAGAATGATTCCAGAATCCTAACGGTGTAGTTTTGTTACTCGTAAGCTTTTGATGTCCTTATAGGTAGCAGGTTGTAGTTATGCACAATGGAAAAATCAACTACTCGAATTAAATACAGGTGTGAGAGCATCATCATCATCATCATATCAGCCGATGGACGTCCACTGCAGGACATAGGCGTTTTGTAGGTATTTCCAAATCTGCTATACTGTCGTCAGTCCACCTGGTGGGGGGTCGACCAACACTGCACTTTCTAGTGCGGGGTTGCCATACCAGCACCTTGGGACCTCAAAGTCCATAGCCCCGCCCTTTGCCACTTCAGCTTCGCAGATGTAAACCTATATCGATAATAAATAAACTATTTTTAAATTAAACTCTACCTAGAGGGTTCGACTTGTCAAAATTGCCAGAGCTTTTATTCGTAACTTCAAAATTCAAAATTAATTTATTTCAAGTAGGCTCAGTTTACACGCACTTTTGATACGTCAGTTGACTATTTGTAAATATTCTACCACCGGTTCGGAATGCAGGTTCTGCTGAGAAGAAACCGGCAAGAAACTCAACAGTTGCTCTTTTAAGAAAAAAATCATCATGAAAAAATCATCAAAATCAAAAAAAATAATCGGATTTTTTCATCATTTCGGATTCGGATATATATAACGAAGACAGATGCACACAGCACAGTCATAAAATCTTTGGTATCCGTGCTGTGTTAGTGTTGTTTTACATTATCAGTTAATTTGATAATCTAAAATAGTTAATTGGATTTCAAAAATGTGTGCAGTTGGATTTATCACCGAGGGGCGGTGGTTCAACCCTTACCCCGTTGGTCTATTGTCGTACCCACTCCTAGCACAATATTTCCCGACTAGTTGGAGGGGAATGGGAATATTGGTCATATTATAAAAAAAAAAAAGGCTAGTACTAATAGCGAAGTGCAATTAAGTTTACACCTCCGAACCCAGTTAAAGTGAATGGATTTTTAATTTTTTATACTTTATTGCAATCGACTACGAGTATACTCTTATATGACATGACATGTCCTACACTTAACACTAACATAAGAAGCTTCCTTGAAAAAGCTAATAAAATTGTAAGCAGTTACGTATAAAGTGTAATAAAATAAGAACATGAAAAGCTCGGCTCAGACGCAGTAAAGCTATACTAGGCGATGGAAGGCGATAATTAGAATTAATCGCAGCGAAGACGTTAGCTAAGTCTTAAAATCGAAGCACCAATAAACGCTAATCCTTGGGCGCTCGTATAAAATGTCGACGTTACTAACGAATGACATTCGTAATTGTATTGAATAGAAGCAGGCATTGCTTTGCAGAAGTTCATTGTGACATTTTTTTTTGTTTTTATTAATTTGATTTTGTTGTTTACCAGCACTTTTGTAGAGACTCAATCATTAATTCGGAAGGCAGGTTCTGCTGAAAAGTGAGTAGGGAGATATGTCAGGTGGAGAATAGTGAAAAAAAAAAACAATATTATAAACGCGAAAGTTTGGATGTTTGTTACTCTTTAACACCGCAACTACTAAACCGATTTAGCTGAAATTTGGAATGGAAATAGACTTTACTCTGGATTAACACATACCTTTTATCCCGAAAAATCTATGGATTCCCTAGATTTGCGAAAACCTGATGATTTTGATGGTATGAATGTTTGTTGCTCTTTCACGCCTCGGCTACTGAACCGAATCACCTGAAATTTGAAGTAGAGATAGAATATAGTCTGGATTAACACATAGGCTACGTTTTATCCCGGAAAAATCCATGGATCCCGAGGGATTTGTGAAAAATTTAATTCTACGCGGACGAAGTCTAGTTATACATATAATTAATATGTAAAAAAAAAACACTAAAAAACACCCTTATTATGAAAAAAGCATTGTTTTGAAAAATACCCAAGGGTTGAGGACAAGGGCTCATATTGTGAACCACGTAGACCTTTTATACTTGCTTGGATCACGAATCTTTTGTCAATATTTCCCCTTGTTCTTCTTAAAGGTTCTTGAGACCTTGTTAACACCTTTTAAAAGGATTTCGAAAACCTTACTTGTTTTTTAGTAAATAAGTGTCACAGTGAAAATGTATTGCTTTTCGCTTATGAATGTTTTTAAAGCCTTTTCATACACTTTTATAATTTTATGACGATTTTTACACAAAATTGAATGGAAAAAATAAAAACAATAAATCCGATCTGAAATCACACATAGTAAGGTGACTCAGACAAAATAAATAAGTAAATAAATATTTATTTATTTCATCGTCATCTTCATATCAGCCGATGGACGTCCACTTCAGGACATAGGCCTTTTGCAGGGACTTCCAAACATCACTATACTGAACCACCTGCATCCAGTGACCGATTTTGCGTTTTATTTATTTACTTATTTATAAATAAAGATAAATAAAATATAATAATAATTGTTAGGTGAAAATATTTATTTTAAACACAGCTAGCTAACACATAAGTTAATGATAATCTTTAATAGCTTATTAATACATGTAATTAAAAGATTTTAAATGTTCACTAAGTACAACATTTAAGTCAAACTTTGAACGTAAAACAAGGATGTTGTAGTGTAAATAAGCTTTGTGAACGCCGCCCGCCCAGTCGCGTAGCGCCGGCCGTAGGGCGCGCTCGCGTTTCGCTCCTGAAACAGGCCGGAACCTCGACTTATATACAAACACGTGCCTACAGTGGTAGGTGAATTTAAAATATTTTTAACTAGCGGGCGCCTGTGATTTTGTTCACGTGATATTCAGTTTAACACCAATTTTGCGGAAACCAATAATTATATTTCCGTTTTTTATATATAATTTTTCCGGCATAAACATAAAATCCATATGTTGATCAAAAACCTCTTCTATCTACCAGTGGAAGTCCAATTTGAATCGGTTCAGCCGTTACATAGGAACATTAAAACGATCAGAGTCAAGGCAGTAATTGTCGTATTATAAATGTAGTCTCTCTGTCTTCTGAATAATCACACTATGTCACACAATATGCATAATATTATACAGGCGAAAGTTCGTGTGTGTGTGTGTGTGTGTGTGTGTGTGTGTGTGTGGGATTTTACTCTTGATTAACACATAGGCTACTTTTAATCCCGGAAAAAACCGCGGTTCCCGTGGGATTTGTAAAAAATAGAATTCCACGCGGACGAAGACGTAGGCGTCCGCTGGTGTTCAATATGTCGGAAAACTCAAACTGCTGCGTTATGGAAATAATGGAACGGAAATAATATTGAATGCAAAGGTTACTTTGGAGATATTCGTACCATCCAAATATTCGATGAATCCGACCCGTCCGTAGCGGAAAAGCTGCGCGTTTTTACATGATTTGGGTTAACCTTGTTAGTTGTAGCTTGTACATGGAAAACGTTGGTAGTGCCGTATCTAGTTTACCTGCTTTTTTGTTTCCAGTGAAAGTGTCGCAAAAATATTTTTTGCATTTTTTTTTAATTTTTAAAATGATTTATTTGATTTATTATTTACGGTCCCAGTGAATTCGTTCGCATTGAAGGATTTTCATTTCCCCTCTCCACCAACCCTTATATACTTTGAAAGTGAAAGCTAATTATTTTTTTTTTAAATCCCCTGACAGTTATTCAGAAAGCTAGAATAAAGACTTCTATGTCCGAAATTAATTTCCATCATAATAAAATAGTAGGAAATCCGTATTAGAAACGATCTTCACCTATCTGTTCAATGGACGAAAAGTGATTTATTTCAAATTTAGTACGTTGAAAATATATTGCGAGTAGGCTACCACAAAAACTCCCGTAGTAAAGTATCATTAATGATAGTTAATAATGGTAAATAGATCTAAGACTAGAAAGACACCGATGTCTCTTTCACGCCAGCTAGGTTATTCTGTAACGATATCTTTATAACGCGCAAGTGCGAATTTCGAATTTACCTCTATCTCTCCCTGTTTAACACGATACTATAAAATGAGAAAGATAGCAGTGAATTCGAAACTCGCACTTGCGAGTTATACGTAACATCGTTAGAGAATGTCGTGCAACTTTTAAACTAAAGTCCAGACAGGACATTGGTTCTGCTAGTTAGTCATTAAATCCTAATTAAACATTAAACTAAAAATATTTTACTGTTATAGGTAATGTATTTCCCGTAATGTGGTTCAAGCCCTCAGCTTTACTATCGGCACAAGTGCTGTAATACAGAGCTTATCTGAACGAGTTTTTTCCGCCTGGTTGAATGAGGGACGTCACACACTTATCAAGATTACTTTATTTTAAATTCTTCCTTATATTATGACAGCACATATCCTATCCAGGGACTGTTAACATCAAACATCATCACGTTTATCTACACGTTCCTAATAACATTTTATAGTCCCAATGAATTTTAGTAAAACTGCATTTATTTGTGATAAACGAAACAATAATCTGTAGAACAAACTATTATTACCTAAACTATGCCTTATTTTACTTACTATTTTATTTACGCGGTTTTAAATTGTCTAAATATTGCTACAAAATATTTAATAACATTTTTTAGTCACAATGGATTTTAGTAAAACTGTTTTTATTTGTGATAAATTAAATAATAATCTGTAGAACAACCTATTATTACCTAAACTATGAATTAATTTACCTACTATTTAATTTACGCTGTTTTAAATGTAATAAATATGCATTATTGATAAGCAAAGTAGAAGTTTGCTATAAGTACTACTGTAATATTATTATTATTATTATTCAAATAAATTAATTTTTATTATTAAAAACGTCAAGTGCACATTACAATAATTCTATGCGTGTAAAACAGCGGATATGTGTAGATTGACCCACACTGTAAACTAACGGAATATTTATTATCGTTCGGTAATTACTGAGTAATATGGGTTAACAGTTTCCTATACATTGGATAATTTTATTTACATTTGTATACCTAATATAATACCAGGATACTAATAATGAACCCGAGGTTCATCACTAGAATAGTGATAAATGTTGATGGACAAGAGAGAGATCCGTATGTCTTTTCTCTACTTTTTCTCCCTCTTCAAATCTGCGTCTCCTTTCAGGAATGCGGCTTGGAGCTTTAACCCACCATGCTGCTTTAAGTAGAGCTTTGTGTTACGATATAATTTAGTTCTGAATTATTATTTGTGTTATTGACAGTAACCATCATGCTTATTCACTATCTTTGACGTATGCTAGTTGACATATTTGAAATTGAGATTATAATATAACAAATGTCATCCGGTGCCTACTGGTGGATATCATACAGTAGGTAGATGACATTACTCAATTGATTTGATGTTTATTTTAAAAGGTTGTTAATAATACCAAATTAGTGAATAGGCCAGCAGGACCGTTTAATCGATAAAAATAATTTTGTAATGATTATAAAATTATAAACATGTAATTAACTAAACATTCAATTGATTAAACAAACATGTTTACTTTAATTACATTTGAAAATAATCATCCAGACATGCTCTTTGGTACACTTTTCAAGACAATAGACAGAGAGTTTAGTAAAATTTTTAACTTTAAACGCATTAATGCTAGCCAAAAATTAAAGTTTAGCGAATGGGCTACTGTAGGCATTTACAAAAGTAGAGACAAACTGTACGAGTTGTACGAGGAAAAACAATATACTCAAACGCGAACTTATTTAGATTATGTCAAAAGTTACTCGAAAATTTTCAAACGTGTTTGTATTCTTGCGAAATCGTTACACATCAAACAGAAAATAATTGAGTCTGAGAACAAGATACAAACCACCTGGAATATAATTAATAGAGAATCAGGAAAAATCAAACCGCGGGATATCAGTTTTGAATTAATTGTCAATGACAAAAAGGTAAACACTGATATCGAGGTTGTTAATGCCTTTGAAGATTTTTTCCAGAATGTTCCTATCTTGTTGACTGATTCACTAGATTCGTCTGCTACGGAAGCCCAGAGACTATTAAGAGGCAATGTTAAAGAGTGCAACGTTCTTTTTGAATTTCACCACATAACTGTATCAGACATTAAAAAATCTTTCAATTTGTTAAAATTAAAAAGAACCGGAGATCTGTGGGGCATGTCAGTGAAAGTAATATCTAATATAATTGATGTAATTGCTCCCCACTTAGCCATTATTTTTAATGAATGTGTGGACTTAGGTATTTTTCCGAACCTAATGAAGCATGGCAAATTGATACCACTTTTTAAATCAGGAGACAAATCAGATCTTAATAATTATAGACCGATTACAATATTGCCAACACTTAGCAAGGTCTTTGAAAAAATCATATTAAATCAACTTTTATGTCATTTTAATTTAAATAACTTGTTTCATCCTGAACAGTATGGTTTTACAAAAGGTCGCAATACAACTGATGCAGGGGCTAAACTTTTAAAACATATTTATGAAGCATGGGAAGGTTCTAAGAATGCTATTGGTGTGTTCTGTGATCTGTCCAAGGCGTTCGATTGTGTTGACCATAACACCTTTCTACTCAAGTTAAGCCACTATGGCATCAAAAGTGTTGCACTCGATCTCATTGCCTCTTATCTCAGTGATAGAACGCAGAAGGTATGCATAAATGATATAAAGTCGCACGGTTCCACTACCATAATGGGCGTCCCACAGGGTTCAATTCTGGGTCCTTTTCTATTTTTAGTGTACATAAACGATTTACCATACCATGTCAGCGGCATATGTGAGATTGTACTGTTTGCTGATGACACATCCTTAATTTTTAAGTCGGACAGAAATAAAGATAACTCTGACGACGTAAACCGTGCCATATCGCATGTGTCGCATTGGTTCACTGCAAATAATCTACTTTTGAATGCCAAGAAAACTAAATGTATTGAGTTTTCATTGCCAAATGTTAAAAAATTAGATAAGTCTATAATGATCGATGGTGAACACTGGAAATGGAGAGTTCCACAGTTTTCCTGGGAGTGACCTTGGATTGTAAACTTCAGTGGGGTGCTCATATAGAAAAACTGTCTGGTAAACTTAGCTCAGCGGCATTTGCCGTGAGAAAAATAAGACAGTTTACTGATGTTGATACAGCTAGGCTTGTTTATTTTGCGTACTTTCACAGCGTAATGTCTTACGGTATTTTATTGTGGGGCAAGGCTGCCGATATACAATCTATATTTGTACTTCAAAAAAGAGCAATTCGAGCAATATATCAATTAAAATCACGCGAGTCCCTTCGTCAAAAGTTTAAAGAAATAGGTATACTAACAGTAGCCTGTCAATATATATATATATAACAGTATAGTATATGTAAGACAAAATATTAATTTGTACAAACGAAAAGGAGATTTAAACCCACGTCTTACTAGACACGGGCATAAGTTAGTTATTTCTGCATATCGTCTCCAAAGAGTAAAAAAATCTTTTGTAGGTTTGGGTGTACTCTTCTATAATAAGATCCCCAAGACTGTGATGGACCTGCCAATGCATAGCTTTAAGCAATGTGTTAAAAAACATTTACTTAGTCGAGGTTACTACAACATTGATGAGTTCCTTAGTGATAAAGATGCTTGGAGGTCGTTGGATCAGCTTCCACCTTCACACAGAAAGTAAAACTATGAAAAATGTAAACAGTAATTGTTATTAATTGTAAATTATAATACTGTATGACTTTTTCAAAAGAGCAACTGTTGAGTTTCTTGCCGGTATCTTCTCAGCAGAACCTGCCTTCCGAACCGGTGGTAGAATCTTTACAAATAGTCAACTGACGTGTCAAAAGTGCTTGTAAACTGAGCCTACTTGAAATAAATGATTTTTGATTTTGATTTTGATTTTGATTAGGTTGTGTGTAGGCATGTCTTTATGGTGTATGCCGTGTCTATAAAATATGATTGGCGTGACTAATTATTATAGTTGGGAGATTCTTGTCCATACACATTTTATTCCAACATTCATAAGAATTTGATTAATTTTTGTTCTCTACCGTGAACTAATTTTCATGCTTGTCTTTCCTCTCCATGTCACTTTAATATGTACAAAAAAATAAATACATACCTAAATATAGTAATACATTCACATAATTATATTAAATAGCTTTAATCTAGGACCTTTACCTTTTACCCGTATGTATCCTGTTCTTATGAAGAAAGCCGATAATGAAGTGCTTTATCCAATCTATTGATTTAGATACTGAGTAGGAAATACTATAAAAAACAACTAAGCGAGTCGCATTCCTTTAATATTTTACATGACACCTATACTTATGTATTTTTATTATTAAATCAGTCCTAAAATTTTTATAAGGAAAAAGGATTAAAATACATCAAATAAATGGTGCAACATTTACACACAAACGATATCCGCAACTATGTTTACACTTCGCCCTGCCTTTAAAATAATAAACTAATGACCGTAGACAGACAAGTAACTAGACGAATATATAGCATTCATCGCATTCCCTAAAAAACAAATGAATATGCGTAGACTCTGTAAAGAAACGGGACAAGGCATTTCTATATTCGGCGATATGATGCGCGTCGTTTAATTTGTACAATGACGTAATAATGATAGACTTTTGTGCTTTTAGTAAATTAAATTTAAAAAAAATATATTAATTTTATAACAATTTATATAATAACATTAATAAAAGTAACCACAAGTTAGCTTTAAATACATAGGTGAAAAATGATTATGTGTTGTGTGTTCTGTAGATCTAAGATGACGCTACGAGATATCTCGTGAAGACAATAATATTGTCGATCAAAATATCGTTATCTCTTTCGTCCCATCGCAACTAAAGAAAAAGAGAGTGATATTTATGATTCGGCTGCTATAGTTAATGTTAACATCTTAGACACTGAAATCAAAATTCCGTCAACATCTTTTAACTTGCAACAGTAGGTACGCTAATCAGTTGTCCATTAGTTTCTCTGTCTACGCTAATGGCCAACCAGCCGCAGTCCGTCAACAAGGATAACGAAGCGCCTGTGACGTCACTAAGGGCCATGCACATTGTATACAAACTCATAAACCACTCAAATAGTCCTCAGTTATAGTTTGAACGCGACCGTAATCGAACCATTGACACAGTGTCACTCCGATGTCTAACCATACGTCATCACTTGCAACCCTTTAGTTATTTTTAATACAGTTTTTTTCTTATCTCTTTTTTTGTTATAGCTTCTATGAATTTACAAAAAATGGTGTTATTTTTAGATTGAGTTTTAAGTTTTTTTCTGTATTAGTCGTAGTTTATGTTAGTGTGTTGATGTAAGTGTATGTTGGTTGCTTGTAAGATGTTGTCGCTAAGGCAGCCGGACGAGAGGCTCTTTAGCTTCAAGAGCCTTAAGGAGAAGTTTGAGAAGCCAAGGTAATTGTAAAAAATAGTAATTTTACCAAATATAAAGAGTCAATTTATAGTGTTTGCCTCGTGTCTTAGTTGGTTTAGAATAAGTTTATATATTAGATTAAATAATATTACCATGCTTTTATTGTATTTTGGTTTGGATGACAAAACATTTATATTATAACTGTTGATCTGACGAAAATGGATATCATGCTCGATGTAGCTACAAGGGATGACTATTAATACTTACAAGAGAACATTCATGCACTTCGATAGTGCACTTCTGTGTTGGTAAACACAGGTGCTCTCTCCATCACAGTAATTCGACACGACAATGGAGAAAAGTCAAACAACACAACCGACGTTTTTTCGTTGTCTGGTCTAACTGCAGGCGTCCACAGATCTGCATCGCATCAAACGTTTTTTAGTTTTCTTTGTATATAAAGTCATACAAGTGCGTCCACTGATCCGCATCGTACGTTTTACGATGCGGATCAGTGGACGCCTGGCACCATAATACTGACTTCAGTTTGCTTGGCTTTCCGCTAATTTGTATATAAATCACAGATAGACACTTTTTTTTAAATTCTTATTTATATGTATTGAAAATTGAGTTTAACCCCCAGTTGATTTGTCTGCAGGTTCGGCGCAGGGGTGCAGAGGAGCGCCACCCACGCCGACATGCCGAACCGAGGGGGCACCATCGCTGAAAGGTATGTAATCTTTGTTTGAAGCCTCAGACTAATTATTGTATAGGACCTGCCTCGCTAGACGTTACTTTTCTGTCAAACTATATGATCAACGATCCAATGCGATTATAAAAACTGTCTCTATAGAATAAATGTTAAATAGTTGTAATCGTGTTCGTCAGTTAAAGAGCTCCGTAAAAATACCTGAACCTGTAGTTGAATGGTGTAAAAAACGGACAAAAACTTCTAATTTAGTAAAAGATATATATACCAAATCTAAGCTCGTTTTCCACAAAAAATGACAGACAATTTTGTTAATGACTATGAGTGCAATACAGGTCCTGCTATAATTGGTCTGAGTTTGCAGCCCTCGTAACTTAAATTTTAAGTTTTAGACTAATTATTATCACCATTATCTAATAATACCTATTAATACCTGACGTTTCGAAAGTGCCTACTAGGCCTGATTGAAATAAATTAATTTTTACTTTTGGCTTTGACTTTGATGATGAGTCGCTTGATGTCATTAGTTGCAGTGTTGGTAAAACCACCCCCACCAGGTGGAGCCAACACTGCGCTTTCTAGTGCGGGGTCGCCATTCCAGCACCTGGGGATCCCAACTTAGGACTCTGAGCCTTCTTATGAGGCTTCTCTTGTTACCTAGTCTCAGAAGTATAGGTCATCACTGAACACGGACTGTTAGAAGACTTTCATCATCATCATTATCAGTATCACCCGCGTAGTTTCCGTTCCCGTGGGAATACGTAGATAAAATATAGCCAATGTTACACGGTGATGATGTGGCTTTCTAATGGTGAAAGCATTATGAAAATCGATAGAGTAGTTTTTGAATTAAATCGTAACAAAAGGAAACAAACTAATCTTTCGTTTTTATTAGTTATGACAAACGTACAATAGTTCAATAAAAATTTATGCTACATAGGTAAATAGGTTGCATTAAAACCTTATAGGTATGCTGCATTTAACCTATTTTTATAGACCGCAAATGCGAAATAAATAAGGAAAATAATTTATAATCACGTAAATGTCTATTATAGGACGAACTATGTAATTAATTTTAATCTGTGTTTCCTCTGCTGTAGAGTACTTGTAAGGCGATAAAATGGCAGGGTCGTTGACATTGTGCATTGGTCCAATGGATCTATCTATCGTCTATCAAAACTCTTGTCTCTGCTATAATGTAAATACATTTAAAATGTATATTATGGTTGTAGAATTTTATTTTACTTCGTTATACCTAAAATTGTTGATTTGGAAATTCCAATACAAAATTCGAGTTTCTGGTTGTTTTGTGTTTTTCCCTATTCACTAGTATTGAACTTAAACCATCACTGAACACAACAAACTACTACAAAACAAAAAAACAACTAATATTTTAATTCGTTCAATCAAATATTGGTACAGAGCTAGGTCCTCCAAGGCACGAACTATAATATGATAAATAAAATTGTAGGCAAGGAAATGAGAGATGAATGAAGAAACCATCATATCTCGTAACCACTTGAATTTCTCGAACTATTGGGGGTTGCAAACAGCAACAAGTTACTAATATAGCAACCCTGTAATGTCTCTTAAAATGTGCCACACATAAATATGCTAAATATCGCTATATTATAATATAACCAATATTAAATTCAGTTTATGTAGTTTCCTTTTAATTTTTAATTAATTCTTTGTTTTTATTATTGCTTTTTTTTCTCTTTTTCTACTACTGTAAATTTCTTTTTTACGAGTATTTTTAAATTTTAATTAATTTTTTTTTCTTAAATTTTAAATGTTAATGCAACCTACACTTTATGCATGATAGTAGATAAGTGTTTCAATGCGCTAGTTTTTAATTTTTTTTTTGATTCTGTATACATACCTATAATTTTGTTGGTGGTCCAAATGATAAATTTATAAATACAACCAGTGACTAATACGACAAGTTAAATACAGATTACAATAAAGATAATTCCTCCAAGGAAAAAAACCAATGTTATCTAAAGTACAGATAATAAACCAAACTCAAAAGTAGCCGATTTACATTTGAAAGAAAAGGAAAAGAACTTCTTTCTTTGTTAATCATAATCACTAACGAATATCGCTAGAAACAAACTAGTTTTCATAAAGGATTATACAAAACAATAGGTCTTGTACTCAAAGAATGGATGGACCTAATCAGCCACGTTTCATTTGCCATTATTACTTCACGTTTTCATTTGTCTACTTCTCAGTACGACTGAACAAGTGAACAGTCATTTCATCATTAAGCTTGTTGTATTGTCTTTCCCGCCAATCTATCTTGCTTTTATAATTATTCCTTTCTCTTGCTGAGAAATAGATTTGATATTTCGGCAAAAAAAGCCATTTTTCAACTGTACAAATAGAAACTCCTGGACCATATTAAATGCACAATTCTTATGCTTATGACTTGTAGGTAATCTTATTGGCGACCAAAGATTCAGTTTGTCGCCGATATATTACTTCCCACTAATATTATAAACACGAAAGTTTGTATGGATGTTTGTTACTTTTTAACACCGAACTACTTAACTGATTTGGCTGAAATTTAAAGTGAAGTTAGATAATATCCTGGATTAACACATAGGCACAATTTTGATCCCGGAAAAATGCATGGTTTCCGCGGGATTTTTGAACAACGGAATTCCACGCGGGCGAAGTCGCGGGCGTCCGCTAATATCCCACAAGTCCCATGACCTACCACAATACACGCAATATGTGTAATTGTCAATTGTCTAATAACCCAAATCATTGCGCTAGCTTTGTTATCCACTTGTTTGTTCAGGTATCTGTGAAATTATCAGTCACGACCTAATTTTTGCGCTTCAAGTCCTTATGATTTCGGTCATAAAGGTTATAATTCATTGTATTACAAGAATAGGTAAGTTGCATTAACAAACAATAGAGCGGACAAATATTAAATAAACAATCAGTAGCCGCGTTATACATGGTGATAACTTATCGGCAAATCGGAAAAATACGTGGAAGCGAGCCTTGGTTTAAGAATCATTGCTTATAGATACTTATATGTTTATTTACATATAATACCATTTCATATGTGATCAGTGGTTTATCATTTGTAATAATTTTTTAACTAGTGCGCAAAAAAATTGTGCATGTGTGCGTTCTTCAGTGGAGTAGCTAAATTCGGATCACTTTTTGCGGTAATTTTATAGGCACGTAACATGTCTATAGTATACAATATCATTGGAAGAAGGGCAATAAATCTGCTGTGTTGTCATTATCATCAGTCTAATAGAAAGCTTCGCTGTGAGATCACTTGACATTATTCAAGCCGTCGTCGACAAAAGGTCATTCTTATCAGATTCTGTATCAAAAATAGCAGCAATTTTTATATGTTCGTTGGTTATTGAGACGCACAGAAGTGCGTCAGCCAAATTAGATAAAATAGTCCTTAGTATATTAATGAGAACATTGCGTGTAATTTGGGATTTGGTAGAAGAAAGAAAAGTAAGCTAAGAATTCTACCTAGACCTTAAACATTAAATTGAAATTCTGGTACCTATGTTATAATTTACTGCAATTCCTCTCTAACAAAAATTGATACAAACTAAAATTCTTACTCCTATGTAAAAAAAAACCTAATAGTTGTACTTTTTTCTACCTACCGGTTCAGAAGGCAAATTCTGAACATAAAAATTTGCAAAAACTGAACAGTTACTCTTATGAAATCATTTACTGATACATTTTATTGATACTCGAAAAAAACCACTGCATTTTCCACTGCATTTAAGCCATTTATGAAAGCCATGAAATTCATAAATTTTTAGTACCTAGTAACCTCGACTTGTGTGTAAACACATTCTCTGCCATTTTAGACACAGGGTCTAAGAAATTATCAGATGAAATTCCTAGTCTGAAGTTAGAATTTTGGTGGTGTTAGACCCCCGTGCCTACCGGCACGTTTACTATCAGTACCGGTTGCTATCATTAACGTCTGTTAGTGATCGTTAATGACTTTAACATTATCACACTAAACCTGCCAACCCGCATTGAAGCAGCGTGTTGAGTCAAAGCTCTTGAAGCTGTCCTGTAAGGAAGACGGCTTCAAGAGCCTTGAACCTTTAAATTGGCTAATAATAATAATACTAACTACTCTATTACTGGTCGTACTAATGTAATGTTTCAATTTTTCCAGATTGGCGGCTCTGCAGGCGGCGGGCGCGAACGACTGGCGCGCTAGAGTTTGCCGCCTCAGTCCAGACAGAGAGGACAGCAAGGCGATAGAACGGGTGAAGAATAAGATCAATGTTAGTATTTTATCTGTTTTATGACATAGACTGCCTTAACAGCCTTGTGCTGGTAAGTTTCCACCTTAGATAGGCATTATTCAAAATCAAAAAATCATAATCAACTAGCGGATGCCCGCGACTTCGTTCACGTGAAACTTGATGTAAACTTTCAAATACCTCTACCCTACCCCTACTCTACCCGTACCCTACCCTACCCTACCCCTACCCCTACCCCTACCCCTACCCTACTCCTACCCTACCCCTACCCTACCCGTACTCTACCCTACCTCTACCTTACGTTGAAATTTTTCCTGAATTTTCTTTGCTATAAACCTCACGGAGCCTGAGACCTTTCCAACGAATGCAAAACCGTGGAAATCGGTTCGTGCGTTCTGAAGTTATAGCGTCAGGAAGGAAAACCCGACTTATTTTTATATAGTAGATAATCATTTATTTCAAGTAGGCTCAGTTTGTCAGTTGACTATTTGTAAAGATTCTACCACCGGTTCGGAAGGCAGGTTCTGCTGAAGAAACCGGCAAGAAACTCAGAAAAACAGTTGCTCTTTTTAAAAAATCATACAGTATTATAATTTACAATTGATGATAACATTACAATTTCTTATAGTTTTACTTTTTGTGTGAAGGTGGAAGATGATCCAATGGTCTCCAAACGCTTTTATCTTTAAACTCATCAATGTTGTGGTAACTCCGACTAAGAAAATGTTTTTTACACATTGCTTAAAGCTATGCATTGGCAGGTCCATCTTATATTTTCTATGAAGTGGCGATACTACTCCGAGTATCGTATTCCTCATTACTGTACGTGACTTCTATCACTAATAGCAACTAGTTTTAGTCTATGTCGCGCAATGTAGCTACTGGCTTATCGCGGCTTGTAGAGCCTCGTTTAGTGTCGAGAGTAGCAAGATTATGGCTCGACTAAAGCATGGGGCTACGTCAAAGAGTTCTCTTTCCTTCCACTTTGCCAACAGTTTATAAGTTGCCTTCTTCACTTCTGGCAATGTGATAGACATACTCGAGGATCTTCTGAAGACAGGTGGTTGATAGTCTTTTAGATATCTCAAGTTGTCTATGGTTCTTTGAGCTGTCTATGGTATTCGAAGTATTCGACTTTAGTACCACATCTCCAAAGCAGCGTGCTAAGCAGAATATCAGCCCAATAGTAGGCAACTTTTACTAAAACTCTCAATAAAAATCATTAATAGTGAAGGTACTGATTCAAATTGCATACAATAACCGCACATACCTCGTCCGTAAATTAAAACAGAGGACAATGAAGACTTGACGAATGTCATATTACGAATTTCATTCTCATACCAGTGCGCCATTAATATCGAATATTGCTAGAGGTATGTATTACATACGACTTTGTCCGTGTGGAATTCGGTTTTATTTACAAAAATGACACCCGGGTCACAAGTCCCGGGCTCTGCTTGGAGTTTTTTCAGTGTTACACGATGGACCCATACGGTGAATATTAGATATTTGTCTCATACTTCATTCTTCATCCTAGACACTTGCCTAGCGTTACCTTTGCTTTTGAAATTAACTTTTTTCATTAAGAAGGCGAATTTCTCAGATGTATAGTTCTATACCAAGAATCTCTACTTCTTGATCTTGATAAAATATATCTGGGAATGCCCTGAATGTTATCGTTAAGCCTCATATCACCATATTTTTCCTTGATATTATCTCGGCACCCTATCCCAAGATTGGAACAAAGCAATCAAATAAGCATGAAGCTTTTTACACTAGTTATGATAACCCTACGATTTCACCATGCGGGTGAAATTTGGGAGTTACCGTTCCCGTGAAGTTACGAGGATATAATATAGCCTATGACACTTACACATAACGTAGGTTTCTAGTGGTAAAAGAATTTAAAAAATTGGTTCACTTGCTCCAGAGATTACCACAAACGTTACCTCTTTATAACATTAGTATAGTTTAATAATACTGAAAAAAGCTCTTCTACCAACTGTATTGCTCTAAATTTCAAATTAATGATTTTGCAAATTACTACAAGGGCTATATGCTTGTTATTATTAAAGCGGAAATATCATTTGTCCCTTCATTGAACATAATGATACGGAACCATTGCGGGCACTAACTAATTAAAATATACATTTCATTTTATATTTCAACTTAACACAATAATAATTATACGTTATTAAAGTAATTGTTGTTTGAAATGGAAGCTACCAAACACGAAGGTCTGTACCAGGTTTACGTTAAAATCGATACGTTGTTTAGAGATATCTCTGGGCAGCACGGAGCGTAACCTTGACATTATAGCGTTGATTTTAGATGTATATCAATGTCTTCCTATTGCATGAGGTTACCGTAAAGTATGTATTCAAACCCCTGGTTATCGTAGGAAGATTGCCAGTCTCTCGGTTTAATACAAAATATATTTCGGAGAGTGTCCGCACGAGCTATTTGGGCTTGTACCACCGACACCTTTTTAACATCGCGCTGCAAGTCACCGGGTAGGTTTCCATCAATATGCAATATTAAATGCCAGTATATGTGATTACATATACTGGCATTTAAATATATTTTTTCCAAGACTTTAAAAACCCAGAGAAATGCATTAACAGCTGTTTTAGCAAATACTCGTAGCAGGGTCATTGGGGGCTAAAAACAAAGAAATTAGATTTCCCAACAATTTATGTTTTATAGATACAGTGTTTTGTCATGGCACGCTAGACTGTCTGGGTTACTCTGTCCTGGTCAGAATGTGATGATTACCTGCATGGTACATGGATAATGAGTATATTTTATTTAGTAGATTACGAGTGTGAGTATTCATGTTAACTCTGTCGTCCCCATCGCAACAGAAGAAAAAGAATCAATATCACTCTATTTTGACGAGAGTTACCAGAATATGTACTATTTTAGTCTTGTTGGAAATGTCTTTGTGAATTCGTCCACCATCTTGAATTACAAAAATGTTTGTGTTCAAAGTATTTGCTCCTAACAAAGTTTCCATCACGGCCGGTGACAAACCTAATTATCCTGTCACCGACGTGTCGTAAATGTAATTACTTGAGCCACGTCGAAGAGCAAAGTTTGTCTCCCGGAAGAGATACGGCCGAATTTTGGCAAAGGCATCGGCCATAATTAAAATATAGCACAACCGAGTTTGACCTTTGTTCGCTGAAACAAAGGGATCAAAATCCATTAGCGGTAAGAGCATGACGGGCTACAGCGAGTTTTCAATTCGGGAAAACATTAACCTTAATCACCCCTTTTGACAAAGTGTGTATATGTCGTCGAATGACGACGGGCTAAATTGAAATGTGACTGATGGATACTGTTTCGGAATTTTATACTTATAAAGCTCATTTCATTATTCTAAATGAAGAAATGTAAATATATTATAATTACTGTCATCGTTAGTCTAATTAATATGCCGCTGTTATATACAGGACTCTTTTTCCAAAGCAGAAATGGAGAGTGAAAGAAAGAAAATATGGAAAGAGATAGTAGGCTTACGCAGTTCCACTGTGTATTACCTAAAATCACTCTTAATTAGGTTTTTTACGAACTCCTTAGTACCAGATTTATATTTTACTGTTATTACGTCTGTAATTTTTAACAATGTTTGAAAACAAAATATAATACGAAACACCCCAAATTACCCTTTCTGATTTATGGAAAGTCAAATAAGGTTAAATATTCTAAAATCGGTCCATATATAACATTATTAACAGAAACATTGGATTCTTCACCCTCGTGCATGTTAATACCCCAATTTTCTTAAACGTATCACGAATTAGATTATGCCGCATGTTTCCCAAGTCCCGAAGCAATTTTATCGGCTCTTACAAAATTTGTCACGATTTTCCGCACTACATTTTCACGTCATAAGTATGTAGAAAATGTAGCATCGGAAAATATGCTTTGACCAGAACTGTTCTAATATCTTTAAAGAAGCATTTTAGATATACTTACTATATTTGATAAGGTATTTATACTTTAAATAAAACTATAAACAATAAAATACAAAATAATAAAAAACGTTTTCCGTAAAGACTTTTTTATTAATTTCTATGAGTATTACAAGTAATCTCGTCGTGTTTTGTGATAACCACAATATTTACCTCAAAACGATTTAAATTCAATACGATTACAAAAATCTTCTAGACTGTACGTACTTTAATTACTTACCTTGACAAATTCTTGCATTTTTTTTAATGTATAAATAAAATATTTAACACCAATTAATTTATAATTACATAAATACTTTGTATTTATATTTAGTTTAAACACATTTCCAATTCTTATGGACTTTTCCTGAAGAAATTTAAGTAAATACACAATTAATGTTTTTTTGGGGTTAAGTATATCTTTGTAAATAATGTTATGTAATTACTTTTTTCACGGCTGGTTGGATAATAACATCTCGAAAGTTCACTGCTAAGTTTAATCAAATATATTGCGTTATTTACACCTTATCCCTAAAGGTCAACCCTTTGACCTTTTGTCAGCGTTTATGGTTATTTTAGTGTGTGCCACTTACTGTAAAAAACACACGACCCAAAATTAATGACGCGTTGTAATAAAATGACTCGTCCTTTATTATAATTGCCTCAACGATTTTCAATAAAATCTTGATTACTTTTGTTTTGCTTAACTCGCGATTGAAGGTATTATCAACTGTGGTCTAAAGTGATACATGCTTGCCTTACAAAAAATTTACAATGTTGTTTTATGAACTACTAGCTTGCATTACAAAAAAAAATTTATGAACTACGAGCACTAGCAGACGCCGCCCGGTTTCACTCGCATGGTTCCCGTTCCCGTAGGAATATAGGATAAAAAATAGCCTATAGCACTCGGGAATAGTATAGCTTCTCAACAGTAAAAGAATTCTTCAATTCAAAGCATGTACAAACAAACAATGAAATCTTTCCTCTTTATAATATTAGTATAGATGTTGTCAAGAATCAAGAAAATACAGACTGCGGATTACAGACCTATCGAGCTGTATTTTTAGCTAAATATTTCGACTATAACATACAGAAACATTTATTGTTAAACTAGCGGACGCCCGCGACTTCGTCCGCGTGTATTTCAGCTTTTCACAAATCCCGCGGGAACCATGGACGTTATTATACATATAAACCTTCCTCTTCAATCACTCTATCTAATCAAAAATCCGTTGTGTAGTTTTAAAGATTTAAGTATACATAGGGACAGATAAAGTGACTTTGTTTTATACTATATAATGTAGTGAAGGCTTTATTGAATTCACACAAAAGTGTAGAATATAAGGTCCGCACCTTTGTCAGAATAAGCAAAGATTATATTGCCGAATGTTTAAGGTATATTTCTTAACGCATTTCAGCGCCATCTGTTATAATCACATGGCATTAATATAAAAAAGTTTGCGCCACCAAGCGGCAGTCAGCGCGAATCAATGTTTCGTACAAGCGCCGTATAGTCGCGGTTATGGTCGAGCACTTTTGTAGTAGAATTAAATACTATCATCCTAAAACATGGATGATGAATGAATAAATAAAGATACGCTAATAAAGTAGGGGAGTAGAGATCGCTTTTTGACGATAGGCTGCTTATTGTGGATGTATTACTATATCATTTTCAGCCTATTTTACAGCCCACAGCCCACAGGGTCAGGCCTCTCCTTACAGGAGAGGAGATATGGAGCTTAGACCCACCACCCTGCTCCAGTGCGGGTTGGCTGGCTTAGTGATCTTTAACCACCATTATCAGATGTTATCTAATGATAGTGACTCCGAGGCACAGAGGTGTGACACCACCAATATTAGATAATGATGATAATTAGTAGAACCCTTAAAATAAAAGTTACGAGGGTTCCCAAGCGCCTTGGTTCGAGAAGAGCCCACAACACAGCCAGCCATGGGCTATATTTTATCCCCGTATTCTCACGGGAATGGGAACTGCGCGGGTGAAACCTCTGTGTGTTAGCTAGTATTCAATATTATAGTAGAGTCCGCGCCACGAAAGAAGTCCCGCGGCTATAACCTGAACTAAAATTGACGAGCTCTCACACACTAACAAAGAACTCGAGTAACACTATATTAATGAGTAATTGTAACATGAAATCATATCTATCGTCTATCGTAGATAACAAGTTATATGTTACTCGAGAAGCAATATAAGTGATATGGTAACCCAATATTACTATAAATTGGCGCAAATTAATCGAATTTGTACGCGTCAAGCAACTACTCTACTATTAGCAACAATACGCATTGGCCATAATACATTTAATATTAATTAAATAGTTGATTATTCCCACTCTAGAGCCTGTACTAGAGCCGGTACTATATGTTGTACTATAGACTATAGAACAACGCGATAAGGTCGTGCCGTATTCGTCTCGTAACCCTTACGAAGTTGGAAAAGGAGGTCGTGCTAAGTATTCTAATCGGATTACTGTTTGAGGTCGTGGATTTGTGTTCTTTGTTCCAAGATTAACAATTAAGTTGAAAGAGTTTTAGTTTAGTACATACTCGTGGGTAACTGCAGTGTGGATTGGGAATCTTGGGAGAATGGTGCTGGGTGTTTTCATGGTATGTTTTGTTATGTATCCATAATATTATATTATATGTAAAGTGATACATTTCTTCATCTTTTATTTTTCGTGACAAAAAGCATTTTTCACTAAAAATGTAAAAGTAGCATATATTTTCATTACAACACTTTACTTTCAATATTTCACTGTTATTTTATTTTGTATTTAATCTGTGGTTAACGGTGCTAGTGGACTGAGTAGTTTATAAGTTATTGTTGTTTTCAAAATTAAATCTTATCGTCTACTGTTTGTTAATTCAAATAAATAAATAAAAAAGTGATAAATACGAATTTAATTTTGAGAAAACCTTTGATTGACAAGTTTTCTTCTGGTTGCATCACCTGGTTTGTAAATTTTTCTTAATTAGGTAATAACTAAAGACTGACTCGATAATTCATTAATAAAAATAGCCAATTTCTTAGGGGCATGGTACCAGAACGCCAGGCGATACGTCAATTATGTAATAAATTTCATAATAGAGTAATAATGACTCATAAAATTGAATATACGAGTAAACAATATTAATTTCGTGTAGTATATCGATATCAATTAATAAAAGCTTACGATTTCATATATAAAACTTAATGTAAAAATCATGGACCCATGTAATCAATTTTTCCAAACGTCAAAAACGCTATCTTTAATTTTGTGACGTCACGATGTATACCTAAAGGAATAAACGTCCAACTAATTACAAACTTTGTCAAATACTCCGTTTGTTTAAGGTTTAGTGTTTACGTGACTTCGTGAAACAGTTAAAATATAGACCATCATGGCAGCGTTCTGGCTCGTATTGTCAAAAATATATTTAAATATTAAACTTTTATGTTTCATGTCTTGAAAAATTTTTTTTTCCAATCTAGTAGAACGCTAATGAAAAAAAATTTTAATAAAAAAAATTCAACCGACTTCCAACTCAAAAATAACCTAAACTAAAAAGCAAAAAATAACATCTTACCTATGTGCTACCTTCTGATCAGTTTGGCGATGTACCAATCATACATAAAGCCGAACGTAGAACATCCTCCTTTTTGGAAGTCGGTTAAAAATTAAGAACCTTTAAAAAAAGTGTCAACTAGCCTATTGTTTAATTAAATTAATTTAATTTTTATCCGGAAACAGTGCACTAGAGAACTTGACAAGTCCATCCGGTGTGAATATTTTACATACCGCGATATCGAGCCTGTTTTAAGTTGTTGTTATTGACATTATAACCTAGTTAAACTATACTTATTTGTATAGTCGCATGCGTAATGCATTCTAATTGCAGTACTTTTTTCTAAAGGTCCTACGCCCGTTATTTCTGTGGTTTAGGGACCAACGCCTGTATCATCGCTTTCTATGAGACGTGGTTGAATCTGTGCTATACACAAGAAAAACCTGACAAAACATGGTGAAAATGACATTAAACAATAGGAACTTTTGTTTTTCTATTTTACTTTTTTTTTAAATATTTTGATTTTTTGAAAAAAAAAATAGTCTGGTCTTAAAATGTTTGCAATTTTGCAAACCAAATTAAAGATCAAAACGACATATAAAAGTTATTATGATAAGTGCTAAAACATCATATTTAAAAACAGTTTCAAAGTGTACTTAATTTATACTTTTCATACTCATAATGATACTACTAGTTAGATGTGTTACTTACAACTATATAAACCACACAATTTTATTAGTTAGTAAACAAAGAATAGTAGCGTATATAAAAAAGGAATGTCATAATCTTATAAACGGCTCGACTAAGGAATTGCATACATAATTTATATCGCGTATCTTACAAAATTAGGGTTGGCGAGTCTCACAAAAAAATTATAATTAATATCATTGATCATTTCGGTACCACGTCCTTAGCTGACAAAAAAGCAATGTGTCTGATACACGTCAGTTATATACTGACAAGGATAAACAGTAAAAATAACTCGAACACATGCGTCGCATACTTACACGAAATAAGGAAGTGAAGCACCCAGTTCATTGTCTAATTATGCGTGTGGGTTGCTACGTGTTATTTTTAGTCGAACGAGTATTTATGGAATCAGTCCATGAATAAAATGTAATAAAAAATCTCTATCATAAACTCCAGATCCAAGCGATCGGTGTCAGACCCAAGCGTAGACAACTCAATTCTGAAATTATCGTACATGTTTAGGTTGCCATTTGCAGATAACTTTAAAAGAACATCGTACAAAGAATGTCTGTGTGAAAAGTTTTACCTGAATTTCGATAACACTGCTATTTTAGATTAGTGAGCTACAAAGATTTAAAATATATATATACACTCCATAAGGATACAGACATCTCCCGTAACAGAAGAGTTTTCAGTTTTCGATATCAGTTCCACCACGTTGTTCCAATGAGTGTTGACGGTCTTGGGGTGATGTTTGACTCTGTAGCAGTCACTAGCACTAGATTATAACCGGTACTGACTGCTAACTTGTTCTCCGATGCAAGAATCAATGCATAGTTGAAAAAGCACGAGGGGCAGCCCTAATATAAACACTCGACGTTCAAACAACTCTTGTCACGACCAAAGACCACGAGCTAAACAGGTTCCCTCGATGCGGTGTGCAGGCCTGCCCATTTTGCATTCGTTTTTTAATGCATTCGAGTCGAATTACTTTATTTTGATTTGTTTTCACGGAACAGTTTGAACCGGCGGTTTTGAATCAAATTGAAAGCTTTTCCTTTAGTTTTGTTTTTTATTATTACTCATTATTGTATCATAAGAAATATATTATGAATCAAATCTTACTAGTTTTAACTATTTTACAGATATTTCTCTTTTAATGTGTATATTCAGAACCTTTAGCTAAATTAACATGCTCTACTTAATATTACCGATCAATGCTTTTCTCAAGTAAAACGTGTGTGTCCAAAAATTTTAAAGTTTGCAGTTTGTATTTTTTTAGTATTTGCCAAACTTTTGCTTAATGAAATAGTCAAGTTTGACAAGCAAGTTTGTCAAACTAAGTTTGTTTGTTCGAGTGTTTACAGGGTGCTTAAAATCATCTTATTAAGCATCACCATTCACCTCGCAGGGGATACACACATGTGTTTACAATTTTTTTTTATATATTTTTTGTATTCCTACATTACGAATAGCTCCGATAGTGGTCTCACAATTCTATTTGTGTAATGTATCATCCCACTCGAATATTTTAGTAGAGCATCATCGTGCATATTAGTTGTTCATCTAAAATAATTTATGAACCGGTAGGTATTATTATTATGAGGTACACTTGCAGTTGGTCCAATTAGAGAGTGAAACCAATCCAAGTCTGACAATTTCCTGTATTGCAAATTAGCAATTTGTCATTGAAAATGCAAAACAAGCTTATTTCAGTTACGTCTAACAGGACAATAACAAAAATTATTGGTTATTTCACACAATACAAAGTTTTTAGAATGGTCATTAGTTTATTGGTGCTTAGCAGCTGACAGTATCCGCCCAGAATATATCATCTATTTAAAGTAATTCGAAGTGATAATTCCCATACAAAATTACCAACATCATGTTCGACGAGTTTTTAGCTCATTCGCTGGGTGCATGCTTCTATTTATTTTTAAATCTCTCCTGGATAATAGGAAACAAAATAAAAAAGAAGGATTCAAATCCATCAATACGTTCTCTAGCTATACGTAGCCTTTAGCTTTACGTACTAACAGCTATTAAATTTACGTTTCAATTAGGCTTTTTATTTGCCATCTACCTCAATAAAATTTTCCTTTCCACGTTCTAAAGAAAGTTTTTCTGAGTTTTTGTAAAGCTGGTTGTCAGTCACTTATCAATCGTCACTGGAATAGTTAACCTAAATATGATGTTGTTTGAATATTGTCACAATGAGAAGCTACACCAATGTAGACCAGGGTTCGTCAACCTTTGGATACTTTGGCGGAATGATCTTTGTTTTTAAAAATATCTCCTTATGATATTTATCTATCAACAGTAGAAATAGTTATGTTAGTTATCAAAATATAGATTGCGCCCACGCTTACGTCTCAATTTAAAATGTGTTTTCGTGAAACGTACTTCTCTGCCGTGGACATACCTATGCTTGTATATTTTTTATTTCTATGTGAGAAGTTTTTTTCCATTGAACATATTTAATATAGTTCAATTAAGTATTTTATTAATGTTCCAATATAGCTCAGAGTTTGAAAAAATACTACGGCCATACTTATTCCTCCTGCCAAGGTTCGAGAGTATATTTGTGTATCGGTCTGAAGAATATGGCTACCGTTGAAATCACGAACTATAAATTATTCACATAACAAATATATCTTGGATTAATGGACACAGGACACTGGACAGGACACACCTAGAGAGTTTTTCCTAAAAGGTGATTCTGTTTAGATGGAAATCCCTTATATTTCCGTTAATTTTGTAAGTGTTTTTAATATCATGAATATAAGTGGTATAGATCTATTGGATCCCAAAAAACATTGAAAACATAAATTAAAAAAAAAATGTTACTTACTCCTGCATATGAATTCTAATTATGCGCCATCACCGTCCTAGACGCTCTACATATTATTTGGCGTGGAGGTGAAATCTAATTATAAATTTTGGCCAACGGGTTAAAAGCTACTGGAAATAAATTTTACGAGATAAAAAAACTTCATAGCTGTTGGGAATATTTTTATTATGAAATTTGCTTTAATGAGCGGATATCCGTTGTCAATAAAATATTAGTGCAAAAGTTAGATATTTTATAGCACAGAAAAAAAAATCTAATTACCTTTACAATATCAGAACATATTGTGGGGATTCGTTGAATACGATTACGTAGGTGTGTGGGTTTGATTTGAATATATTAGATAAAATTAACATAGCATCTATTTTATCTACCTACTAAGTAGTTATAGCTAAAGACTGCTTATAAGTCTTCGATTAATGTTTTCAATATTATATATATATTGTGTTGTTGGGTAATCGGAATTGGATCAGTGAAGAATTCCTAAGAAGTAATTGAAATCATATTGAATCAAATAAAGTAAGTAAGTAGGTGTAAGTTAAGTTATGAACAAAAAATAATGAAAAAAATAGAAGTGTATTTTTCTGGTTGGACGCAATTAAAATTTCAAAAAAGCAAAAAAAAAACTTTTTGCGATAATCTTTAGAATCTACGGTAGGTTTTAGATACAGTAAAAAAATCACGTGCAACCAGAAAACAATTAAAAACAAACCCAAACCGAACTCCGGACAGCAGAGATAGTAAAATAAAAAAATCCTTGGTTTTTAATTACGTAGTCCCTTGCATTTGTCCTAGTATTTCAGTATTAATCCAAATTGTCGAATTATCATACAACACAACCAACGTGCCGGTGTTATAATTTGTATTCATTTCACGTAACAAATGAATAATGGGGTTCAATTTAAAATTTCGTTTGTGGTATTCGTAACACACACATGAATCCCTCGTCAGACTGGCCGGCACCTCGCTACTCGAGTCTTTCAACTCAAAGAGTCAAAGCCAGTTGTTTTGACGGTCTCGGTGGACGTGCGCGCGCGCGACCTCACACGAATTTCAATTTCAAAAATGAAGTTTCGCTTTCACGTTGCGAATCTAAATTGAAAAGTGCTTTGTAATCTAACCCGTAATTTCATATCCGGTGAAATTCCGCGTCATTTTTTACGGTTCTAACATAAAATTTAACTGTAATTTAACTGTGAATTTCGTTTTTATAATAATATATATACGTGTGTTTAATTGTATCATTTCGGTGGGATGATTCATTAACAAGTGTTTTGATATTGTACCTCTTCAATTGTAATTGATAATCGCTTTAATTACTTTTTCTTATGAATGCAAGTGTTCATCGGATTCGCTTATCTTTTTTTTATCTCTATGTTATCTTGACATTGTAATCTGGTTATCTAATCATCATGTTTATTTATGGAAATTAGTCTCGATCTTCTACGTTAGAGATATTTCGTATGCATACCAATTCATGTCCAATAATGTTATCGCCGTTTAGTGTTGGAAATAGTAGTCTGTGACGGATATGACGTCGCTCGATCTCGTGTTGGCTTCAGTGTGCTCGTGGCGTTTGAGCCGACCACATCTCTTGTTGTGTAATTCTTAATCGGTTACTTAGGATAGGCGGGTAGAGTGACTTGAGTGGAAAAGGGGAGTGTTTGATATCAGTCAAAGGATCCTTTAACCCTACACACATCGTTCACAAGTACGTGACTCCACTCAAGGTCATTCTCTGCCATTCTAGGGTCTTATTTTCGTTACAGTTTGATTTGTTAATTAAGTTGTCCTGACAAGTGTTGTGAATCATAACCTTTGTTCGAAAATAGTTTTCTTATATTTGTAATCACCTTTGAGTCCTATAATAATAATGTGATCCTTTTTTTTTTTTTTTCTTTTTCTAGGGAAGCTGTTCATATTTTTTTCTTTCTTCTAAGCTTGTGTATTCTGTGGCCATGAAAAATATCAATTTCGAATACCTCAGATGTTATCTTATTTTCGCTAATATTGGTGTAAACTAACACAGTAAACTTTAGTGAAAAGTAAAAAACTTAAAATCTCTAATGAATTTCTAAAGTTGTTTTACGCGTAGTTAAAATTATTACTAATGCAATGAATATTACTCGTAGGTAAGTTAATAATTATTAAATCTCAAGTGCAATCTGACTCTATCTAGTTGTTCGTTTTTTGTAATTCCTAACGTGGTATGTAATCAAGAAATAAAGTCGTTAATCAATTTACATGGACTGTCGATAATTTTCATATCGTTCTTTGATTGATCATAAATTATTTATTACTTTGCCATTGAATGCAATTCTCGTTGAACGAAGGCCGACAATGTTTTCTTTGTTATTTTTATAACCATAGCACACGTTATTTCACCTCTTTGACTTCAGCTGGGAATTCCTTTGCTTACAAATATAACCAAAAATTTCATTCCCAGTCTTCTATTGACTTAGTCGTCTTCTCTTGTAGAAGGTTTCGGCCATCGTTACTTACTGGCGAAGAAATAACGGCAAACAATTTAGCATTTCAGTACATTACATGTGTTCCTAAGATTCCAGTTTGCCCGTTATTAAGTTAGACTGCATCGTCACTTGAGATTTGGTCGCTTTCAAGGCCTAAGTTGTCGATGATCCAAAAGATCCATTCGGAGTTATTCGTTTCCTTTCTAGTCTTAAATATAGAGTTGATAGACAAAGAGAATATAATGACAGTCATTTTATTAATTTGTTCCGTGGAAATGCACTTGAGGATCTTTTGAGTTTTGTCGTGATACTGTTTCACCGTCATACAGTGTACTTGTAGGATGTCAAAATTTAGAATTTGTTGTCTTACACTATTCGTTTTAAAAGAAATTACTTTCTATGCCAGTCAGTACGCAGTAGTTTTCCTATATAAAAATATTAACGAATCAGAGCGACTAATGCGGCAGAAGCTAAAGTTGTGTTGAAGCTTAATTACCTTTGTGTATTTTTTACTTCAACGTTTTAGGATTGGACGAGTTTTCATATTAGGAGAGGTGCGGTCGTCACCTAAATTTTATTATGCCGAAAATAGAGTGTTTGCGCTCTGTATGCGGCGGAAACTACATCATTATCTAAAAAAAAATTGTAATCACAGTGTGAATTGTTGAACTAAAAGACCACAACATTGTTTCTATTGTGTATTCTATCTTTGTAACCCTCTCGGCTTCGTTTGTTATCGTAAAGGTCACTATGTCCTGCTGCACTTGATTTATCTGCAATTACTATCATATTTTTCCGTTCCAACAAACCTTTGTTGTTCTATAAAGAAACAACAAGTTATCCTACAAATTAAATCTCGTTTCATGAATTATTTATTAATCTGCGTTCGGCAAATTATATAGTAGAAGAATTTACGACTAATTATATATAACAACCTATTAAAGGTTTGATCGTAACAAAAAAGGGTCAATAGTCGATCGTCGGTGCGTTTTCACCTGTCAAGGTTACGCATACACATATGGACTGGTTTGGCGCACCTTCATTATTTACACTTCTAGCGTCGTGTGTGATGCGTCATTTATTACGGCTTCTGTCGATAGTGTTTACCGTGGTACTAGGATCTGCGCCTGAGTCACATTCGCTCTTTGCCAGATAATGGCTACCGACTGGTCGATCAGTCTGTGTTTGTCAACCTCTCGTTGCGCTCGCCTCGCGTTCCACTTAACTGCATGTTTCGTCAACTTTTAATTGCCCTTTTTTATACAGAATGGTTATACTTGTTAACATCAATTGTGCATCGTTTATGTTTTATTAATGATCAGTTTTAACGTAATGGATGTAAACAATCTGTGATATTTGTGTGCAAAAACAATTTATTGCTTTATTACAAATGGAGCGAATCGACATACTTGCGATGTCAATATACATAAACGTAATCTAGTCAGTTATGTGATTGGACTTATTGATAATTCAAAATGTTTTACGGAGTGATCATTGCGTTTGGCGCGCTTTTGTACCTCGTGTGGAAGCTGTTGTTTGCGAAGAGCTTTCAAACCACTGTGATAGCTGCTGCACCGGTATGCGAAGATAGAGAAATAGCAGTTGAAAATGATGAAGCTAAGTCCGGTATAGAGTTTACGTCATTAGAAACTCAACCTAAATTAGATAATACTAAGGCGGAAAATGTTAGTCAGATTGAAAGTTTGAATTTGAGACGCAGATCCAAAAGCGACAAGCTTTCAAAATCTAATAACGTGGAAAACGAAGATATAATCTCTCTCAGTTCACCATTACAATATGAAACTAAACAAGAATTCGTTGTAGAGAACACTGTCCCTGAAGTTGTACAAACCAACGTCACGCCAATCACGCAAATATTACAAGAAGAAAAATTAATTACACCCAGTTTATTACTTAAACAGCAAAATGAAAAGAAACAACATGAAAAATTAGTAAAAAGAATAAGTCCACCGAAAGAGCGGTTTGTAGAATTCTTGGAAAACACTATTTTGAACGATGATAAATTGCAATCTATCATACAAAATCTGTCTCTAAACGAATGTTCAGTAGAATCTAGTAAAATAGATGAAGTATTACCACGTTTAAGTAGAAGTAGAGAAGAAAGTCCATTCACCGAAAGGGCTGCAGAGCTACAGAAATCTATAGATCAAATTGCTGACCGAGTGAAAAATTTAAATGATATCAACAGTACATCTGATACTTTATCAGACGATTTAAAAGACAATGACGAGAAGGAAGATAAAGATAGTAAGCCCTTATTGCTTCGCCGTCTTGAAAAACAGTCGGGATTACCTACTGGATTGAACTTTGGCTCAGTTATCGGTGAATTAAAGTTGAAAACGAAAAACGCCAGCAACGGCGGACTTAAACCTGTATTCAAGAAATTCGATACCGATACGGTAGACAATCAGGCATGTTATATATTTATTACTATAAATAATGTTACAATATGATTTATACGTACAGTTTCGAAGGCATACCTCTGTTCTTTATCATAACTTATAGTCTAAGAGCCCGTGAACTCCAGACCTTTGTCATTTTATAAAAGCCCAAAGTTTGTCAGCTCTTCCTCACTAAGTATGGTAACCAATTATAGAGTCTGGACCATGGTGGCTTTGGAAGGTAGCGGGTTTTAAGGATCTTCAACCTATTAAGTAAAAGAGTAGTTTTTTTATATTTCCTCGCATAATATAAGAAATCATATCCCCATTCAGCAGACACATAGCTTAATGGCAACTCTTTGCAAGAGGCCCTTAAAGTTTTATCTTAAATAGTATTTTTGAAGGGTTGCTGCGAACTAAGTGACTGGCGACTATTTTGCCGCCTCGGCTACAAATATATTGCCGAGGAAAATAAAAAAATATACTTACCTCTTACATTCCAAAGCCACCACGGTTCAAACTCCTTAGTTGGGTAACATACTCACCTATGGTAGGAGCATGAGTTGACAAATTTCCACTTTTATAAAATGACATAGGTCTGTCTGTCGCTGGCTCTCCGTCTATTATACAATATTCAGGCTGTGAGTCTAAACTAATTGCTATTCTCATAGGTGTACGTAACAACAAAGCTTTTTACCGCGCCAGAAATGATTAAAATCTTTCACACTTGCAACGTGATATCTTGTGTGACTTAACCCTTATCGTGATGGTGGTTACGAAACATTATAACAAGTTAAAAATTAAGCTTATGTCACTTGTATTCTATATTGTGTTAATTTGCACTTGTGTTGGGTTGATGTACAAGTGGTTTTAGATAATTAACACATCAATTTATAAACTTTTTGACTTTCACTTTGCTTGTGGCGGAAATACTTTGGTAATGGTATTTTTTATCATCATCAAATGCATACAGATAAATCGATCATGAAGTATAACAATTAATATTCCAATTACATTTTACAACGTGATTCTTATGGGCCACTCAATAATACGTTTACAAATATGTACACGTATTATAAGCTATATTGTTAAAGCTTTTTAAAATTAGAAACTAATTTGTATTACCTTTTAAAAAGTTACTTTGATTTTAATATAAATCTATAGTCATATTTTCTTTGTTACAGGAATCATTGAACGCTGCAGTCGATGAGAAGAAGAAGGTGCTTATAGATGAAAATGAATTAGGATCGAATATTCTAGCCGACCGCAGAAATAAACTGGAAACAGCTGCACAGGTAATTTAATATTTTAATTAAAAAAACAATATGGATCCCATTAAAAGTAACCTAAGTATTCTTAGACCAGTTACTGATATTTCTGACAAATCAAATCAAATCATTTATTGAGTAAAAAACATTTTTCATACTAATATATTTAGGTTGAAACGGCATTTTCGCTAAAATCTTTAAATGATTTTGTGTTGCAACTACCATCTCTTCACGAACGAAGATTACAATAATTTGAGCTGTAGTAAAATTAAAAACTTAGTATTAAAATGATGTTTAATACTAAGTTCTGACAAACAGAGGAAGAGTGTGAAGAATAAACAAACAAACTCTAGATACACGAAGGCCTTTTAGTAGTCTATTCTAGTAATTTAGTAATACATATATCCTAAAACCTATTGCCTTTTAATATTTATCAACTGTAGATATTTATCAACAACTAGAGAGTAGAGAATTAGAGAATGGTAAGCTGACTCGAGATACACTTAAATGCAACGACTATTGAACGAGGTGAAATTATGAAAATACAGATTAATAACAATATCAAGTTTCTGTAAAGTACTTTATAATTAAGGATCAAACGAACTTACCTGGAAGTGAATTTCGATCATAATAATTATATGATCAGCTCACTCGACCCGATTTAAGTTAACATATTGTAGTATACACCTATGCCTATGACACACGACGACCGAAATTCTGTATTTCTGTGTCATAGGCTGATGCATAGGTGTATACAATATGTTAACTTAAATCGGGTCGAGTGAGCTGAGAAATATAATTCTTTTAATACTTTTAAAGTATAAATATTTTCAATCATAATGTAATTTGAATGTAATCCAACGCCATTGTTTTTAATTAGTGAAGGTATCTTCAGTCCATTGCAGTAGTTTGAAATAATTTTATTTAAAACTGGTTTGTAAGAGATTGACTTTCATAAAACAGCTCAACAAATTTAAAACTTCACAGTTGTCTAATAAACTACAGTTTTGAGAGTATAATAAAATATTTATTGCAAATCCGCAACTAATCTGACGATCTGACTTTAATATTAATTGCAATAGTTTAGACAGATTTACAACATAAAGTTAATAAAATTTTATAACATTAATCTAATAATTTCTCAGAACCTACACAACATACTCTGTCTGTCTGTTAGCTTTTCACAACTAAACGACTGAAACAATTTAGATGATATTTTGTAAAGAGATAAATAGGTTCCTGGGGCAGACCATTAGATAATTTTGAACCCTAAATCCACAGTAAACGCAGGATTTGCAAAATAACTGAATAACAGACGGACGAAGTCGCGGACGTTTGCTAGTGTGTAAAAAAAATATTGAACGTACAATATTGCATAGTTACAATGTGTTAAATGTTATATTGTTATGCGAACGGAATATGACAGTCTGCGTTTAATTAAATCGCGGACCGAACCAAGTAACTCCAATTTGCATGTTTTAAACAGTGAGAAAGCGGTCAGACAGTCACGCTCCAGAACTTCGGACACTGTACCTTACTTTGTAGTGCAAACGTTAGTGTCAGATAAACGCTTGTACAGTTCAAAATGATCTAAATAGCCGCAAACCATTTGATCATATGATCATAGACTGTGAGACAGTGACAGCCAGACATTCGTCATTTTTTAAACGTCGATAGTGAGTCAGATAATAAATACGGTAGTTAGTTGTGGAGTTTGGTCTGAGGTCATGTACTTACCTATGGCAGGAGCACAAGTTTACAAAGGAGAAACCCAGTCTCCATACAGACTCGGGTCCAAAAATTATTCAAACGAAACAGAGCTGAAAATTGGCCATAAATTGGAAAATACAAGGAGATCTCATAAGTCCACTTTTCAGAAAAAAACAAATTTCCCAAATAAGCTAAATTAAAGGTGCATTTGCGCTATTTGATCGGATCTGTTTGACATCACGCGTTTTCGAAAACAATTGCTAACCAAATTAGTGGAATACGCAAAGTTGAATTAATATGAAATTAATGAAATCAGCAAATTTTCACTGTTGACCAATGATTCTAATGGAATAATCTAGTAAAACATACAAGATTTTTAGTAAATTTTTAATTTTTGTATCAGAAAGTTTTTCTGATACAAAAAGTGAGCTCAATATCGTCTTCTGTTCAACTTTTATAGAATGACGAATGTCTCTCTGTTGCTGTCTCTTAGTCTATTACTTTGTAGTGCAGCGTTAGAGAGACTCTTGTACAGTTCCAAATGATCTCCAGAGACGCAAACCATTTGACGAGATGCTATCAGTTCTGTTTAGCGATACATTACATTACGCTAATGGTCTAGTTCACACGCGCCGAGCCTCTTACCATTCGGATCTAAATTGCGCAAGCATTCACGTTTGTGTATGATGAACGCGATCGTTGTATGAATTTACATGAATCCATACATCTTCAAACGTTGCTTTGTTTTCAAACAAAAATATGCATGAGCTGATATAAAATATTTTCTACTATTAGATATGTTACGTGCCTACAAAATCACCGCAAAAAGTATCCTATGTCCTTCTCCTGGCTCAAAACTACCTCCCTGCCAATTTTCAGCTAAATCGGTTCAGCCATTCTTGAGTTATTAGTGGAGTAACTAACACGACTTTCTTTTATATATATAGATGTATATTGTATATATATATTTTACACTTCTTGGACACACAACTCGAAATTGTAGACAATATTATTTGCTAAAATAACTTTCGTCGTTTACAATGCGACGAAATGAAATTAAGACAATTAGTCACTTTTGACCGCCTCAGTTTCGATGCACTAATGACATATATATAATATAAAATCTTTGGCTGATATGCATATCAGTTATCTTTTTTTTATCGTAATTTCTATCTAATCGCAATATTGTACATTGCAAATTGCACATTCTTAATGATCACACTATTCACAATTTTCTAGATCACGGAGACTTGTGAAGGTCGCACTATGTATAAACGGATTCAAGGTGAACCCGTATCTACGAGTAACTATATCCCGTATACTTGCAACAACGATCCAAATCACTCGTCTACTTCAAACTGACTTCTACGGGTGATATAAATATCAACATCATTAACTTTATATGAGGCATATTACTAAAAAGAGCCACTTTTGATGCACTCACTATAAGGACATCTAGGTAAATTTTAATAATGGTTTGAGTTACGTTCCTCTTAAGTGAAGGCCTTCTATTAGAGTCTGGTTTCCCTTTGTCGGACATTTAAAAGAAAAACAGTGTTTATTACTTGAGACATTTCCGTTAAAGCCGGTTAAAAGCTATTCGCTTCACAGCCTCAGACCAATTATAGACCTGTATCGCACTCATAGTCACGAACAAAATGGTCTGTCATTTTTTGAAAAAACGACCTTAGATTTGGTATATATCTTATAATAAACTAGAAGTTCTGGCCCGTTTTTTACATAATTCAATTACACAAAAACGTATTTTTACGGAGTTCTTTAACCGACGAACACGATTACAACTATTTAACATCGATACTATAGAGACAGTTTTTATAATCGCATTAGATCATTGATCATATACTTTGACAGAAAAGTAACGTCTAGTGAGGCAGGTCCTATACAATAATCGGTCTGAGATCACAGCCTTTGCGCAGCCAATGTTTGCAATATTAAATTGTGCTAATAAATGTATACTTAACGTCAATGTGCAAAGGATTTGTGGAAATATCAAGGCGACGCTTTTGCTTTGTATTGTTTTGTTGGTAATTGGCTCGACCTATATTGCCAATATTGTTTCCGTCTTTCGAAACTGACTGAACTCGGTCAAGAACCAAGTCTACGTTTATACCTACGTTAATAATACTGTCTCTCGCTTCTGACTAAGTGCATAAAGGCGGTGACGTGCACAATGCTATAAACTACGGTATGCACTACATACATTGTACGAAATGCTTAGACTAATAAGCTATAGAACCGCAAAAACTAACAATTTTTCACTCCTAAACGTAACCCACTTCTGTGACTATGTGAGCTTAGAGTTAGGTTAATTCGACTCGCCGACACGCACACAAGCGTATTTATCGTAGCGTGAGTATGCGTCAAGGGCTCCGATTTAGGGGCACATAAAACGGTTTACGAATCCTGCGATTACACACTATCTACTTATGTGTTGTAAATCTATGACAAAATTAAAAATTCCATCTCCAAACACGTTTGTAATCTTTTCTTTAGTGGTTTGTTTCATCTATGAAAAGCCACTTGCATAAGATAAATAAACGTGATTCGCGTTTCTAAATTTTATGACAACTTTTTATTACTTTCACGTTTTATGAGTGAAGTACATGTGAAGTACATTAACAACAATATTTTTCACCAAATTACATACGAAAACTTTTTAATCAGTTGCGTTATTTGTTTATATGCTGACAAAACTTTTAAGAATATTCTATGTTAGTTTTACTATAACACGTAACGATATAAAAAAATCAATTTCTAATTTGTATTGCCAAACTTCACACAAATCAAACTAGCGACGCCGCTACTTTGATTTTGATTGCATTGCACTAGTTTTCTACCACGAAACTTCCAATACAAAAATAATAATCAGAAGAATAATATAAAACAACTCTATGAACGATTATCTTATGTAGTGTTGCTAGTTTCATAGCATATTCAGTAGAAATTATCAAATCTTTTCAGGATGACCCAAATTTCCACTGCTTCGAATTTTCCACATACATTTTCGGTTTTAACTATAATTTTATTAGGTTGTAAATGTTCTAAAAACCTTTTTCTAAGCGTTATCGCTTAATTTTAATTATATTATCGCGTTAGGTTAATATTTTTTTTGTCAAAACAGTTGCACAAATAATTCGTAAATATGTCAGTGTTGCCACAGCGCAGGCATTTTAACGCAACATGAGTAACACTGAGCTTTGCCATAATGAGTCATTGACCGCATACTGATTATAATGCAATACGTGGAATTCGCTAACCACATTCTAATTGTAAATATTAATAAGCTTTGTGAGCTTAATAAGTGTTTTATAAGGAAACGAGTCTTTTGTTGCTAAATCCATAAAGTTCTGTCTTGTGTAAACATCGAGCTTGTAATATAGAACGAAACCTTAGTAGTAAACCTTATAATAGATAAATAGGTTCGGTAAGAAGTTATGAAGTATGGGTAGTGGTGATTTTGGAATGTAGCTAGCTGGTAGCAAAGTATCAGACCCTCAAATGTCTCTTTGTTTGAAAAACTAAAGAGGAATATACAAAGTCAAGCGTAATGTAAGAGAATGGAAGAAGCAGAAAATTTTATGCCACATAATTTGGGATATGGAAATGATGAGTGCTTAAAATTCTTAAAATCTTCTTTTTTGTAGGGATGGCGCAAGCGAGTACCACAAAACGACGCTTCGCTGTTCACTGTGGCCGGTCGTTTGGAACGCGACAAGGTGACCACGACCACGCCGCCGATCACTCCACCGCCGGTGACCACCCCACCCACTGCAGCCCCTGTGGTGACGCCCGCTGTACCACCTCCCAACAGATTCAGGTGTGTATCTACTGGTCAGTGACGTCATGGATGAGGTCAGTCCTGTGGCGTGAACAAGATTTTTAATATGGGAACTCAAAATGTTAAATCAATCCATTTTGCATAATCTAGAAGTAGGTATACTTCTAGATTATGCAAAATGGATTGATTTAACATTTTGCAGAGATCCTACTCGTAACATAGTCAAATACATAAATTGTCATCCTAAACCCACTAACCCGCATTGGAATAGCGTAGTGATTCTTAGCACCAAGTCTTGAAATGAAGAGATCTGCCCTCAATAAAAATAGCTGATTATAGCTACAAGAGGTTCAAAGAAAAATTAGTGCCAATAGCAAGAATCTTAATTGTTGCGTTTCTGCATCAGATTACGTTCTATTATAAAACGTTGCTATCGATTAAAGAATATATTAAAGATCGATTACATGTAAATTAAGATGTAAAAAGATATATATTACGAATAAGTACATAGTTTTTTATATAAAAAATGTTATGGTTAAAGAGAATGGGAATTTGTCGCCTTGGTAGCAGGACAATGAACTTTTGAGAACAAAGCTTTTTTTTAATACAGGAAAAGTTTTACAAATTATTAAAAAAATATATACGCACATCGATAAAATTTCACACGCCGCAGTTAAAAGGAATTTTATATACGCGCGTTATCCTTCAATGCGTTGCAACTTGCTGTTGATAAATTGAATTTATCCTCAAGGCGATTTGGTCTCAAATAGGGTTGCCAACTGTACAATAATATATAGTATTGTACTATATTTCGGATCTGTGTACTACGAGTATATAATGTTGAAGAAATATAAAGTATGCAAAAATACTATATTTTCAACACCGAAATCTTACAAATAAATCTATCATGTAAAGTTGTACGAACTTGCCTTTACATTTAAGTTACAAAAAATATAATAATAATATTAAATTGGTCAAGTGCGTGCATTTCTTTTATTGTTTTTTAGTATTTGTTGCAACAGATTCAACAGAAAAACATAATCTGTGAAATTTTGATTTTGAATCACGCTTCATGATATACAACTTGGTGACAGGCGGACGGATAGACAAACAAAGCAGTCTTAGTCTAAAAAGCAATAAGTGCAAATAAATATAGTGTTTAAAAAATAAATATAAGTTATTATTTGTGTTTTTCGTAAGATAATTATTTAAGCGTACTATATTTTTTATAGCTTGGTCAGAAAAATACTATATTTAAAATGATGGCAGCCCTATATCGAGGCGACGCTGCGTACATCCGCCGACAATGTGACCACACGCAGTTCTGTATCAACCATTTAGCTTATATAACCAAATAAAGAAATTATGTCGTTTATCGCTTGCGTTCGATCTGTATGACTTGAAGCACCATATAAGGCTTGGACCTTCATCGCTGGAGTTTCAAGTCGTAAATCAGACTTGGATGAATTAGGGAAAATATTTTCCCTGTATGGGATATTTTTAATTGGAATATTGGAAACATCATTAACATCATTAGTCCAGGCTTTTCTACTTATAGTTGAGGGGAGGGGAGTGGTCTTGTTTGACTCTATAACTATCACTGTCAGATGATAAAGACGATTTTAAATGCTCTCCTAAGCAAGGGGATGTAGCACCATCAACTTTCCAACTCTGGGCTGCTATTGAGATTTCCTTTAAAGAGAGTAACTCTCAATCTTTTTTGTATAAATGAGGAATATCCCATATATTGTGTAGTTACTCGTTTAAGAAGAACTATCATAGAAGAAGAAGCAGCGTTTTTGATGAAAGATCTTGGCTTTTTTCAACATTTCCAAAACTTGTTACTTTAACCAATTCACACAATGCCTTAACATTTTATATACGGAAATCTTCCTCATGAATTATTCTATTTACTGGGTAAACCGAATGAAAATCCGCACAGTAGTTTTGATTTTATTTTGATCAGACAAACATATACACGCAGCGGAGGATTTTAGTTTATAAAATAATTATGTACTCAGTAGGTACTGTATTTTTATCGCACATTTACTTATTCTATGAAATATATTTGTATTGTAGTTGATAACTAGGTTAATCAGTTGTTCACTTGAGAATACCCACAGCTACCGTATATTTACGGATGCATGTCACAATTTGCTATGACTAAGATTGATTATATCCATTTTCTTAGATGCGTCATCCATACAGAACTAGACTATATCAGAATTAATACTATATACAGCAATACTTATGTCACGGGCCATTTACTAACATGATGTATGACCGTGTTTGATGGTTAGATACTAGTACATAGGTACGTACAGACGTACTATGTATAATTTTATTATATATCCACTTAATTAAGTTTTAATTTCTTTGTAGCAAATAATCAGGTTAAGTGGCAAACATATTTAAGAATTGGATGATCGTAATATTTTTATTTCTTTCTTATAGGCAAAGATTATGTTTTATTGTAGATTGTTTTTATAGATAATTATTCTTTATTGCTTACTCTTATACAAATCTTTATACACGTACCTTCACCCACCCAAGTACCCAAGTTCTTGGACTTGTTTTTATCGTTTTCCAATCATCAGCTGTCACTGCATCATCTTCACCTTTTGCAAACATTTTGTTCGTATTCACACTCCACTTATTTCATCCATCATATCCAGAAACATATCATCTATATTACTTTTTATTGTTTTGGAAATAATATGTTCTTTTACAGTCACAGTCCATCAATCTTTTAAACCATAATAATTTATTGCTGAATCATCATATAGATAACATAGTCGTATCCAACAGATCCCGCAAAGCGCCCACGTCGCCCACGAACGGCTTCGCGTCGGGTCCTCTGCGGTCGGCGTCATGTGCGGTGATGAGCGCGGCCGTCGACATCAAACCCAAGGAGACGCCCAAGATCGACCGCGAGTCGTTCAAACGGAGCCATTCTGTGAGCGAGAGCATCAGCAGGGTTGATGAGAGTAAGTTTCTTTATTCTAGACTAACGAACGCCCCGTGATTTCACCCGCGTAGTTCTCTGGCAGCTCGAGACCGTTGTTTAGAAGTCCATACAAGAGGCCTATGTCCAGCAGTGGAATGCGGGGATAAATAAATATAGCATAAACCACTCACAAATAACGTTTCTTTATATTGGACAGAATTTTTGATCGGTTCAGTAGATCCAGAGATTACCCTCTACAACCTCTCGAACTTTACCTCTTTATAATATTCTTATTCTAGAGAGGCTCTCGTTTGACTATAATCTCAAGTAATGGCAAGCTGCAGAAATATGGTCTAATATGGGACACACTCAGGCCTTCCCGAACGGTCCTCTAAGCCGAGGTCCGAGTCTCAGAGGAGACGCCCTTAGAGAGCCCATCCACCCATTCCGCTCATCTACTCTGCTTCTGCCTTCGGGCCCCATCAGGCGATGCTTCTGCGCTCGCCCAAACCCCCCGGTGACGCCGCTGAGGTCCCATAAGGAGCCTACGGCACTTACACAATAAAAAAAAAATGGTACTACTAGTCCTTAAGATCGCTGTAACTGTACATTACCATCGCACTGCAATACACCGGATACGTTATTATCCCTATGTTATTGATATTCCCATGACTAGTACAAAGCATGTTGTGTCTTCTTTTCTATGCATTGCTAGGGTCTGGAATTTCCTTTAGTAGTGTGCGTTTCTTGATTATAACTTGGGTATTTTTAAGAGTGACTAGTCATATTCTAGAAAAGTCTATTCCAGCTTAGGCTAAATCTACGCTTACCATAGAAAGCATGCTACAAAAAGCTTCTTTTTCCTGAAAAAATAACCTCTATCAACTCAACCCTACATCCGCTACCTCCAATGAGTACGTCCATTTCACACAATCCGCTAACCGCCTAGATAGCGATAAACCTTTGAAACACCCAATGCAGTTAGACTGTTCGCCTGATTGAATTTCAGCCACTTTATTGCAGTTTGTTCCGAACAACGCATCCTATAGTCGAGGTGCAGCCCATAAATTCCTGCCGGATGACATTTGCAATGGCAATGCATTTCGCAGTCGACCGCAACGGATGTGCTAAAAGGCATGAGGCCATTCCGCCTTTGGTTGTTTGCGATTGGTATTATTACAAAATGGCAACCCGCATATTTTCATTAATATAATAATTATAGTGTTTTATGTATCCTGAAAAAAATGTAGCAATTATAAAATATAACACAACATCCACTTACGCAGTAACCTACTTAAAACGGGTAAAGACATTATGGTGTACTATAAGATTTTCCGGACCTTAGATAATTCGGATCGATTCCAAGAAATTACCAATCGACTCTGATTGAAAATTAACACGAATGCATAGAAGATAGGCAAGAATAATAAAATTTCTTGTCTTCATACCTTCAACTATTCTATTAATATCCAAATGTCAACTATAAAAAATGTGTTATGGAAACCATTGCTCGGGCCTCTACTGTTTTTGGAAAATGCTCTAACATTGTTTTTATTTGAATCCATTAAATGAACGATCCTGAATATACAATGATTCACCTCACATGAGACGTTCTGTTTCTCAACATTTTCAGAAAATAATCCAAGTTCTTCAAGTTTGCACAACGTACCTAACCAGATACACAGTTTTCACACTTTTAAATATTACTCACCAGTGCTCAAAACTATAAGTATGTATAATGAATAGTAAACACACTTATAAATGATTCACTGCTAAAATTCTCAACATGTTTTTAACCTGTACGCTAGCGAAGACGTCTCGGTTTTCTGACGTCACCTGGACGTGGATTCCAACCACAGGTCACTGTGGCAGATAGGACTGCCGAGAGCCGACTATTCAACCAATCGATAAACAAAATCGAACCCAACCACCCCATGAGCCGAAGTGAGAAGAAGTAATGCTGAAGAAATCCTAGTCTTACAAGAGATGTAGGATGTTTATTTAAAATAAACATAAAAAATAAAAATTCTATACTAGCCCCTAGCTGGACTCTAGATATTGCGATGACCCAGTGTCCCCAGAATGATATGGTTTCCTGAATAAACATATCGCTACTTGTAGTTGTAAATAAATACGTTAACGTTAACGTACAATAAATTGAAATCTTCTAGATCAAGGTTGAAACCTGATAATAAAATAACAACTCCATCGATCCGCATCATAACAAACATTCTATACTATAATTATAATTATTACATACGATCTAACATGCATAGTTTCAATTATATAATGTTTGCAACTTTGTCTACGTGGATTTTATTCAAATAACTTATTTTTTATAGGTCCATTTTTGATTAAACGAATCCATGCTATAAAAACGGTTATTTATTTGTTTCGTGGACAAATAAACAGTCAAAAACTTGGATAGGTGTACAAATTTGTTTTTAGGTCTGCATCAGGTATACACAAGTTACTTTAACAAAATAATCACATGGGCTTCCACCAATTTTATTGTATTCTAGGTCTATATAAATAAACGAAATCCAAGTCAGACACATACTCCCTGTGTGTGCCAATACTGTGTTAACCGAACTCATAACCTACAATATCTTCGGGAAGAATACTCGAGTCATGAATTTATTTTGTCAGCAGATGAAATATCACCGGGGGCGGAGAAATCTGGGTGTGCCGTCAGAGTTCCACGGGCGGACGACGAGACATTCCAGGCGTTCTTCGCACCGGCGCTACAGCAGGAGGTCACGCTGTCTGCCGATGTGGAAGTTGATCTGGACGCCATCGACAGTGGCTCCAGACAGCTGTGAGTATTGTATTGTATTGAGAAATCCATTTATCTTCTCCCCCAAAAGGACGGGTCGATTTTCGCCGGACGGCTAGGCAGCAGGCAAAAATCGACCGTCTAAAATAGCAACTCGACTACGCCGCAAGCGACTAAAATTGACGTATAAGTATGATTTTGTCATACTTATACGTCAATTTTAACAAGTTCGAATAAGATTTTTGAAAGCGTGGAATTGGAACCCGAAACGTTTGTCTGCCATCTTGATGTTAACGACATATAGATGCCACCCATTACGGCGTCTCGATGTTCTGTGGTAGAAGGGGTAGGTAGGAACATGATCATGGAGTTCCTGAGCACACACATGATTCCTAAGTTATGTATTGCAGGCTAGCGAGCGAATGGGCGCGCAGAGCCAAGCGCGAGAGGCGCCACGTGGCCTCACGCAACCCGCTGCGAGCGCTCGCCGCTAGGACCGACCTGCGGGAGGAGTATCTGGCGCAGCCGCTCACTATCCGCGACCAGTTGATTAAGGAGAAAAGTGAGTTCGTATATTCTTTATCATCATCATCATTAGTAGCTTAAACGTCAACTGTTGAATATAGACCTCCAAATCTCAGTCTCGAGCCGCCAGCATCTAGCGGCTACCCGTAACCTGCTTGATATCATCAGTCCAGTACCAGTACAGTAACTTTCCAGTGTACGTTTTCCGATATGGGGTTGACATTGCAACACCTTGGGACCTCAACGTCCATAGTCATTTCGAACTATGTTTCTTGCCTTAACAACTTCGGCTTCGCGAATCGCTGATCTATATATCGGTGACGTTGGTTCTTCTGCGGATCTCCAAATTTCAGATTTGACCAAGCAGAGAACATCCGAGTATTGTACGCTCCATCGCCTGCCTTCTTTTTGGGGCCATAGTTGGCAACAAAGCCTCGGATCCGTATGTCATTATTGGCAACACGCACTGTTCGAAGAATTTGTCTTCAGGCACTGAGAAATTTTGGACGATAAGTTGTCGCAGAGTTTCTCGAATATATTGCATTCCTTTCACGCTATAAAAATAGGCTAATAATATTGATCATTGTTCACAGTAACAGCCAACTGTGGTCTAGCGGCAGAGGCGTTGGCGGCGCTCGCTAGCAAAGAGGACTTCTCGAACGTCGCCCTGCGCAGCGCGTCCGCCACCAACATCCCCAGCCACGGCACCAAGCCGCTGATGCTGCTGCACGTGAAGGGACGGAGACGGGTGCAGGTCAGCCACTCTTACCCATTGTATCACTCACTTAGTAACGGGGCTGTCTATTGGTGAAAGCCAAAGGTTTTCAAAATCGGTTCATAATCCTGAGATTACCCCTACAACCTCATTAACTTTATCTGTATAAATATTATTTCAAAAGAAGCTGTAACTGACGGAAAAAGCTACTAAAGTATTAAGTGATAAATCATCGACTATAGAACGATGCCCAACGCAATAAATTAATGGGGCATCGACCATAGCAGAACATTGCGACACAAATCTCGAGACATAGTTGTATACTCGTATATACATAGTTGTATGTCAAAATCGTTTGTTCAATTTTAAAAGGCATTAAGCAATTTTTTAAACCAACAGTTCGCAAATATTTAGTTGTCTCGAATAATTGGCGATAATTCCTGACGGAACATATATTTAATACTAGCAGACCCAGCGCGGTTTCAGCAGCGTGGTTTACGTTCCCGTAAGAATACGGGGATAAAATATAGCCTATAGCACTCGCGGATAATCTAGCTTCCTAACAGTGATAGAATTTTTAAAGTCGGTTTAGTAGTTTCAGAGCCTATTCAATGCAAACAAGAAAATATCTTTATAATATTAATATGTATTACATATTTTGACAATGGTAAATTGTTATTTGCAGACTCGCCTAGTGGAGCCCGTTCACACGAACGTGAATCGCGGCGACTGTTTCCTGCTGGTCACTCCCGACCAGCTCTTCCTTTACATCGGGCTCTATGCCAATGTTATTGAAAGGTAAACAATAAATAATAATTATTGGAAATGAGGTAAACTCAGCTAATACATTAATTGTTGTTGTTGAGCACTATTTAAGATTTAATTGTTATAAAATTACCTACACAAGTTAGTTAAAGTTTTTTTACAGTTATAATTTTTCACATAATAGATTTTTAAGAGGTTCCATCCTGTGAAACGACCTTGGCTAAAAGTGTTTTTGAAAGTTTGTTTATAATCAATTAATTAAATAAACGTTTATGCTTAAGCTTAAGCTGTGATTTTACTGTAATCTATAACAATTTATTTGATTGTCTGAAATAATTTCCTGTCATTAATACTGACCCAATTTTGTTTTTTTAGAAACCGAAGCACAGATATCGCACAACATATACTAAATACAAAAGATCTCGGCTGCAAAACCTCAAATGGAATAATTAAAATAGACGAACAAACCAAAAATTTCTCTAACAAACATTGGAATCAATTTTGGTCCCTACTCGGCGTAACCGAGGAAATAGAGAACTACAGTCCGGCGGAGACCGGCTCCGCTGATGAAGACGAGATCTTCGAGTCGTGTATCGTACAAACGAATATGTGTTACGAAGTTATGGACGATGAATTGGTGCCAATTAAAGAGTATTGGGGTCAATTGCCAAAGATTGCCATGTTGCACCAATCTAAAGTCATCGTATTTGACTACGGCTCTGAAATGTACATTTGGTACGGAAAGAACGTTCCACTCGAAAGCCGCAGACGAGCCGCGCAATTGGCACAAGAACTGTTCGATGAGGGTTACAACTATGAAGAGTGTCATATCAATCCCCTAAACGCCGCTGCATATCAAGGTGCTAGAACAGAATCTAATACTACCAACAAAGCTGCTAAAAGCAGACCAGAATGGGCCATTCTATCCAAGGTCACTCAGCATATGGAAACTATTCTATTCAAGGAGAAGTTCCTGGATTGGCCCGATTACAGCCGCGTAATCAAGGTCAAACCGCAAGAATACAAATCCAATAGTACAGAAATCACTCCTTGCGACGCTGAGGAAATGTGGTCCAACGAATACCACGACCCTGATCTCATATTAGAAGGGTCTCATGTCGGTCGCGGGACACATTACTATGATAAAGAATCGATGCGTTACTACGATATCAAGACGAAATCTATCTGCAAGTGGGTCATACAGGAGTACGACTACCAAAAAGTCGACAGCGAAGAGGAAATCGGAGAATTCTTCTCTGGAGACAGTTATATTATCAGATGGGAGTACCAGATCACGGTCACTGGTCGTGAATTAAACGGAAAACCGTCGAAACACAACTTGACCGGCAGAGATCGGTGCGCGTATTTCTGCTGGCAGGGGAAAGACGCTTCGTCCAACGAGAAGGGTGCTGCAGCTTTACTTACCGTAGAATTAGATAGAGAAAAGGGACCCCAAGTGAGAGTGGCCCAAGGGAACGAGCCGCCGGCGTTTTTGAATCTCTTCCAAGGAAAATTGGTAATCCATCAAGGCAAGAGAGGGACTGATAAAAGCCGATACAGATTGTTTGTGACGCGGGGCAATATACCAAACGAAGCCTACATGCTACAAGTTCCATGTTCGGTTCGCCAACTGCGCAGCCGAGGGTCGTTAATTCTAGTCGATACTGAGAAGTCGTGCTCCTACGTGTGGCACGGTTCGCGAAGCATGAAACACACCAAACAGATCGCTCTCGATCTAGCGAACAAGTTAGTCGCGCGAAAGAATCATTTGTTCGGAGGTGAGGAGGTGAAGATCGTTGAAATGAAAGAAGGCGAGGAATCCAAGGAGTTCCTCGACGGTTTGGGCGTGACCAACAAACAGTACTACAATTCCGTCCTAAGTGGGACGAAGGACGCCGGAGGAGACATAACCGCTAGGCTGTTCCATTTCACGGACCTCGGGGGCCAGTTCGAGGCCAATGAGGTGCTGTCGCCGCTTCGGCACGAGACTCTGGCGACACCCTTTCCTTTTGAACAAAAGGAGTTGTATTCGGCTTCGCAACCAGGTATGTAAACAACTTAGTTACATACTTTTTAATTTAAATCAATAATTTCTTTAATTGGATATGTCAACTTTTATTTGCTACTTTAGACCTTAAATAACGGACTAACGTCATAATTAAGTCTGGATTTTATTTATTGAAGAGTAATTCTATCATAGTCATAGACAAATCACATATTACAGATTACAGGGGTGTAGAATATAATGACAGCCCGTGACGAGAGCTAAGCGGGCGATAGATTTAATTTTTATTTATTGTTGATTTGTTAGCATGTCACAAACAACTTTGTTTTAAGTTGTGCAATCGGATTTTAACAAACCTCCATTATGCTTGCCATATCAGACATTAAATCGAAATTTCGGCTTTGTCAACTCGGCAAAGAGGACATATTGTGTTTTTATCATTATTTTTGCTACACATGTTATTGTTTTATGTATATCTAGCTACGTTTGTAATTGTTATGTATGTTATCGTAGCTCTGTTCCTGTTGGACGACGGCGCGTGTGTGTGGGTGTGGCAGGGCTGGTGGCCGCGCGGGGAGGACGGGGAGTTGGAGCCCGCGGAAAGGAACACCGGTAAGATTTACTATCTCTCTTTCATCTTCATAATATTTACATCTTGAAAAAATAAAGGCATTATCAGATTGCATTAACGAAGCCTCTTTAATGACACGAAATAAATTACGCAACAGAAAATTCAAGAAAACTAGCACTTATGGGCTGTGGACTAATAAATAGACTGACAGTCTTCGCAAAGATCTGTATCGCTTCTAATCGATATCGGTTGGACGTTTAATAAGCGGTGTAACTCCTCATTCCTCATACACTTTGCAAAGATATAAAATGCCTTTTCAGCTTCCGTTTTTCCTTAAGGGTTAAAATACCCTTAAGGAAAAACGGAAAGTCAGGGGTAAATAGACATTAGAATGCTTCTTCATGCACATGCGGACCACCGTGTGACCGCAATCTGTATATTATGAATACCGTTGATTAAGAGATAGTCAATAGCAGCCTGTCCTGCGGTAATATGGTCCTTTGGGTCGCTCCATGTTGCACTATACACCTCCATATCCCTCACGATCAGGCATGATGGAAGTCAAGCCTAGCCTATATCAAAAATATGGTGTGCGGAATCTAGTAAGGGCTCCCGCACACGGGCCACTGGCCACAACAACAAATATTTCCATACATTTTATATGGACTCGCCGCACACGGTTGACGCTGGTGGCCGCCACACGCTACATTCGTCGTTGCTTCTTGTGGCCCGCACCGGCCACTAAACGCTGATACTGAACTATACGCCACTCGCGCGATTTTGCACCCCTCCCTCTCTTATCTCAGTAAACCTGTTAGAGTCGAAAAGTAACAGCCACCGATTGCAAGTGTAGACCACCGGCCACAAGCAGCTGTCGCGCGCTTCAGCTACTTTTGTGGCCCCTTCTTGCTTCTTGTGGGCCCTTCTTGCTTCTTGTGGCTGCCGCCCTCTCGTTAATATTTGATCGTTTTTCCCTCACCGTTGTACCTTAGGACTTCTAGACATCGCAAAAAGCTGTACCGCTACATTGTCAATATCCCTTGGACGCGTATTAAGTGGTTTAGCTTTCTCTTTCTTAATGCCCACTGCAAAGGTATGGTGCCCTTCCAGCTTCCGTCCGTATACCCAATCAATAATTTTGTTTTGTTAAATTCTAATAAGTAACTGTTGTTTTAATGTTATGGCAATAGTTCTTGAGAAGTACCTATCTCTAATACACAACAACAAATTTCTTACAATTGTAATAATAATAATAATAATAATAATATCATAATAATAATAATAATAATAATAATAATAATATCATAATAATAATAATATAATATTGTATATATTATATCTGTAGATTTGATTGATAGAATACAATAGTATCATCAGGAACTACTGAAGTGAAGCCAATTCATTAGACAGTCATTGAGTCGGTATGCAATAAGCGTCGGCTCAGATGGACCATTACTCTGGAGTACGGCGCGCGTGCCCGCGTAACCCCAGCACCGGCGTACCTTGATCCCCCCTGAGCCCAACATCTCCCGAGATCACGAGGGGGCTCAAAGAAACCATTAGAGGTCACATTTAAATGTTTGTGGCCCGTGTGCGGCCACACTTAAACATCGTTCAGTGTTCAGATGAGATTATGTATTGCCAGGCGTAGGAGCGTTCGCGGGCCGATGGCAAGCGATGCGCGCGGCCGCCCTACGCACAGCGGACGCGTACTGGCGCGTGTCCCGCCCCACGCGGCCCGACGTGCGCGTGGTGGCCGCCGGCCTGGAGCCGCACGCCTTCACCGCGCTCTTCGACACCTGGACGGAGCACGACGACGCCGCCGAGGCTAACATCGCGGTGAGTCTCACACGTGACGTACGGATCTACTCTCTCTCTCGTTACGAGATGTCGTTGTCGCACCCTAGATCTACTGGAGGGAGGGAGCACGACGAGCCCATCACGGTGAATTGTAACGACTAATTGTCTGGCGACGCGTCTATCAAATTGTAGAGGTTAAATCGCAATATACTAAGAATTTATAATTGTACCTGAATGGACTTAAATTGTATTCATATTGGTGTTGGTTATTCGATTGTACATAATTATTGTTTAAAAAGGTCTAAATAGAAGTAAATAGATATAAATATAAAATAAGAAATCTGTACATCCAATTTATATGATAAGATATTTACACAAATTGGTGTTGGTGAAAAGGTCTTGGTGACGGTACTAAAATTTCTATTATTCTATCACAATAAAATATTCTGTCTAATATATAGATTATTACATTTAAATATACCTTTTGTTTGTAGGCCATTTTAGGAATATTGGAAAATACTAAAAGAATGCTCAAGCTTTCGACACAGTAGGTCTGAACTGAAAACTCCATTTATTTTTATTTATGGGGTTCTAAAGGCGCCAACACTTAACATATTGTCTTCCTTTTCTCAAGATAACTCTAAAAATCTACTGATTTTGAGGTAAAGGTGTTATGTGCCGAATATTTGATATTGCAATAAGCCGCAGAAAATAATTCTAACTGGATAAGTTTTTGTACGCCATATTTTAGAGCGTACTTGAATTTTGGCGCATACAATAATATATATTTGATTAATAAGGGTATTTACGGTATATAAGGCTTCGCTTTCACACTGTCATATACGCACGGCCACTGTACATTGCAGCACGGGTACAAAGCGGGCGAGGTAGTCAGCGGTGCTGTGGAACTGTCGCGGCTGACGAGTTGTGACGCTGTCCTGCCTTTGGCGGCTTTGCAGCGGCGCCCTTTGCCAGATCACGTCGACCCGCATCATTTGGAGAGGCATTTGGCTGAGCCCGATTTTATGGTAAGGATATTTGTAAATATAGGCTCTGATAGAATGTGTAAAGTTCGTTTTTCTTAGTTCGTCCTTTAGTTATACAAAAAAGGGTACACTAAATTATGTCACTTGAATAGACTCAATGATATGATTAGAACATTTATTTATTGATTAATGTTTAACGAGTATAGCTTTTGTTGAGAAATGGCATAAAAACGCCATTATCTGTTATGGACAAAATATGTGAAATTCGCCTTTCTTCGGTGATTCAAGAACATGTACTTATACAGAAAAGGGTACGCTAGTGAAATTCAATTGACACAAGCCATTAGATGATTCAAACTTGTTGTTTATTGATGGGTTTAATGATTGTTAAATAAACTTGTAAATATGGTTTTTTGTTGTAATTTCATTCTTAACTTTTTGAAAGTTATGTTGGTCTCAAACACGCGTCAGTCTTAAACAAAGAACTGAGCCTATTTGTTTTAAACAATTAACAAATTAATACAAAGTACACGCAACAGCGTTGCCTTTGCTACAAAACTATTTTGAAAAGGTCCATTAACTTTACTCTTTATTCTGTGTATAGGAGGCATTCGGCATGACCAAAGAAGAGTTTTCAGTGCTACCCGCATGGAAACAGACCAACATGAAGAAGGACGTCGGCCTGTTTTGACCCGTCGGCCATATTGTGTTGTGTCCCACCAATGCGACCGCCGCGTCGCCGGCCATTGCAGCCTGATGGTCCTTCGAGCCGGAGTCAAGACCATAGTGTAGATATTTTGTACAACTGTTGTGCGTCTCAAATTAGAATAAGATAGTTCATTCACTACACTGTGACGTGAAGTTGAATGTTTGGTTATTAGTACACTGGTGATTATTTATAATAATTTAATTGTAAAGTAAGAAAATTACAATGTTCTCTTTTTTCGAATTTCTTCCGTTCTTCATCTTCCGTTTTTCCAAAAATCTTCGTAATCATGACATATTGTAAAACATATTAATGAAGTACCTATTTCAATATTGCACAATTCTTAGTAAAATGAAAATACCTTATTAATATACATTTTATACTTTTACATGTACTCGTATTTGTATATTTTCCGTAAATTTTGTGTAAAATATTGTGTTTATTTATGTAATTTTCTGTCGTCACCACAACCAGTCTGTTGTAATTTGAGGCGCACAGTTACAGGTATTTCGTACTTTTTTACTGAACAATGTTGAGAAGGGATTTGATAAAATGTTAAGGAGCACGCTTTGAATTTACCGTAATTATAGAGATGGAATAAAATATACTATGGTGTACGGTGACATTGGCCACGCCTCGGATGTATGGAAATTTTGCGCAAGGGAGAATATTTAACTAATAATAATTTGTCTTTATTAAAATGAACTCAGTTTTCTTGAGTTTGTAATTTTACAAAATCTAGTTGGATGTACTTATAAATAAATTTTTGTTTGCAATAAAACATATTATATAATGAGTATTTGAAGAACAATCTAGTAATAACTGCTCATTAAGTGCATCAATAATTACCCTCCTACCTACAATTAATTCTCCCCTTCTAGTCTGTTAACACCCTCCCACCTCTTCTCCCACGTATGTAACAATTTTTATCAATTATGTAACATTATTTTGTATAACAATTTTTAATCCTCCAAGTATCCTCAAGTATCCAAGGCGTGGTGCAATGTAAACTTTTTTTAACGAAAATGTAACTATGTATTCGTTCACGTGATATTTTCATGTAACCGTCGTAGCTTAGGCGCGTAGTACCGCGATAGGATTTGATGTTCGGAATTGTATTGAGTGTTGTTATTTGTCGCATCCATGGCATGTTATATATGAATATTATTTATTTTAGTTACAGCGCGTGCGTCTTCGCCCGCGCAGTGCAGCGGTGGGGGGGATGACGTCAGAGGGGACAGGCGTATACGTCATGTGACTAATTTTTCGCAACTTTTGCCTCTACCCCCCTCCAGTTATATATTGAAGTTATCACTGCAATGTAGCATATATTACATTTGTATATGCCAAGGGCATATATATGTATGTCAATGTATGCCCCTTGACATATATTACACATATTCCGTAATGTATGTTTCTGTATGTAACTCCTCCTGAAGTTTTCACGTGCTGATTTATAAATTTGATTGCAAATAATTTTTGCAAACAAAAAAAAAATCGAGTCATATTTATTTTTATTAATACATCATTGTCTAAAAAGCGTTTAACGTGGGATGCCATAATTTAAAAAAAAAATACGTGGGATTTTCGTAAAGATTATTAAATATTATGTGGCAAAAAATTAAGCCTCCCCATTCTGTGGTGTAGAATTTTCAAGACCCCCCTTTTCCTTGAATGGGACACGTAGGGGTACATTCCCTTGCCGCTCCCCTCTGCAGTTATTTCCCGCGCATCTGTACTACGCGAGCGAAGAGTCTATGCTTGTCTATACTCTATAGTGTAACATCTCACTGTCGATACATTATAACTCTTCAAAACTTGCAATTTGTATAGTGTTTTATAGACCACCATAAAAAAAAACCATTTAGGTGATTAAAAAGTTATTCAGGTTAGGTAATACTTGAATACGACAGTGTGATTTTATGCGTGACGTAGCAGATTTTTGTATATAGTTGTTTTGTTTGTTTATTTATTGATTTTTTTTTTTTAATATCACTTTCTTCAGTTTATTCTTGTACTGTAACCGCGTTCTTAACATTTCAAACAACTGTTTTGTAATGATTGTTGTTATTATTGTAGATTTATTTTGTGCATTATTTAATTGATTGACACATGGATATGACAAAGTGGCAATGAAAAAAGTGATATTTTTGTAATTCGTGTTTGCTTCGGTCTGTGAACAAAAAAATGAAGTCGTTATAAAAAAAAAAATTTGTCGCGACAATATTTTTTTGTGAACAGCACGCGAGATGTGTGTAACATAATATACCGAGTATCTGGTCGTAATGTTGTTTTAATAAAAAAGCGCTAGATAACGGATACTACTATTATATACGCTTTAGGGTAGGCTTTTATAGTCTGTGGCGCACGGAAGTGGTACACACACCAACACATATTTGTTACACTATTAAAAAAAACTGTGGTCCATCCTAAATTTTAACCTGATATTTTTATCCCCTCGTTGAGACCTAGTCATAATTGTGTGACGTCACATATCCTTTTAAAAATATTTTTTGATTATTCGGTATCGGATATGTAATCAATAAAGTATTTCCAAAGAGTATAAACCTATGCCTAAACCTAAAATATTCAGAAATTAATAATAAAAGACATCAACATTTTGTAGTTGTTATGTATTCATAAAATTTGTCAGTATTTAAATGTTTTTGAAATAAATGAATTTTACTATTTTAATACTTGATTTATTAATGTCATGTAATGGAACTTTAGATGTTGGTCTTATTCAGTGTCATGATACTATGTCATGATACTATGTCATGATACTATGTCATGATACTATGGTATGATACTATGTCATGATACTATGTCATGATACTATGTCATGATACTATATCATGATACGTCGGTACATTGACGTGACCCTGCCATCATTTGAATTTACAGAGGCAAGCCTAGTAGTGGCCAATTAAATAGTATTATAATAATGGTTCTTGGGTTGGACCAACATATTGTACAGTGTGTACCACTTCTGAGTCACAGAAGTTCTATACATTTTAACACATCACATATCTTAACTACTCATTAGCTACATTTTTTACTGAGCGTTTGGTGGACCATGTTGAACAAATTGTAATATTGCAAATGGCGTGCAAACATAAGCAAAAGTACTTATTGTATGTATGTATTTATGTTCCTTTTTCTTATTGCAACATAACAACGTGTAGAGTGCTTTATTTGAAGTGATAATTTCTTATCGGTGGGTAAAGCGTTTCGTAACGTAACGCGTTACGGCGCCACTCCGTTTGGCTTCCCTTTCTCTCACGTATACGGCAGCAGGTTTAAGTTATCACTTCTGTTGTTTGTGTATTTTATATAATTTTACTTTAAATTGCATATATTCACAGATTTCTTATTATTTTGAGCTATTCTCAAAAGTGGTATAAAATCACAATTCAGCAATTTCGACAAAAATTTTAATGTTTTTTTGAAACTTAATTTCTTTTTAATTTCACGCACGCCACTATGCAACCAATTCTCTTGTAAATTACACAAACAGAAATAGAATTATTCTAAACGCATGTAGATTTAACTGAACAAATGTAAAGGCAGAATAGAACTGAAAAAGCGAACAAATATTTGTCACTTCTATCCAACAGAATTTTCCAAAATCTGTAACCACATTCTGTGTCGATTTGTGTCTGAACCGTATTTTTATTTTCAAAACAGTAACACTCTAAAACCTTGTTACAGTATGAATTTTCAAATAGTGTAAAGATAATAGCTCATTAAAGCAACCTGGCACCTGATTTGTCAAGTCTCGTTGTGATAGCTTGCGAGAGAGGCGATCCAGTGATGCTACAGAATTGTAGTCCAAATTCACGCTAAGAATGCTAAATGCTCCAGTTGGCCTATTTACTAATTTGGCCTTTATTAAAATAAACATCAAATCAACAGAGAAATGTTATCAATCTACTGTATGATATCCAGATAGGGTTGTCAGTAAGCACTGGATGACATTATTTTGTTACATAGAATTTCAATGTCACAAGTTCGTTGATGACACTCCCATGATATGCGGGCGACGAGGGGAAAGACTGCGCGGTTGTGAAATGGTGCGTGCGGGGAAGTGAGGTGCATCAGTCGTCTGTTTTTCATTCATCGCTACACGCCCCCCGGCACGCGCGGCATCGGGATTGTTACAAACAAAGTTGCCAAGCTATAACAAAGACAATGAATTAGCCTGCAGGAGAGATGGACAGGACTGGTCGGGTGCCCGATGGCTCTAATGGGCTATGACCTTAAAAATACTTGATTGCAAGTTACCAAATCATATGTTTTTACACCTGGCCCGCATAATATAACCGTTATAACGCTATTGCTATGTTGTATACAATTTTAGATGTTTATTTTTGTAACTACTTTAGATTAATATGTATTTTTTATTGCATCGTGTTACTTCATTATGGTGAATCGTTGCAAACCTATTTAATAATTGTTATTAGCTTGTCCGATTGGATTCCATGGATTTTTTTGGCTATATGACATGAAAGATATGAAGTTATCGAACGGTTCACCATAATGCTGTCATAAATTTGTTCGCGGGGCGGCGCCTGTGTTGTGTAGGAGTTACTGCCAATGAGTAGAAAATAACATTTTTAACTATCGAGTCATGTTTATAGTTAACGTACTTAGTTAACATTAAAGTAACTTATATTTTATGCATTTACGGCCGATCCTATATAGGCCAACCGTGACATAAACTTACGTACTCTTAAATCCAATGTTTAATATTTTTCATTTGGTTGTGTATTATAAAATGATTTTTTAAAATTTGAAATACATTCTGATTGCTAAAATCCGAAATGCATTGTTTTTATTACATTAACCATTAAAATGCCGCCTGACAGATATTTCAAAATGGTGTTCTATTTTTTTTATTCTTTACAAGTTATCTCTTGACTACAATCTCACCTGATGGTAAGTGATGATGCAACCTAAGATGTAAGCGGGCTAACTTAGAATCAAAATTCGCGCCTTTGGGTTTCTACACTACATCGTACCGAAACGCAAAATCGCTTGGCGGTACGTCTTTGTCGGTAGGGCGGTAACTAACCTGACCTGGACCAATTGAGAAAACCACAATCTGCCCAGCCGGGGATCGAACCCTGGACCTCCGTCTTGTAAATCCACCGCGCATACCATTGCGCTACGGAGGCCGTCAAAAAATTCTCTTCATCGGTGTCTAGAAATGTAACTCCAGCATATTAGCTTTGCCTACTAATAAATAAACTATTAAAATGTATCCCCGAATGGCGAATATGTATATATATATGGTTTTTGACACTCAATTTTTCACAACAATAGAGAAAGTTATTTTTATACAAAACAAGCGGACGCCCGCAACTTCGTCTGCTGTTAGACCTCCTTAATCCGGCCCTCTTGCAAAATCCGTTCTTAGCGGACGTGTAGGTACTGACTGTAAAGTCCCTGCAAAATTTCATCGTTGTATGTCAGGTGGCTTGCGAGATTTCGTGATGAATGGACCTTTCGCATTTATATAATAAGATAATTAACAAAACGTTACTTTTCACTGACAAACTGATGATAAAAAACGCGCTGAAAAAAAACGCCGGATAATTATTATGCATCAACCTACGAGTATTAATAATAATTAATTGGTTCAAATGAAGTTTTGTTAAAAAACAGATAGGTATTACAGTACTGCATAATACAGTAAGATCTTGGGATTCTTAGGCTAGTAATATTACTCGTCGTTGCTGGGTAGAGAATCTCGAGATTCTTAAGCCAAGAAACTTGATAGGTATTTGAGTCAAGTACTAGTCTCAGTAGCAGAATATTAGTTACAAAGTTTAAGTGTTCTAGATTTCTGTTGGATGAGTTGTAGCCGTTTGCTGAAGCCGTAGGTACCTAAGTATTGATCTCTCGTAGTTACATCGAAAAATGATCGAATAGAATAGAGAATTCAGTGCTACTGTAAAAACAATAATATATCTGCTTAGTTATTTTTCATTGACTCACTTTTGAGCAGTGTCTCTTCTCGGAATGAGGAGCCTTAGTCTATGTCTTAGTCCACCACGCTGGCCAAAAGTGCATTGGCAGACTTAACACACGTAGAGAATTAAGAAATTTCTCAGGTATGCAGATTATTTTTCCTTCACCATTTGACGTGATATTTAATTCCTTAACATGCAAATAACCGAAACGTTAGAGGCGCATGCCTCGGACCGGATTCGAACCTACTCCCTATCTCTCGAAGGCAGGGTCATATCCACAAGGCCATCACGGCCTAGTTTTTATTTATGTACCTATCTATACTTGTTGTACCTACCTATTGGTGGTCCAGTCGTTAGCCCCTCTCGTTCTGAGAGGACACTCGAGCTCAGCAGTGGACCGAATATTCTAATAGGTATGGGTTGATATATTATCAACCCATACCTATTAGTGTAGGTTACAGTCTATGGAAGATTGAAAGGTTATTGGAATATTACACAAATTGAAAGAGCACAATAATTTTTTAGTTAATTTAATTCATTCTCGCGTCAGATTATTTACAAAATTGCACAAAGTGAATCGTCTACACCAAACTCTTAAATCTAATTTTAATAAATACCTAAACTAAATATATCTACTACTAAATACCTACTGTTTCAAGCTGGCACTCCTGTCGGAGATGCTTTTGAAAAAACGCCAACGTTCTATGCGAATGCACTAAATAATCTTGTTAAAAACTTATTATTAGCTTCATCTTTTTCTTCTTCTGCTTCAGACTCTACCTCATTTTGTCTAACAAATCTACGCAAACGTTTTACACCACCGCGTGACTTCCATATTTCATCATCTTCATCTTCATCTTCATCGTCATCATCATCGTCATCGTCATCATCGTCTTCGTCACTGTTATCGTCATCGTCATCATCGTAGTTATCATCATCATCCTCATCATCTTCACCCTCATCTTCCCATTCGATTTGTTTCAATGCTCTGCGTGACCTTTTGTTCGTTGCGTCAGCTTCCAACAACTCGACATCGTCTACTATGTTGTTATCTTCACCTAAAGCATCGTTATCCTCTCCAACATCCTCACCAGAATCTTCGCTTTCGATTTCATTTTGCTTATGTGATTCGTGGTTATGATGATTATGACCGTGACCATGTCCATGACCGTGACCAAGTCCATGACCATGTCCATGGCCATGTCCGTGGTGGTGACCGTTGATGTCAATAGTTCTGCTGGTCGGGGCAATTCGTGCATCAATATTAGGGTCTTCATCGTCGTCATCTTCATCATCGTCATCTTCTTGCTCATTGTCATTTTCCTCATCTTCATCATCATCATTGTCTTCATTGCCGTCTTCATCTTCATCACCATCATCGTCTTCATTGTTGTCATCATCTTCATCACCAACATTGTCTTCATTGCCGTCATCATCTTCATCATCATCATTGTCTTCATTGTCGTCGTCATCTTCATCACCATCATTGTCTTCATTGCCGTCGTCATCTTCATCACCATCATTGTCTCCATTGCCGTCGTTGTCTTCATTACCATCATTGTCTTCATCGTTGCCATTGTCGTCACCACCATCGTTATCTTCATCCTCTTCATTATCTTCGTTATTACCATTCTCATCATCATCCTCGTCATTTTCATCTTGTATTTCATTTTGTGCTTCTTCTGTCTCTACTTCTTCACTTTCATCTTCTTGTTCTTCAGAGTCTTCTTGTTCCGGTTCAGGTTCTGGTTCGGGTTCGGGTTCTGGTTCTGGTTCGGGTTCGGGTTCGGGTTCGGGTTCTGGTTCTGGTTCTGGTTCTGGTTCCGGTTCCGGTTCTAGTTGACATTCCGGCGGTGGAGTAGAAGAATCGCAAACCTATTCAGCAAAACACAAGTATTGCTTAAAAACTGAACATATTTCTATAGAATACGAAATAGGCGTTAATTTTTATAGTCGCATGTAAACGATCGAAATAAAAGTCATGTCTACAAAGTAATATGACGGAAAAGTTAACTGATATATCAGGTGCTGTGAGGTATTAAGTGTGCAAAATTTGAAGATCGCTATAATACGACCGTTCTAAGGGACTAAATGAATTGGCGGAATTCAATTGAAACTTGGCGCAATAAGTGCAAATAAATAGAAATAGGTTAAATGAAAGGTGCGAAAATAAAAATAAAAGGGGCTGAAATAGGGGTTCAAAGACTGTATTAAAACTCCTTCATTTTTCCAAGTTACATTTATAAAAATGTGCGCAAGTGAGATTATAAGGGTTCCGTTTTTGTACTACGTACGTTCGGAACTTTGAAAATTGTTACAAAAAACTGTCAGAAAAATATAAAAAAATAATGTGATTTAAGAGTTTTCGATATACTACCCCTCCTTTAGTAGGAAATCACCAAACTTGGCTGGGCAAGGAGTACAACACGAGCGGAGTGGGTAGTTCTAATCCGTTTTAAAGGAACTATTAATCCTACATCCGTTGTACTGAAGTCCTTGACTTGTAAACTTGGAAAATGAAGGACTTTCTGTGATATATAATTAAGGAATAATTAGAGGTTAACCCTATTTCACCCCTTTCTATTTTTATTTTCTCAACATAAAGAAATTTATGGCCTTTGTAGTATGAATTCATTCCAAGTTTCAGTTGAATTATTTCAGTAGTTTCGGAGTGATATATATTTAAAATGCTTGTTTCTAGCTTTCTTGTATTATTTTACATAAATACTAGCTATAAATGTGATAATGTCTTAATGAAAAATTGGATATTCTTAATAAAAGAAGCATTAAAACTGAAACAAAGTATTTGTTTAGTCAATATTATACTTACACCAAACACCAGACACCAAAGGGGGTAGGGTATAACAAAAAAAATGGCCCTACAAAAACTCCTGGCAATCGTAATCTGCAAGTTTTTAAATTCAAAACTGTAAACAGAATGCGATCCTCGATTTTTGCACACTCAATACCTCACAGCACCTCACAGCACATCTATGAACTGAAATAACAATATTTCTGTCAACGCCTACTTAGGACGTGGTATCATCAGCAATCTTCAGCAATGAAGCAACCACCTTAGCACAACATATCCAAGCGTTAGTACTTGTACGAAAACGCCTGTATGACAGTCCGTATTCAGGATCAGACTATGAGGCCAATCCAGTTGCATTGAGGAGTGCGTCAGGGAGATGTGTGTTCTCCGAAACTATTTACCGCCGCATTGAAAGACGTCTTTAATCTATATTCTGGATTAGAACGGACTTAACATCAACATCAATGGCTCGGGGTCGTGATGTTTGGAAGTCCCTACAAGAGGCCTATGTCCAGTGGACGTCCATCGGCTGATATGATGATGATGATGTACACCTAAGTTATACCTGATGTTCTTCATTGAACCAGGTATCCACGGGGCATTGCATGAGGTAGGAGCGTCCGGAGTAGCATTGGTAGTAGTGCACGCAGTTGTCGACGCTGGCGATGCGTAGGAAGTTCTCCTGGCCGATGCATATCGTCTCGGAGTTCTGTCTCAGTGATATCGACAGAGCCGAGGCGCTTGCGAGCGCCGCTACGATACAGAGCACGCGCGTGACTGCTGCAAATAATGGAGAAACATTTACTAGACTGTAAATTATTTTTGGAGAGCCCTGATAGCCCTGTGGATATGACCTCTACCTCTGATTCCGCAGGATGTGGGTTGGACCAGGGAATGCACCTCCAACTTTCCAGTTGTGTGCATTTTAAGAAATTAATAATCACGTGTCTTAAACGGTGAAGGTAACATCGTAAGGAAGCCTGTATACAAGAGAATTTTCTTAATTCTCTGGTGTGTGAAGTCTGCCGATCAGCATTAGGCCAGCGTGTTAGACTATTAGCCTAACCCCTCTCATTCTGAGAGGAGACTCGAGCTCAGCAGTGATCCGAATATGGATTGATAACGAACTCTAATCAGTCGAGCCGTTTCAAGGATTACAAATACCGTGACACGAGATTTGTATACCTTTAATGTCCAATATAAATCTTGAAATATAATATCATTTTCGTATTCACGTGATATTTAAATAATTCTAAGAATCCCGAAAATGATAAAAGAATTAACGTCGATCCAACATAATATCTTAACAGAGGATCAACCTAAGAGCTTCATTAGAGTTAAAACTTCTTCTTTAATGACAGAAACCAGCAAGGTTATTATGTATTTCGGTGTATCATTCAAATAATAATGAGTATCTCACTCATGGCCTTGACTACGCCATTTTGAGTAATTTTAACTTTTACCCGACTACGGTGACGACAAAAGGAAGGGTAATGATTTTGGTAGTCTATGCATGCTCGTATGTTCTACCTTATATTTGGTAAGTATCAGGACTCGTAAAGTATTTTTCAACCTCCTAGTCTCACTCCCTATTTTTATGGCGATTTTTGTCTTTTAAGGCACATCAACATTTGCTGGAATACGCATACGCAAGGAATCTTTTTATCTCATAGGTAATCAGACAAAAATTAAGATACCGTACTGATATTTAAATATCTGAGAATTTCTTAAAAGTGATAAGTTACACTAGGCGACATGTCGCAAATACTTATGGCTCGTTCGTATGACTTGTTCGAGCATCGACTAGCGACATTTTGCGCGACTCGTAAACGTCGCTTGGGGCGTCAAGCGACATTGAGCGAGACATGTGAATTTTGTGTCGACAGAATCGCGCGACAAAATTTATGTCCACTAATGATAATGCGGCTAAACGGTTAACAGAACCATTTAATTTTTGACCTAACCCTAATTTTTTGATCTCGGCCATATTCTGTAAGTAAACAAACCATTGCACCAAAGAGCTTATTAAAGGTAAGTTAAGAAATTACTAGTAGTAAGTACTTACAGTTCATTGTGAGCGCAGTATACCTCGCGCTGCGTTGCGATCTGTCACTAGAGTAACTTATCCCGAGGTAAATCATCAATTTTATCGTGACAATAGTATCTGGACAGATGTAGATAGTGTCAGACAGTGTTGCGAGATATTGTAAGAGAGATATGATTGTCGATCAATAGTTATCCGATTACCAAGGCTTTGGTTACATTTGGTAAATTTATATGCGACTAAAAAGTCGCAGTCAGTTGTGAGACATGCCACAGATATTTCTATTGTATGTAAGACGACGCAGCAACACCGCAATGCATCGTGCGCCCCCACACTTAGTTTGAGTTATGTGAGCAACGATCATTTATTTCTAGGATTAGTTTACAAGCACTTTCGAAACGTCATCATCGACAATATACATAAAAAGCTCAATATTTCAAAGCCGATCTCGAATCTAGAAGACATAAGCTTACCCACGAGCCAGGGTGGTTAAGTAAGTAAGATTAGTATGTACATGAGTAGAATATCTTGGGAGCCATGATAATTGTGATTTGTCTTATTCTGAAATTTTTATACTGCAGCAACTTTGAACCATTATATTTTGCAATGAAGGCAAATTAAGATGATGTTGTCACATTCCGAGAATTTGTAGTTTCTTCCTTTGTCTATTACCTAAGTGTAATAATAACATTATTTTGTTTTTGTTCCGATAGTTGTTTCAGTCAATGATCTTATAGCGAAAAGCTTCGAGCAACATCTTAAGAAGCTTTCACTTAACTGTTGGATCAAGAGTCGGATACAGAAGGCGTAATGTGAGGAGGTTTCTCACTCTGGAGCCCTGACCACTGCTTGGGCACTCAAATGTCCCGTTCTGGGAGGGTTTATTTTTATATACATTTTTAATAGTGTTTTATATTTTGTATTATATTTTTATATTAACATTGTTAATTGTTAAAAATTTAATAAAAAGGTAAATAAATAAATAAGAGAATTAAAAAAAAACATTTTTCAATTCTGAAAAGCTTCGCAATTTGTAGGATTAATGGCTTCTGTCGCATGGTGCCTTATAACACAGCCTTATGATTACAACCATGGTCGGTATGCCATACGTGCATTCTTGGTGTATGCTTCCCTCATTATATGACCTTGTACTTGAGCCCATTTCAACGCATCACTCGACTACCTACGGTAGAAAAATAATCGTAAGTATAAACGGTTTGTATGTATAAAATGATGTGGGTACTTATTAGCAGTTCCAATTATAGCAAACGATTTCTTATGAATTTTTAACTTTTAAATTTAAATTAAAATAAAAAAAAACCTAAGATCCGTGATAGCCCAGTGGATATGACCTCTACCTTTGATTCGGAGGGTATAGGTTCGAATCCAATCCGGGCCAACTTTTCAGTTATGTTTTTTTTTTTATTCTTTACAAGTTAGCTCTTGACTACAATCTCACCTGATGGTAAATGATGATACAATCTAAGATGGAATCGGGCTAACTTGTTAGGAGGAGGGTGAAATCCACACCCCCTTCGGTTTCTACACGACTTCGTACCGGAACGCTAAATCGCTTGGCGGTACGTCTTTGTCGGTAGGGTGGTAACTAGCCACGGCCAAAGCCTCCCACCAGCCAGACCTGAACCAATTAAGAAATCTTCAAACGGTCCAGCCGGGGATCGAACCCAGGAGCTCCGTCTTGTAAGTCAACTGCGTATACCACTGCGCCACGGAGGACGCCAAAATGTGCATTTAAAAATGAATGAAATATCGCGTTTCCAAACGGTGAAGGAAAAACATCGTAAAGCCAACCGTACGACGGGTGTCTTATATCGCAATTCGTTCCCGCCAAACGATCGCTACCCCTCTCAAACTCCCCACTCTTTACGAAAATATCCGTCTCAGGTACTATTTCCGACACAAGTTTGTCTGTACAGGGTACCCTAGGCCTGACTTTATAGAGAGATCCTGATATAGAATATCCTGGATTTAACTCAAGAACGCTCGACTTGGCCTTCCTCTTCCAACATTGGTGACAATAATTGTTTAGTACCTACCATGACTGTTCAGGGTTTTATTAACAAAGGCTTTTCAAGAATAAAAATACAAAATTTCTTTTCATATACACACACACGCACGCCAACGCACACACACACATGCACGCACACACACACAATAACCGCTATACGCTCGCATGTAGGTAGGTACACACACTAATGCGAGCACACACACTAATGTTACTAACAAAACAGTTAATCCAAAAAATGTTTTTTTTATTATTGTTTTAGTATTTTTAAGCTTCTTTTAAAAATTTTAGCGATGTGCATATTTTATGATAATTCATCATTTATGTTATTGCTCCTATGAATACGTACCTAAGGGAAGTCACAGGCCCTTAAGATACGGGCTTACCTAGTTTAAGGGTCAGGACGTCATTGTAATTCTATAATGAATATTTTTAATGAATATTTCTTATTCTTCATCATCATTCATATCATTATCAATCCATATTTTGCTCACTGCTGAGCTCGAGTTTCCTCTCAGAATGAGAGGGGTTAGGCCATTAGTCCACCATGCTGGCCCAATTTCTTATTCTTATTCATAATAATAATATTATTTTTTAATAAAAATATTTAATATTAAACTAGTGAAACAGTTCGGATTACCTGTTTGAGTCATCGCAGTATCTCTCCATGCGTATCAAGTAGATTAATTTATCTGCTTTATTTTCCTTGTTATCGAGTATGTTGAGACTGAGGTATTATCGTGGATTCGTTGGGAATTTTGTCATTTCCATTTTATATTATATCTATTCATTTAAAAGTGGACTTTATAAGCATGCCCATGGCCAAGTAGCGACGGCATAATAAATTAATATTAGGCAACTTTATCATTATCAATCGGTCCGATGGTCCACGATGGTCATTGAACCGAAGTCACATAACTTCTGATCATGATTGATCAGAAGTCACATAACTTCTGATCATGAGGTACTGGGAACTGATCGAGCTATATTGTGGCTCAAGTATGCCTCTCTGACAGTACCTTTTGCCGTAGAGACCTTTAGGCCATGGAGTCGCAGTGCCAAAAAATTTCATCGAATCATTTTTTGGCTCATTCTGGCTCATTTTTTGCGCAAAGGCCTGCCTGGCTGTCTAGCGTGTCAGCTAGTATTCTTGCCACCAATCCATTGCTTATTGTATTCTTTCTCAATAAAAAAAAAATATATAACGGGCTATTAAATAATTATTTAGGATTTATTTCATCGTAGAAAAAAAAAATCCATACACCCTTCGGTTTACAAACAACATCGTACTGGGATCAGTATCAATTGACCGAATCAATTGATCGAATTGACAGTTGGAATCGTACTCAATCGACCCAGCCGAGGATCTAACCTAGGATCGCCTTCTTGTAAATCCACCGCGCATACCACTGCGCCACGGAGGCCGTCAAAAAGTATTGTATTTAAAGTGTTGAAATATGTAATCTGTTACCAAGTTTGAAATCGCTATCAGTGCTACAGATTTTACTAGAATGATTAAATTTGAGATAACTTTCCTACAGTCCGATGTAATATTGCTTTAAATAGGTACCTAAGATAACTTTCCGGTCCAAATTTTTGAGCATTAGTACTGTTTATAAGTACGTTATGTGAGCCAGAATGCTTGTACATTTTTATTTATATAAAATAGGTTTCTTAAAGGTTATGCCAACTGTTTGTCTTTGTAGTGATGAGACAAAAAACGAGGCAATTGTAATTGAATATGTTTGTCGCTTTCGATCACGACCTGACAATCTCTGAGCGGCCGGATTATAAGTCTTGAGTTACCAATCTATCCTGGCAGAGCTCCTGCGCTTTTGCATATTCACTAATACTATACGATCTCATTAGAACCTTACTAAGCAGGGGCGATGGTTCCTAACAACCCGATTCCTATCAGGTAACCTTTTAAAAATCCACGAGTTTTGCGAAGGTAAATGATTTAACGTACTCAGCTTAAAACACATTCAGACTAAAAACTACATGAACGGGTGACTTACGAAGAAATTTCAGTCTTCGCTACTGCTACTAAGTGAACAAAAATTAAAAAAAAAGGGTCATGAAAAATGTAGGCGGCATTCTTAACATAAGTTGGAAAATAGCGCCAGTAAACGTGATGGTAGCTATTTAAAGCACCTAATTGAAAAATCTTAATTTATTTCTAAAATACTTTACTGAATGTATTTTCAACTGCAATCGAGCTAAAACTGAGTTTACAGGAACATTAGAGGTTTCAGCCGCATATTATCAATTACTCGCAATAATTGTCTGGAAAAACTTCGCACTTTGAAAAAAACTTATTTGCGGATAGTTTCTCTGGCTTCGCGATATTAAATAGATCATAGATCGGTGATCGGAGAGCGTTGTGTATTAACAAATGAATGGTGGTCAAATTGAAAAAAATGTGGCAAATATTATTTAAATAAAAATGAGTCGGGTTTTCCTTCCTGACGCTATAACTCTAGAACGCCCGAACCGATTTCCACGGTTTTGCATTCGTTGGAAAGGTCTCGGGCTCCGTGAGGTTTATAGCAAAGGAAATTCAGGAAAAATTTCAACGTAGGGTAGAGGTAGGGGTAGGGTAGATGTAGTTGAAAGTTTACATCGAGTTTCACGCCGACGAAGTCGCGGGCGTCCGCTAGTTATTTAAATAAAAATGTATTATTATATCATATTTAATTAAAAAATATAATAATAGTTAATGTATTATCTGTAAAAATATTAAAGATTGTTAAAAACATTGACATCTTTTTAATAGAAGATCGATGGTTACAAATAATACATACTCGTATCACCATTATACAAGTATTGCTAGCAAACGCCCTACGGTTTTACTACGCTTTGTGTAGTATAATATTGACGGCCTCCGTGGCGCAGTGGTATGCGCGGTGGATTTACAAGACGGAGGTCCTGGGTTCGATTCCCGGCTGGGCAGATTGAGATTTTCTTAATTTGTTCAGGTCTGGCTGGTGGGAGGCTTCGGCCGTGGCTAGTTACTACCCTACCGGCAAAGACGTACCGCCAAGCGATTAGCGTTCCGGTACGATGTCGGGTAGAAACCGAAAGGGGTGTGGATTTTCATCCTCCTCCTAGCAAGTTAGCCCGCTTCCATCTTAGACTGCATCATCACTTACCATCAGGTGAGATTGTAGTCAAGGGCTAACTTGTAAAGAATATAAAATGAAAAAAAAAGAAAAGTATTGGAATTTAGATATACCTACCCGTACATGAAGCAATATGATAAAAAAACCTACCTACGAGTAGTTTACTTGCCCAACGAGTCGCGAAACTGAAGTGGCAATGGCATATAGTTCGAAGAGCCGATGGACGTTGGGGTCTCTAGGTACTGGAATGGCGACCTCGCACTGGAAAGCGCAGTGTCGGTCGACCCCCCGCCAGGTGGACTGATAACGTCAAGCGAGTCGCAAGGATTCGCTGGAAGCAGACGGCTCAGGATCGTGATGTTTGGAAGTCTCTACAAAAGACCTATGTCCTGCAGTAAACGTCGATGAGACTATGCCGTTAAGGGAGTGTAGGGAGTAGCAGTTTGTTTGTCCGGGCTAATCTCTGGAAAGCCTGAACCGATACCCATGGAACTTTAACGAGACGTTATAGGAGGTTATTGAACAACTTTATCCCGGAATTTTTTTCAAGATCAGGATTTACATAGTATAACCGCGTCTTAACTAATGAGTATCGATCTTATAGACATGAAATAACCAAACATTTTTCTACAAATAAAACCAAGTCGCGAGAATCAGCCAGTGTAACATGAAATCAAAGCCTTGTAAATACTTGTAATGTACCTAGAATTTTCCTACCGTTCACATGATAGTACTCACCTGACATCAACGGATGTCCAGATTAGGGCAAGATATGACGTTTATCGTATACATCATCGTTCAACTATGTAGACATACCTACTATATACTGTGTAACAATGTATATATGTGTGTATATATATATGTATTGGAGGGTTTTTCTTATTATTTATTTTTTATTAATCTACAATAATATTATAACGTGGTAAAGTTTGTGATACGTGATAGTCCAGTGGATACGACTTCTGCCTCCGTTTCCGGAGGGTGGTAGGTTCGAATCCGGTCCAGGGCATGCACCTCCAACTTTTCAGTTGTATGCATTTTAAGAAATTAAATATCAAGTGTCTCAAACGGTGAAAGAAAAACTTCGTGAGAGAACCTGCATACCAGAAAATTTTCTTAGTTTTATGCGTATGTGAAGTTTGCCAAATTGGGCCAGCGTGGTGGACTATTGGCCTAACCCCTCTCATTCTGAGAGGAAACTCGAGCTCAGCAGTGAGCCGAATATGGGTACATAACGACGAAAGTTTGTGGTGTTGTAGGAGGTAATCTCTGGATCTACTCACTGATTTTATAAATTATAATTTCCCACTTTATGGGGAAGCTCTACCTCATTGTAGAGTTTTCATCATTATGTTATGTGGTCATCCACATAACAGCTATTAATATTAGCTACAACTAAATTTATATGCCAGAGGACATAAAAAGGTAGCCCTTTCTACAAACTAATGTTTGCTTACGCTAATATAAATTTACACCCCAAGGTTATAAAACAGTAATGAAAAGCCTCTGTTGTTTGCCTATTAAACCTTTTATGCACATACTCGTAGTTTTTCCTACCTTGTTAGAATATTATCTGTTGCTACGTATTATGAGGTCCAATTCACTATTTTTGACGTATGTTAGTTGTGAGGTACGAATGCTACCAACTAGACTAAAGGAGTAGTTAGACTAGACTAGTAATTCTTAGGCCAGAATCGTAATCTGCATGCTTTTCTGTATTCAAAACTTTTTTTTTTTTTTTTGTTTTGTTTATCTCATGCAATCAGTCGGCAGACTATGAGCAGAGCTGTTGTAGAAAAATTTGGCGATTAGAAGCAACATTCCCCAGCGGGAGCAGCTCCATGTAAGTGTCATATATGGCTTTTAATCAAGTATTTGCCGTCTTTTCAATCGCCGTATCGCCTGTGGTATTGTTAATTGAACAGCCAGGTGGTTCGGATGGTTTCTGAGTCTAGTTTTGTAGTTGTTGTTACTAGATTTTATTTCTTCTTTCACTGTTGGCATTTGTAGATACTCGTGAATTTCTGGTATTTTCAGAAACCAAGGCGCGTTTGACACTTGCTTCAATACATAATTCTGAGCTCTTTGAATAATGGTAATGTTGGACTCGCATGCAGATCCCCACAGCTGGATTCCATACATCCATATTGGTTTAACTATTGTCTTATAGACTAGAAGCTTGTTTTCCAAGGACAGCCTGGAGTTCCGAGCGAGCATCCAATACAATCGTCTATATCGGTAGTAGATCTCATCCCTCTTGGTTTGAATGTGTTTTTTCCAAGTTAGCCTTATATCCAGGTGCATTCCTAGGTATTTGACGTTGTCGCTTTGTGGGAGCCGATTGTTGCGTAGAAACACTGGAGGGCAGTTTCCTCTACGAAGTGTGAATGTCACATGAACCGATTTATTGGCGCTTGCTTTTATTTTCCATTTAGTCAGCCATTTTTCGATTTCATGTAAGCTACGTTGCAGGATTTCTGACGCTTTTTCAGGACATTTGTTACGAGCTAGCACAGCAGTGTCATCTGCAAAGGTTGCTACGACAACGTCATTACCTTGGGGTAGATCGCTTGTGAAAATCGTGTACAGTATTGGACCCAACACAGAGCCTTGCGGGACACCAGCTCTGATTGGACAGAACTAAAAAACAGAATGTGGTCCTTGAATTGGCAAGCGCCTATACGTATACCTAGGACATATGATCCAGTTAGGTAGGTCCAATTTCGAGAAAGAGGTGAACCGTCGAATCCAACTCGGCTGCGCTGCATTCGGGAAATTTTGCGACATCTTTTCGTCCAAAATTCCTCAGTGCCTGAAGACAAAAGTCTTTGAAAAGTGCGTGTTGCCAGTGATGACCTATAGTTCCGGAACTTGGTCGCTAACTATGGGCCTCATAAAAAGGCTCAGAGTAATACGACGGGCGATGGAAGGAGCTTAGGAGTATCTCTGCGTGGTTGCATCAGAAATGAGGAGATCCGCAGAAGAACCAAAGTCACCGACATGGCTTAACGAGTTGCGAAGCTGAAGTGGCAACGGTCGCGGTCACATAGTTCGAAGCCGATGGACGTCCCAAAGTGCTGGAATGGTGACCCCGCACTAGAAAGCGCAGTGTTGGTCGACCCCCTGACCAGATGGACTGACGACATCAAGCGAGTCGCAGGGATTCGCTGGATGCAAGTGGCTCGGTATTGTGATGTTTGAAAGTCCCTACAAAAGGACGTCCATCGGCTGATATATGATGATGATTATGATGATGAGGCAAGCGCGTTCCATCATCATGCATCATTGCTTATGCCTAGTTCGGACCATTTTAGTATTTGAGTCGAGTACGAACGATTTTTGGGCGGTAAATTCAAAAATTGTTCGTACCCGACTAAAATACTAAAGTAGTCCGAACTAAGCGTTACTGGCATTCTAATCAAGCATGATTGAAAAAAACATAATATCTCATACAAAGCCTGGTCTATATTTTAAGATAAATGAATTTTGACTTTGACTATATGGATTTTAAAAAGTACAATACAAATTAATATTTTAAAAATATCCCCAAATATAAAGAAACCGGTATAGCTTTATAGATTCGAAAGCATCGGGTCGTGGTGGAGCAATAAACGCTGAACGTGGGCAGCCGGCGAATGTGAGGACCCCTCGTTTGTTGCTTTTATACCAACGTAAAACATAATAAGACCCCACTCGTAATAAAATAGAGACGAATTTAGCGACACTCGTCGATGACTTGCCAGCTAACGAACCGATATACTTAGATATTTCAGAGATACGTCGAGTATTCTTTTAACAACAAGCGACTAAACGAACTTCATCATTATCAACCCATAGCTCACTGCTGAGCTCGAGTCTCCTGTCAGAATGAGAGGGGTTAAGCCAATAGTCCACCACGCTGACCCAATGCAGAATGGGAACTTCACACACGCAGAGAATTAAGAAAATTCTCTGGTACGCAGATTTCCTCCCGTCACAGTTTGAGACACGTGATATTTTTAACACACATACACAACTGAAAAGTTGGAGGTGCATGCCCCGGACCGGATTCGAATCCACACCCTCCGGAATCGGAGGCAAAGGTCATATCCACTGAGATATCGCGGCTCCAAAACGAACTTACTAACCCAGACTTTGAACATCGTCAAGTCAGAGTCAATGGGCATTTCTTAAGCTAACGCCCTAAATTAGATCTTGTCATTGCATTAGGTATGAAAATACCGTAAATGATGGTATTTTCCGTAATAAAACTAAATCTTTTTTTTTTTTTTATTCTTTACAAGTTAGCCCTTGACTACAATCTCACCTGATGGTAAGTGATGATGCAGTCTAAGATGGAAGCGGGCTAACTTGTTAGGAGGAGGATGAAAATCCACACCCCTTTCGGTTTCTACACGGCATCGTACCGGAACGCTAAATCGCTTGGCGGTACGTCTTTGCCGGTAGGGTGGTAACTAGCCACGGCCGAAGCCTCCCACCAGCCAGACCTGGACAAATTAAGAAAATCTCAATCTGCCCAGCCGGGGATCGAACCCAGGACCTCCGTCTTGTATATCCACCGCGCATACCACTGCGCCACGGAGGCCGTCAAAAACTAACTACTACTAGTGTACTATATTATAAAGAGTTTATTCGATTTGTATTTTTGTATGTAACGACTCAAAAACTACTGGACCGATTTTAGAAATTCTTTCACAAATAGCTACATTATCAGGGAGTAAAATAGTCTATATTTTATTCCCACGGCAATCGGAACTACGTGGGAGAAACCGCGAGGTTCTGCTAGTACATAATTATTATATAAATATAAATTGTAATAAAATTCAATAGGGGAATCTTTCTAAACAAACCATAAATTATCATAAATAGTGTTGTCACATTTAAAGAAAAGAAAAATTGTTATTTTTTCACCCTTTCCTATATTAAGTTTACTTTAAGGCTTGTGTCAACGACAACTCTAGATCCAGTTAGATAAGAAAGTTTCGCGGGTTACAAACCTTTGGGATTTTTATAAAAGTCAAATTGAAGAATTTCTGGTCTTAAAAAATAGTCGGCGACGTATGTACCTAGTAGTCGATAACTTAACTAAACTACTAAATAATAAATACTAAATATTTATAATCTATACTAATATTATAAAGAGGAAAGTTGTTTGTTTGTGTGTTTTGAATAGGTTCTGGAACTTCTGAACCGATTTGAAAAATTCTTTTACCGTGTTCCTACGGGAACGGAAACCACGCAGGTGAAACCGCGCGGCATCTGCTAGTACATAATATATTGAAAGTCTTTAAACGATAAGATTGGAAATTAAATACACTTTAATATAGACATAGTAAAATGGTGGTTAAAAAAAAACTTAATGCGCGTTTGGAAACCGTAACTTGAATTTCAAGTTTTCGATTTCTATTATCACCATTGTCCTTTAACGTAACTTGACGTGACGTATAAAAAATCCTTGTAAACTAAGCCTAAATGACTGATTGATGATTTTGATTTATATAAATTATTTTCACCAGGTTAAGTTTCAACAGGTTATCAACATCTGCCATTCAGTGGTTGCTAAGCAAGGGTCCGTAGGTAAACATTCCTTATCAAAGGCATGACATAAGTAGTTTATGTTTTATATTTCGACACCAATCTTCAGTTCATCATCAACTTAATCTATTCTCTGTCTGTCTGTCTATTTGTAGGAGGGAGATTCAGAAATTAGACCCACGATGCTGCTCCAATATAGGTTAAGCTTAAGCTTCCAGTACACAATGGCTTGTAATAGGCCTTGCTTTGCAATGCACGACTGTAGGCCACTTTCACTTGGTGTTCACACGATTCTCTTTCTACAATCTCTAAGAACAAATCAAACTGTAACCTAGAATGGCAGAGAACCTTGAGTGAAGTCACGCACTAGTGAACGTTGTGTGTAGGGTTAAAGGCGCCTTTGACTGTTAACAAACACTCCCCCTTCACTCAATTCACTCTCCCCGCCTATTCCAAGAGATGTGGACGGCTCGATCGCCACGAGCACACTGAAGAAGTCCGTACAGCAAGTCGTAGCAATGCGGCGATAACATGTATGGGAATGACATTTGCTATCGACAGGTCACGTAATCAAGATCTGTCATTCCCATACATTTTTCTAGTTTTCGAAGCGTTAGCGATTGTAGAAAGAGAATCGACGTACCACTTGGCTAGGGGGCTGGACCGTTTAGAGACGTAGTATAGATAGGGTTTATGCAACAACATTATATTGTACCGTTGGTTGTATGACCAACCGACATCGCGATGAAACCTGCTTAACTGATTTTTTTTAATTCTCTACGTATGTGAAGTTCAGTCCGCATTGGGCCAGTGTGGTGGACTATTGGTCTAACTCCTCTCATTCTGAGACTCGTCAGCCGAATGTAGGCTGCTAATGATGATGATGAGTAAAACCCAATTTATGATAGCCTCAGGCTTCTAACCCAGGACCTTATCACAGAATAGGCAGTGGACCAAAGAGGCATTCTTCAGTAGGTATTATTGCTGGAAAAATCCTTTCCAAATGAGACGGGCTCATGCATTAACTAACTAACGTTCAACATCTGAACCTGACGCGTTGTGAGCGATGGCTTTTATTACTTTATAATACTGTTATATACACATACTAGTGGATACATTCGACTATGTTCGACTATGAACCATGGATTTTTCCGGGAGAAAATGTTTTAATCCAGCGTAATCTATACTGTCTTAAACGGCGAAGGAAATCATCGTGAGGAAACCTGCATACCAGAGAATTTTCTTAATTAGATAGTCTGCGGATTGGTAGACTACACTAAGCGTTAGTGTAGTCTGCCAATCCGCATTGGGCCGTGGTGGACCCATCTCATTCTGAGAGGAGACTTGAGCTCAGCAGTGAGCCGAATATGGGTTGATTATTATTACTATTATTTATTATTTAACAAACAACACATTGAAATTAAGCCTAACCATAGTGCAACACAAACCACAGTTAGTTTTACTGTGCACTGGTTATTATTGCATACAATAAATACAATATTTAGAAACAAACAGAACATTATTAACAAACAGAAGAGGATAAATTGAAGGGTTGGTTGATGATACCGATTCTGTTCTAATGCGTTACACACGACACGTCAGACAAATATAATTCCGTCTTTAGAAACAAGCTCTGCTCTAAGTGATAAGTATTTAATCATGATAGCTTGACGCTCTTACGTCGTATAATCACCGGTAATAATTTATAATCCGTCCACAACGTAAACGGGCTGATTCGCACTTTTATCCCGACATTACTGCCCATTATGGCCCATATGAGATCGTAAAGGTGCTTGTGAACTTATAAATTTTGGCACTTTACCGGTAAACGTGTTCTTTCACATTATTAATTTCCCCAAATATTTTGTCTACAGCTATTTTTAATCCTTGTGTTAAACGCATTTTTAAGACCAGTTAAAATTAAAAACGTTGAAATCCAAGACTAACTAACGACTTTTGTGTCACAATTATTTTCAATCAAAGATTTTATTCGATTAGATATGTTACGTGCCTACAAAATCACCGCAACAAGTGATCCGAATTAAATAAGTGCCGTGATAGACCAGTGAATATGACCTCTGCCTCCGATTCCGGAGGGTCTGGGTTCGAATCCGGACCGGGGAATGCACCTCCAACTTTTCAGTTATGTGCAATTTAAGAAATTCAATATCACGTGTCTCAAACGGTGAAGGAAAAACATCGTGAGGAATCCTGCATACCAGAGAATTTCCTTAATTATTTGCGTGTGTGAAGTCTGCCAATCTGCATTGGGCCAGCGTGGTGGACTATTGACCTAACCCCTCTCATTCTGAGAGGAGACTCAAGCTCAGCAGTAAGCCGAGTATGGGTTGATAATGATGATGGTGATGACTGCGCACACATGCACTATTTTGTGTTTATTTACATTATATATTTATGTATAATGTATATATAGTTTTTACTCTTCATGAATACACAACTCGACATTGTAGATAATATTTGGGGATTATTTACTGACCGAGTGAAATTAAGACAATTAACCACTTCTGTTCGCCTCAGTTTTGACGCGATTTTGACATATCTATTTCCGTAGGTATTGAAAAATTTACCGAGATTTTTTCTTTTAATAAATTTTCCATAAGTTAAATTAAATTTGTTACAACCCCATGCCTTGGCACGGTAAGCTGTCGATCTCGAGCCTGTAGCCATGTGGCACGTCCATTCTATTTCTACGATCGCTAACGTTTCGAAAACTAGAAACATATATGGGAAGGACATTTGCTATCGACAAGTCATGTGATCAAGATCTTTCATTCCTATACATTTTCCTAGTTGCCACTTGGCTAAAGGCATTATAGAAACATTATCACCCTAATCCCGCCAACCCGCATTTGATCAGCGTGGTGGATCTGAGCTCATATTCCAGAGGGGTATAAGAGAGCCTATGAGAGAGGCCTGACCCTCCACTGAATCATTAGAATAGGCCTCAGACCAATTATAGAAGGACCTGTATCGCACTTATAGTCACGTACAAAATTGTCTGTCATTTTCTGAGGAAAACGAGCTTAGATTTGGTATATATCTTAAACTAAACTAGAAGTGTTTGCCCGTTTTTTACACAATTCAATTACACAAAAAGGTATTTTTACGGAGCTCTTTAACCGACGAACACGATTACAACTATTTAACATCGATTCTATAGAGACAGTTTTTATAGTCGCATTAGATCGTTGATCATATACTTTGACAGAAAAGTAACGTCTAGCGAGGCAGGTCCTATACAATAATTGGTCTGAGGCATAGGCTGAATAATTATTTTGCGAAGCTATAAATTCATTCATTAACGGTATAAAATTAATATCTGATACGTGTCTCGTGGGAAATGCAAATTTCCGAGTAAACAATGGCAACAGGCTTTTTTGGACTTCATTGTTTGGGTTGCTTGATTGAAAATTTCAATTATTTTACTACCTTTATACTATAACTACAGAGCCGTAATAGCCCAGTGAATATGACCTCTGCCTCCGATTCCGGAGGGTGTGGGTTCGAATCCGGTCCGGGGCATCCAACTCCAACTTTTCATTTGTGTGCATTTTAAGAAATTAAACATGTCTCAAACGTTAAACGAAAAACATTGTGAGGAAACCTGCATATACCAGAGAAATTTCTTGATTAGGCGTGTGTAAAGTCTGCCAATCCGCATTGGGCCAGCGTGGTGGATTGTTGGCCCTCATTCTGAGAGGAGAGTTGAGCTCAGCAGTGAGCCGAATATGGGTTGATAATGATGATAATATAATTGTACTACTATTTCTGAATTACTGCCTATATGAAGCCCATTATTAATTGTTTTAAAAATATCTGTGAGATCAGAGTAAATTTTCTAGAAGCCAAAAAAAAAACTGTGATGTTACAAGAATAAATGCTCAGAATGCGTCATAGCTTTTCTTTATTGCCACAACGTGTTGAGATCAAATAGTATGACAGCCACTACACGAATTTCGCTATTTGGTCTTTCTGTGATTGCCACAACGAGTCGTGCGCGTGTTCATTAGAGCCATAACACGAATTTTGCCATGATGTTTTACTGTGACCACAACGCGTTGTGAGCTATTTTTCTGCTCTTTCGATCTTTGAGCGTAACATAGATATCCACTGGACTATCATGGCTCAACAACAAATGTAATACAATCTTTAAATGCAAACGAAGTCCTTTTCAAACCCTTTTCTTAGAACAATCGACGAAGGTCCACTAGACCGCTTTTACAAAAAAGGAAGTATTATTTACATCGTAGTCAAAGGGCGATTTATAAATCAAAATTTTACCAAAAAGAGTGCTCTTTGAATATTTTCCAACGTGCCCGACCGTAGTATCCGTCACACAAAATCAAAAATTCTGCGAATCGGAAACGAATTTACGTGGGTCCACGAATTTCAATCAATTCAGGTTTAGTTTCCAGCCGAGCGAGGTGCTCTTTGTTTTAATAGTTCAGAGAGGCGTGAGGTATGAAATATCACTGATATGATCTACGCGTCGAATCGTTTATCAATTTTTTTTTAAATTGGATTTTCATAAAACGTATTTTTAGCAGACTCCGAATTGATTACAAAATTAAGAAAACTAATGTCGAACAAAGGTCTCACAATACTTGTTGGGACAACTTAATTAACAAACAAACTCAAACTGTAACCAAAATGAGATCCTAGAATGGCAGAGAATGATCTTGAGTGAAGTCACGCACTAGTGAACGATGTGTATAGGGTTAAAGGATCGTTTGACTGTTAATAAACACTCCCCTTTTCCACTCAAGTCACTCTCCCCGCCTATCCCAAGTAACAAGTGCAAGTCGTTGCAACGCGGCGATAACAGTATAATAATATTTTATTTAAAATAAATCTTTTTATTATTTGAGTGTTTACGGACTCCGACAACATGGGAATACGTTGTTTAAATTTCAAATCCATCCCTTGTTTCAATATTTAAAACAATAATAGTAAAATTTTGATAACGTTACTTTGTCGACGTTATTTCCCTTCTTCGAACTTCCGCTAAATAATAATAATAAAATACGTATAATATTTTTATAAATTTTTAAACTTAATCTTTGTATTTGTAACATTGTTAAAATTAAAAAATAAGAATAAATAATTGTCAGGGATCCGTAAAACATTTTTTACACTTAAATATCATGATGAGACGATCAACTTTTTTATTTACGAAAATTCTGGATTCTGGTAGCTAACCGAGTTACCAGGAAATCAAAATTTCTATGCGTCAGAATAATTTACCACGCAATTTGTCGGACATTGTGGCTGTTAAGTTGTATAACTATTAATTAAGCAACAGTAAAAAACAGCTAGTTAATAACAACTTTTAATAACCTCGTTATTGATACAAGTTGGGAGGAGGGTAGTTTATCAAAAGTTGATACTAACAATTATTTCTTTTTAATTATTTGTGTGTTTTACGGACTTCGATAACATGGGGATAAAAACCAACCTGATGTTTCAATATTTAAACAATAGTAGTAAAACTTTGATAGCAGCATATATCAAATTCGCAATTGAAAATCGTTGATTAGGAAAAACACATAAAAAAGTAAATAACCTGTGAGTTATTCTAATAAAAGACGGCAAGAGCCGTGATAGCCCAGTGGATATGACCTCTGCCTCCGATTCTGGGGGCTATGGGTTCGAATCTGGTCCGGGGCATGCACCTCCAACTTTTCAGATGTGTGCATTTTTAAGAAATTAACTATCACGTGTCTCAAACGGTGAAGGAAATTATAGTGAGGAAACCTGCATACCTGAGAAATTTCTTAATTCTCTGCGTGTGTGAAGTCTGCCAATCCGCATTGGGCCAGCGTGGTGGACTATTGGCCTAACCCCTCTCATTCTAATAGGACACTCGAGCTCAGTAGTGAGCCGAAAATGGTTTGATAATGAACGATTCTAATAAAACTGTAAACTAAAAACGAACGTTATGTGCTCAAATTAAAAACAATGTGAAACTTTGTTACCAAATTTTCTTTAACAACTCGTTTGGCTCTATTGTATTTCAAAAATAGTTACTTTTTTGCTCTGATTTGTGTATTTCCAAGTACGCCCACCTATATTATGTAAATTGTACATTGTAAAACATTTAGCTCAAAGCAAAATGTTTCGATATGTTAAAGATTTTATAAGTTTGTTAAAGATTTTAAGTGGGACGAATACCTATGATTGCGAGGTGGGGTCTAGGCTGCATATCCCTTATATACGGAGGGAGGCGTTTCATAATCAATTAACAGAAGTCTTCAATAACTTCTTAAATAATAATCATCATCATTATTATTAACAGCCGATAGACGTCCACTGCTGGACATGGGCCTCTTGCATGGACTTCCTAACACAACTGTCTCGAGTTGCCAACATCCAGCGGTTCCCTGCAACCCGCTTGATGTCTTCGGTCCACCTATTGAGGGGTCGACCAACACTCCGCTTCTGGTGCGGGGTCGCCATTACAGCACCTTGGGATCCCAACGTCCATCGGCTTTTCGCGCTATGAGCTCTGCCTATTGCCACTTCAGCTTCGCGATTCGCTGAGCTATGTCAGTGACTTTGGTTCTTCTGCAGATCTCCTCATTTCTGATTCGATCTCGCAGAGAGACTCCGGTTCAACGCCTGGGTGACTTAACTTTTATACTTAGTTAATAAATAATATACGATCTATTTTCCAAGTGAGGTTCGATCATCATTACTTCATTGTTCTAGTATATTTTTTACAAAAAAATATGATGAATTTCACTGTTAGTCGTAATAATTCAGTTGATTATATTTTCCACGATAAAAAACTACAAAATGCATTCAAGCTATGAAGTAGGTGGCTTCCTCTGTAATGGGCTGTCATATTATGTGGTAGCCTAGTGGAAGTTGCAGCAAAAGTCTGACCAATTACTTCATTTACCTTTTCTATTAGGTACGTGAGAAATAATATCTGTTGTAAAATATAGTCGTTGCTTCGAGTAAATAAAGTAGTTTTTTATTCACTACTGAGGACAGGGAATTATATTTTTAGTAAATCTGACAGAAACTATGAATTTTGTCTTTATTAATCCAGGCATTAATCTATCTTCATTCCAAATTTCAGCGACATCAGTTCAGCAGCCGCGGTGTGAAGGAGTGACAAACATACACACACACATTAATTGATTTTGAAACGGGGCCCTTAGTCATGAGCTGGTTCTTGCGACCCGGCATGACCCAAACTCAATTTGAGTCATGACTAAGGGCCCCGCATGGGATTGAAACTAGTCGGGCATACTCCGACGTATCACGTGAGTGTTAGCCATTGTATATTAATATGAAAACACTCACACATACTTCTTCTATATCCACAGTAACCTTTATTAAATTACAACCGTCTTGCACAGGCTTCGCAGGATATGGATGGCAAACATAGAACAATATATAACAACCATAATAACTATAATAATCAAAACAGATAAATTAATTCGGTGTTGAATATTGTAAAGTTGAAACACACACTTATAAAAAACATATGACACACACTTATAAAAAAGTAGAACACGAAAAAATAGGAATAAAAGCCTACGAACATTTTTATTTTTCATACCAATTTCAGCAGTACAAAGTTTTTTATAAGCCACATAGCGCAGAGCGCATAAACACGTCCATGCAGTTTGTATTCAACGAGGATACTTTCCTATGGCATAATGCTCTCCATATTTTGTATTTAACTTTTCGCATACCATTGGAGCGCTATACAAATGATGTAATGTCACTAAAAGTAAGCAAACTCACCTCTCTGTACGTAGAGACCGAAGTTATTTACATGTATTTTTTATTAGAGTGAGTTTCTTGCTGAATTTTCTTTACTAGTCAGTGGCAAGAGAACTACTAAGTACTCAATTGATTTTCCAGTCATTCGCTAGTGTAGTATCTTAATGAACAAGAACCAGCAGGCTTATTCACTATCTTTGACGTATGCTAATTGATGCTATGTAAAAATTTCTATAAATATTCTTTATCTAAAAATGTCATCCGGTGCTTACTGGTGGATATCACACAATAGGTTTAAGACATTTTGTCAATTGATTTGATGTTTGTTTTAATAGGTTGATACTAAATACCAAAATAGTGAATAGGCCATTGTTGAAAGAGAATCAGAAAAGGAGTCGAAATTCGAATTATAAAAAAAAAATAGACTTAATTTTAATGCAACAGGGTCATGAAGACGGGGTTTGACGTCCTCGGTATATTGAAACCTTATTGATATTCATGCATTTTAATAAAATAAAATAAATATTTACTTATCATTTACACTATTGTTTTTTATTGCTTTTAACACAACACTTTATTGTTTTTTTCGCCATAATATTGAATAGCATCATAGATAGGTCGTACCGGATATTCATCATCATCATCATAATATCAACCGATGATCCACTGCAGAAGCCTTTTGTAGGGACTTCCAAATATCACGATCCTGAGACGCCTGCATCCAGCGAATCCCTACGACTCGCTTGATGTCGTCAGTCCTACTAGTGCGGGGTCGCCATTCCACCATGTGGGGGTATTATGGTAAAATAAAAGATAAAGTAATACAATTTCATAATCTTATGAAGTATGAAAACTTTTGTATGTTAAAATCACAGATATAAGAGGCAACTAGATTTATAAAGTGTCAATTCTTTGGATTGAAACCAGCGTACTCAGGGGCGTGGCCAAAATGACTGTTATGGCTATATTTAGTGAAAAATTAAATATGTCACCCTTACTTTAGAGTTGAATATTATTTATTCCTTTTGTCACAGAACAAAACAAGACTGCTAGTACATGCGCGGACACGCTTGCGTTGTTCCGCACACCCGGGTGTACGCGGGCCACGCCCCCTTGCTATTTCTATTGCTAAAAGCGTTAGCTTTTAGCGTTGTCTGTTCTGTGGTTAAAATACTATTCCTTCACAAGTTACATCGCTCTACGTCTATAGCACTATAGTTGAAGTAATAATGTCTGTGTGTCAATACGACACCACCAGCAATATGTGAGATCCAAAGAAAACGTTCAAGTCATATTGATATTACCAGTCAAAGCGTGAACTCACAAAGAGAATCTATATGCCTGTAAATTTAGACATACCTACGTATTGACACCGAATATTCTACGAGTCGACAGTCGACTAGAAGTTCCTACGAATATACTTCATTCATTCATTTTCAGCTCACTGTTGAGCACGAGTCTCGTCTCAGAATGAGAAGGGATAGGCCTTAGTCCACCACGCTGGCCAAATGCGGATTGACAGACTTCAGACACGTAGAGAATTAAGAAAATTTTTAAGTATGCAGGTTTCTTCACAATGTTTTCACTGTTTGAGACATAAGTAATTGAAAAGTTGGAGGTGCCCCGGACCGGATTCGAACTAATGCCCTCCGAATCGAAGGTAGAGGTTATATCCACTAGGCTAACACGTCTCTGTTCCTATAATACCTTATTTACAAAACGGAGGTGCTAGGTTCGATCCCCGGCTGGGCCGATTGAGATTTTCTTAATCTGGTCCAGGTCTGGCTGGTGGGAGGCTTCGGCCGTAGCTAGTTATAACCCTACCGGTTAAGATATACCGCCAAGCAATTTCGCTTTCCGGTACTATGTCGTGTAGAAACCGAAAGGTGTGTGGATTTTGTTCCTCTTCCTAACAAGTTAGCCCGCTTCCATCTTATACTGCATTATCACTTACCACCAGGTGAGATTGTAGTCAAGGGCTAACTTGTAAAGAATAAAAAAATACCTAAATTTTTTTATCATTTTAGAGACCCTTTGTAAGGAGTGACTTACAAGAGGTCCTTGTGAGTGAAACAGTATCGAGATAATTGGGATCTGTGAATGAGAGACGCGACGCTATAGTAAATCCTCATTTAGCATCAGCTTAATCATCTCCTACTGTAGTTTCAGATGGCGCCAGTAAGTTACTGGGCGTTAACAATATTATTATTTATAAAATTCAATGCGATAAAAACTCATGTCCACAGATTTGAGATAAATCTATCATACTCATAGGTATTTACCGACCGATAAGTTCGGTTCACGAACGTTTTTGAGTAGAGATCATATAAAAGACAAAAACACGGTTCTCAGTAACCGAACATAACTATTATCTGTTATCTTTATAAAACCTCCTTCTCCTCACCTTTAATTTGTTTAATGTAGCATGGAGCGGCTGGTTGACTATGTCGCAATTAGAAATAGAAAAAGCTAAAATCGATTAATAAATACAGATTCACGATTCTTAGGCCCTAGTATTCGTAGGCCCTAGGTTCAGCAAAAAAAGCCTTAACAACTCAAGAGTAAGAGCGGTTGTACCTACTCATCACTGAGGGTGGTGGTTCGATCCCCGCCCCGTTGGTCTATTGTCGTATCCACTTCTAGCACAGTCTTTCCCGACTTGTTGCAGGGGAACGAGAATATCGGTCATATTATAAAAAATATGGCAAATATTCTTTTTTTTTTGAAAAAAAAAAATCCCTTCTATTGAACTTGTATTAGACTCAAATACACCGACAACATTATCTGTCGATTTTTAAGGGGGACGAGGTAAACCCACACATAGAAAATATTTAACATCAACAAATATATCCTGTGTCCTTACACACAACTATAAATTTTAAATCGTAATACACACACGTGTAAATTTAACACAATGAAACATTGATTCTATACACGTGTGTAAGATCACGTTAGATCATGATCATAAAGTTTTGACAGAAGGGTAACCACTACCGAGACAGGTCCTATAAAAGGTAATTGATCTGAGGCCTTAAATATCGAATCCATGGTTCCACGGATTTTCTGAAAAAAAGAATTTCAAACAAGCACAGTTTCGTGCGTCCGCTAGTATTAATAACTACAAAAAACAACACATACAGACAAAACACATCAGAAACAAAAGTATAAGTTTGTAAAGACGTCAGTTGTGTGAAAGACTGGCTAATACTGGCTACAAATGACACAAACTGTAATGGACTCCGGGCATTGTTATGGCACAATAAGCATCACTCTTTGTTCATAACTCCAGCTCGTATCTGCCGTCTGCGGGATGCCTAACCTCGTGTATTTATAGAGTTCGACGCGCGCCTTTTCACTTATACCTTGCTAGTTAGTGTATTGTTTGCTACTATACTAGCAGGCCAGGCAAACTTTGTCCTGTGAAAGCGACGTCTTTTTTTATTGTATAAGTATACGGGCAGCAATGGAGATATTTTAAAAAAACAAGAGTAGTCATAAATCTATCCCGGAAAGTTCGTTTGGCTTTCCTTTGGCGCAGACCAAGTGCGATTGAGACATACAGTAACTTTTACACTCCAAAACACAATTAGTTTTACACACCAACACACAGTTAGATCTACACACAAGTAGTTTATACTTCAACACACAGTTAGATTTACACATCTACACACAAGTAGTTTTTACTTCAACACACAGTTAATTTTACACACCAACATACAGTTAGTTTCACACACCAATTACATACAGCTAGTTTTGTACATTAACATGCAGTTAGTTTTAACCACCAACACACAGTTAGTTTTACGTACCAAAACACAGTAAGTTTTACACATCAACACTCAGTTAGTTTTACACACCAACACACAGCTAGTGTTACACATCAACATACAAAGTGTGTTGGTGTGTAATACAAGGTTAGTTTTACACACCAACACCCAGTAAGTTTTACACACAGTTAGTTTTAAATATCATTACACAGTTAGTTTAATACACCAACAGAGTTAGTTTTATACAGTAAGTTTTACACATCAACAGTTGCTTTTAGACTCCAATACACAGTCTTACACACCAATACACAGTTAGTTTTATACACCAACACACAGTTAGTTTTAAACACCAATATACAGTTAGTTTTACACAGCAAGACCAAATTAGTTTTTTGAATAAAAAGTAATTTGGTTGAAGAGTAGACCTCTAAAGTCAAAACAAATCAAAAGCTTTCATTTATGAAAGGAAGCGTTTTACACTCATCTAAAGTACACTCATACAAAAGATTATTCGTTCATTCAAAAGTATACTACAATTTAAGCACTTAAAACTTTGAGGACCAGTTAGACTAACCTAGTTATTTAGATCTATGATGACAATACATAAAATTATACAAACAAATGCCGTAGTATTTCTATTTAGCATCACAATCTTACCTCATAAATATCCGTTCTAATGGAAACCGTATCGCGATATTGTGGAAAAAACTTAAGAAACGTGTATCAAAGAGGTTTTGAACCAATTTGCATTGAAATCAGTACTACACGAGACAGACATTTACATGTAAGGGTGCATTTCCAAATGTCAACTTAAATTGAAAGTTTTCCGCTGGAGCTTTTTTACCTTTGGCTTTAGCTTTTTACAAAAATAAATATAAATGTTCTCGGATTATACACCTAATTTCCCACTCACCGCAAAAAAAGAAAAAAATTGTTTTAAATTTTTTTTAATTATTTTTTTTTTAATTGTGAGCGATGCCGTTACTGATAAGTAATGAAATCTCAATTTATTAATATCTAGCCAACGCACCGCAGTTTTACCCGCGTAGTTCTCGTTCGCGTGAGAATGTGGGGACAAAATATAGTAGTTCATAAATAACGTGGCTTACTTGTGATATAAGAATTTTTAAAATCAGTTTAGTAAATTTAGAGACATACCATAAACTTTACCTCTATAATATTTGTATAAATTGGCAGACTTCACACACGCATAGAATTAAGAAAATTCTATGGTATGCAGGTTTCCTTACGATGTTTTTGAGACACGTGATACTTAATTTCTTAAAATGCACACAACTGAAAAGTTGGAGGTGCATGCCCCGGACCGGATTCGAACCCACACCCTCCGGAATTGGAGACAAAGGTCATATCCACTGGGCTATCATTGAGCTATAACTACAGGTAAAATATTAAATTAGGTACTTTTAATAAAACCAGTTTGAAATAAAAATAAGTACCTACCTATAAAAACAAATGAACTTTGCAATTAAAAATGTAAAACACATTTTCTTTCTTTCGTATTATTTTCACTTTAGAAACAGAGAGGTTATAAATTCCAATTAAGTAAAGTAATATTTTTCATAAAATTGTGTGAATTATATGAATTTTTTTATAGTTTTTTCAAAAGTTACAGGTTGAAATGTGTGTGTACAGATAAAAATAAACGAAGCTCTGATTGTTCCAAGTACCTACAGTATTCGTCAAAAACGCACCTTAAACCTAGACTACCGTAACGAAACTAAGTTTTAGAAGCTTTTAGTAAATGGACATGATGACATCTTTATCCGTAAAAAGTAAACTTTATAATCTTTCAGTTTGGATCTTTTATAAACGGGACGGCTTAAGATTATATCACACACATCGACTCGGAAAAGACAGCGTCGACTGAGCTATACTCTACGCCACGAAACAAGTCCCATAGGCGCGGCTATATCTTAATGGCGGTCTTATTGTCATTAGTGTAAGTCGCTGTCAATTTTAGTTCAGGTTTTAGCCGCGCGACTTCTTTGGTGGCGCGGGGTCTACGGTTAAGCGACGCCACGATTACGACTCGACGGCCGCTTGTTCAAGCTAAACTCATGACTGTCACAATTTTAATTGTTTGCCTTGATTGGTGTCAGAAGATATTTTTTTTTGCGGTAAGGATCATCCTGGCTGTTTCGCGGACATACAACCAGTATTCTATTATTATTATGTATATATTATTAATTATTTTGACGGCCTCCGTGGCGCAGTGGCATGCGCGGTGAATTTACAAAACGGAGGTCCTGGGTTTGATCCCCAGCTGGGCAGATTGAGATTTTCTTAATTGGTCCAGGTCTGGCTGGTGGGAAGCTTCGGCCGTGCCACCCTACCGGCAAAGACGTACCGCCAAGCGATTTAGCGTTCCGGTACGATGCCGTGTAGAAACCGAAAGCGGTGTGGATTTTCATCCTCCTCCTAACAAGTTAGCCCGCTTCCATCTAAGACTACATCATCACTTACCATCAGGTGAGATTGTAGTCAAGGGCTATCTTGTAAAAGAATAAAAAAAAAATTCTTGCCACCATTCCTCGTGATTTGTATAGTTATTAGGATAAGTTAGCTTAAATTCCTTATTCTATTATTTTACTTTGTTATTTATATAAATTTTAAAGTATTAGTAGATTAAATAACATCGTACCATACCTATTACCCAATTAGTTTTTATTCCGGAATAAAACAAATTTTATAGTTTCAATATAAAACATTTATTTTAGTATTATTTCAGTGATATTTTTATAGCAGCAGTAACTTTTGCTTTAGTACCTATCTCTAGTTAATGCTATGAATTTTTTATTGCCGTCGTGCGTACACAGATAGCTTGGTCGTATCTCAATAATTTTATGAATAAATTAATAATAAAAAGTTAATGACATAATATAGGGGGAGTTTGATACAAAAAAATTCAATCTCTTTTCTAAAGACCTCTAATGAATTATATTTAAATATTTGTTTTTATGTGTGCATTGGCTGATATGTCAGTTTGATCAGGTGATATTTAATTTCTTAAAATACACACAACTGAAAAGTTGGAGGTGCATGCCCCTGACCGGATTCGAACCAACACACTCCGGAATCGGCGGCAGAGGTCAAATCCACTGGGCTATCACGGCTCCAATCCATTGGATTTCTTAAATTACTGATATAGATTTCCTTATTACAGTAGGTATGATGGTAATATGATATTAACATCAAGGTTATTCAAATTTTTTTATGCATAACATCGTTAAAAGTTGCCTACCGTAATTAATTGTACGAGTCCCTTGTGACGAAAAGTAATAATTAACTAACTCGGGTGTAAAGTAATAATTAACTAACTCAGGTACCTACCTACTACCTAGTACCTATGCAAAAAATGTTAGGGCGTTTGGGCGACACAGTGATCTATAGTTATCATAATCATCATCATCATTATCAGCCGATGGACGTCCACTGCTGGACATAGGCCTCTCCCTCTTGCATGGACTTCCAAATACAACGGTCTCAAACCGTCAACATTCAGCGGCTATATATTATGCAAATATTTCAAGAAATTTGTTATTTTTTTTCTATCGTCACCAGAGGCTTAGTACAGAGTCAGGCCACCTCGTCTCTTCTTAAAGGAAAATGTATTTGGAGTTTACAACCACGCTGCTGATTGAGTGTCAAAGACGATGATAAGATTTCAAACTGCAATTATTACTATCATATGTTGATGATAATAAATGATTGCGGCCATTATTTTCAATGACTAAAATTCACTTTAAAAATAATCACACTTGACGGCCTCCGTGGCGCAGTGGTATGCGCGGTGGATTTACAAGACGGAGGTCCTGGGTTCGATCCCCGGATGGGTCGATTGAGGTTTTCTCCATTGGTCTAGGTCTGGCTGGTGGGAGGCTTCGGCCGTGGTTAGTTTCCACCCTACCGGCAAAGACGTACCGCCAAGCGATTTAGCGTTCCGGTACGATGCCGTGTAGAAACCGAAAGGGGTGTGGATTTTCATCCTCCTCCTAACAAGTTAGCCCGCTTCCATCTTAGATTGCATCATCACTTACCATCGGTTGAGATTGTAGTCAAGGGCTAACTTGTAAAAAAAAAGATATCAGTCATCAACAGTCTCAACCCATATTTGGCTCACTGCTAAGCTCGAGTCTCCTCTGAGAATAAGAGAGGTTAAGCTAACCCAATGCGGATTGCGCGTGTGCGGATACTTCACACACGCAGATAATTAAGAAAATTCTCTGGTATGCAGGTTTCCTCACGATGTTTTCCTTCACCGTTTGAGACACGTGATATTTAATATCTTTAAAATCACACAAATGAAAAGTTCAAGGTGCATGCCCCGGACCGGATTCTAACCCACACCCTCCAGAATCGGAGGCAGAGCCCATATCCACTTGGCTATCACGGCTCTTCGACTGATATGATGATGATAATTAAATAGTATGCGAATGAAGAGTAGATAAACATCGTTAAAGTTAAGAGAATCGATACTCGGAACTTCTTAATTATTATAACCTTTGAAGTTATTCGTAACTTGAAAGTTGTTGCTTAGTTTACAATAACAACGAGTACGTACTTGACTTCAGCCTATCTGTGAAGTATCCGCTAACCATTAAACAGTTTCCGGACCCTTAGACGGGTATTATAAAGCTTGTATTTTATTTACACTTTGAAATTAGTTTAATATCATTGTAATACTCGTAGTTCCATGTATAACATTTTAGCATATACACTTTGCATTTACTTTACATACATATGCCTGACATTATAGTATTTTAGTGAAGTCGTCTCCCCACTAGGTGGACCGAGGATATCAAGCGGGTTGTATTTGGAAGTCCATGCAAGAGGTTTATGCCACGTTTCATCAGCTGTTAATTTGCTATTAAATAATAACAGGCCTTACTGTGTTGAATTTAATTATGCCCAACGAATATATTCGACCCACCAAAAAATTCTCTACGACTTTACTTTTTTATTTCTATACAAAATTAAATATTTTCAGGAGAGGTTAGTTCGACAGTGTGAAATTGATATTGTTATTTAGAATTATTAATGTAAACTTTATATTCTACAGAATTCCAAGCATATTATAATAAAAAGCGTCAATAGCTCAATAATTAACGGACTCAACACCGAGAGATCGTGGGTTCAATCCCTTGAGTTAACTTCATTATTTTCATATTTAGGATTATTTTTCATCCAACTAATAGGCCTAAAATACTGAAAAAATTACATCCGAAAAAATATGCAATTTTTTATACTGCTGAAATAAAATAAAATCATTTTTCCGGTTACTATACGAATACCTTCAGTGTAATATAAAATCTGTAAATACCATTCGCATTAAAGCGCGCTGCAATAGACCAGTCAACTTTGCGATCGGATACGCTTTGAGACGCGACGCCTGTAATACTTTGTGTTCGGAACGTTTTATTTAAGGCTTTCACACTGTTTTTGTAAACGGACACTAACTATAAATTGGAGTTTCAAGATGCTGGCAAGTTATACAGCTGTATATAAACTTTCTTAAGAAAAATTGTTTTAATAAACTATCTTACACCTTGGTTAAATTGTAATAAAATATAATATTTTTATTCCTCATGGTTCAATCTCACATTGAAATTGAAGCGTAGCCATACTAAGATTAACTAGGCAACGTATTTGCTTATGTTATTATTAATGTTTAACTGTAAATATTATCTATCATTTATTTCTTATCTATACTAACATTATAAAGCTGAAGAGTTTGTTTGTTTGTTTGATTGAACGCGCTAATCTCAGGAACTACCGGTCCGATTTGAAACATTCTTTCAGTGTTAGATAGCTCATTTTTTGAGGAAGGCTTGAGGAAGAAGCTGCCGCGTTCTTCGTATTCCGTAAAGCCCATTTGTTAGCGAAAATCAGTGCAAACACACTTTTAGTACCTAATTTTTATGAATAAGCAATAAATAAATAGTAAATACGTATATAAATATTCTAAAGTTAGTGAATAGGCCAACTGCTGCCCCCCCCACCCCCCCCCCCCCCACCCCAACCAAGTGGCACGTCGATACTTTTTCTACGATCGCAATCAAAATGGGAATGACAGATATTGATCACGTGACCTGTCGATAGCAAATGTCATTACCATACATCTTTCTAGTTTTCGAAGCGTTAGCGATAGTAGAAAGAGAATCGACGGGCCACTTGGCTTGGGGGGCTGAGCACATTATTCGGTTGAGAAGAAACTGTTCATTGGTAATACATAAAATATTAGAAACTCTACGTAAAGATGATTTGTGGTCGTTTTACATTACATAACCTCTACCTAGTTTGAAAGAAACATAAACATGATAAACGGGATATAATATTAATACCTAAATCATCTTAATGGTCAAATGCATCGGCATAAATTGGTCTAGCTATACACAATTCATATCCAATTTTAGTTCTGCGCAATACGTAACAAATCTTATTTAAGATTAATTAAACAATATATGCATGAGTCAGGGTTGTAGCTAGCCAGCAAAATCGCTAAATGGCCTAAATACACGTCTTACCTGTATTATGCCATGCCGTGATAGCCCACTAGATATGACTTCTACCTTCGATTTGGAGGGCGTAGGTTCTAATCCGGTCCGGGGCATGCACCTCCAACTTTTCAGTTATGTGCAAGAAATTAAATAGCACGTGACTCAAACAACTAAGGAAAAACATCGTGAGGAAACCTGCATACCTGAGAATTTTCTTAATTTTCCAGGTATGTAAAGTCTTATCCGCATTGGGTAAGCATGGTGGACTATTAGCGTAATTCCTATCATTCTGAGAGGAGACTCGAGCTCACCAGTGAGTCGAATATGGGTGTTAATTAAGATGCAGTATTATAATTATTATAGGTGGTCGACTATTGGTATAACCCCTCCTATTCTGAGAGGAGACTCGAGCTCAGCAGTGAGCCGAATATGGGTTGATAATGATGATGATAAAAGAAAAATAATCAATTTCATGTGCACAAACTCGCAGGCTGTAACTAGTTTTAGATAAAATCATTTAAAAGTACGTAGTTTAATAGATTGAGTAATAAATGAGAATGTGGCCATCGCGATGGAAGTGATTGTATCATTCATTATCCGAAGAGGAATTCAATCGTGCCGTTATTGTAGTGCAGGGTGAGAACATAGAGTAACGAAAACTACCAGACACGACACTACGTTTATTATGACGTGCATTATAACAAACTACCTGCAGATATAGTATATGTTAAATATTATTATAAAATTAAGCATAAATATTTATGAATACACACGTACAAGGTCACCGCAGAGTCAGAGAAACCAATAGGGGTGGGGCTATCGATAAACATAACACGATAACAGACCCAATAGTTAAATAGATAGCTGGAATAGTGGGGCACTAATGGGAAGGACACCCTCTATTTATCGTACTAACCTACGAGTGCCTACCTTATTTCCAGAGTATTTATTGGTTTTAATAAATACTTATCATACAATATAAATCCACCCCGACAATGGAAAACACTTGTTCATTACACGGATATTTGCCAGTTTCGGGAATCGACCAAGGCCATTGATGCAGAAAGCAGGGTCACTACCCGTCACACCTCGTGTCTGATATTTCAAAGTGTCAAAGTCCTTAATTTTCTAGTACCTAGAAATCTCAAAGCAGGTCCTCTGTTTAAAACGGTTAAAGGCCATTTCAATAATACAAACATGGAAAACAGAAATGAAAAAAAAAATAATAGTTGACTCATGCTAAATTTAATTTAAACAATATTAATTTCGTGTAGTACATGGAATAGGGGTCCGAAATATATCGATATCAATTAATAAAAGTTGGTTTTGTTATATAACTTAATTTAAATATCACGTACTTTTTAAAATTTTCCAAAAGTCAAAAACGATGTCGTCCATTTTGTGACTCACAACACACTTGATGTACTAAACGTTACAATAATTGCTATCTAATATTTTTGTCAAACGCTCCGTTTGTAAGGGTTTTGTTATAGTGACGTCATGAAACAGTTGAAGTCATGGCCGACAGGCGTTTTGGCTCGTATTGGCAAAAACATATTTAAAAACTAAAATTTTCATGTAATCACGTCTCGAAAATATATAAAAAAAAAATTCAATCTAGCAGAACGATAATGAACAATTTAAGACCATTTAAAAAAGTGTCAACTAGCCTACTGAACTTAAGGTAGTCGAATGTTTCATGCCCAAAGGAAACTCTACTCAATATTTTTATTCTATGGCCAATAAAACGGAGCTAATGACATCAGTTTGTTGTTACTGGTCTCTAACGAGCCGTGTCGGAGTCGTGTCGTATCGACGTGACCCATTCCTCCGCTGCATTTATTTTTAACTTTTATTATTAAAAGCTTTAACTTTGATTAGTCCATAACCACCGGTTTTAGTGTTTATAGCAATGGCAGAGCTTTCACGCTCGCTTATGAGTGACGGCACAGCATTATAGTCCTTACATTCACTTAATCGATATAATCATTATCATTATCATCCTATTAAAATGACAGTGGCGCTATTCCGTAAAGTTAGCCATTGACGGTCAATTATTCTCACGTTTCTGCAGCACAAACAGCAGCGAAGACGTTTCATAAGTCGAGCCGTCATGCATACCAATACACGATCAGTTATAGTCGTGGGTGCTGCAGAAACGTGAGAATAATTGAGCGATGTCGTGTATAACAATGTTTTATAACTCGACGCGATGTGAGCTTCGAATTTGTATCTATCGCTCTCTGTCCGAGTTATAAAACATAGTTACAGAATAGCGCTCCGCGATCGACGATTTATCGTAATAAATATCGTAATAGCTTTAACTTTGATTAGTCCATAATCAACGGTTTTTGATCAATCAGCAATGGCAGAGCTTCCACGCTCGCCTATGGATGACGCCACAGTATTATAGTCTTTACATTCACATAATCGATATAATCATTATCATTGTCATCCTATTAAAATGACGGTGGCGCTATTCTGTAACTATGTTTTATAACTCGACAGTGTGAGCTTCGAATTTGTATCTATCCCTCTCTGTCCGAGTTATAAAAACATAGTTACAGAATAGCGCTCCGCGATCGACGATTTATCGTAATAAATATCGTAATAGCTTTAACTTTGATTAGTCCATAATCAACGGTTTTTGTGTAGAACGATAGGTTATAGCAATGGCAGAGCTTCCACGCTCGCCTATGGATGACGCCACAGTATTATAGTCTTTACATTCACATAATCGATATAATCATTATCATTGTCATCCTATTAAAATGACGGTGGCGCTATTCTGTAACTATGTTTTATAACTCGACAGTGTGAGCTTCGAATTTGTATCTATCCCTCTCTGTCCGAGTTATAAAAACATAGTTACAGAATAGCGCTCCGCGATCGACGATTTATCGTAATAAATATCGTAATAGCTTTAACTTTGATTAGTCCATAATCAACGGTTTTTGTGTAGAACGATAGGTTATAGCAATGGCAGAGCTTCCACGCTTGCCTACGGGTGACGGCACAGCATTATAGCCTTTACATTCACATAATCGATATAATTATTATCATTGTCATCCTATTAAAATGACTGTGGCGCTATTCTGTAACTATGTTTTATAACTCGACAGTATGAGCTTCGAATTTGTATCTATCGCTCTCTGTCTTACAGAATAGCGCTCCAGGATCGACGATTTATCGTAATAAATGTCGTAATAGCTTTAACTATGATTAGTCCATAATAATCAACGGTTTTTGTGTAGAGTGATGGGTTATAGCAATGGCAGAGCTTCCACGCTCGCCTATGGATGACGCCACAGTATTATAGTCTTTACATTCACATAATCGATATAATCATTATCATTATCATCCTAAAAAAGATAGTGGCGCTATTCCGTAACGATGTTTTATAACTCGACAGTGTGAGCTTCGAATTTGTATCTATCGCTCTCCGTCTGAGTTATAAAAATCGAAAAAAAAAGTTTTAAGATTTTTGTTTGTTTTTACTGTTATAACCTTATTTATTTTACAAACATCACGAGAATTTTGTTTTAATGTATTAATTAGTTTATACTTAATTTTCCCAAAATTTTTATAAAAGTTAATAGGTATAATTTAAAATGTCGTCATTTTAGGATTTACTGAGAAATCAATGATTTTTACACTACCCGAGTCAAGTTACTGTTGAAGACTGCCGTTACTTCGTCATAATTAAGCTATCTGGTATTTTTTCTAGCTACCCTTTTAATATAATTTCAGTATATTATTACGACTGGCAGTATTTTTTGCTTCCCTGTTGTTTCAAGTCTGCGTAATTATTCAACCGCGGTTTAACATTTATTTAACATTTTAGTTCCGTCGCTCGTTAACGTGAAGTCTTGTTTCAACAGTGTAACTTAAATTTGCACCCATTAGAAAAACAATTAAAATTAGATATTTGTCTAAAAGCTGAATTCGAATGCTAACACTAATGAGTCAATATTTTGTTTCTCATTTGACCGGAAAATTTTCTTGTGCTCGGTAAAATCTTCGAGCAAAAGTAATTTTGCTGCCAAATAAATTTAGGTGCTATTGAAAAAAATATAATAAAAAAAATTATGTAAGTATGCCATTTAAAAACAATTCATTTGATCTGACAAATTGATTCATGCGTCAGGTGACACAAGCTGGCGCTTATTTGGTGCAAAGAATAAGGATTTAAGCTCAATAGCTCAACGGTAAGAGCGGTCGGACTCATCACCGAGGGGTGGTGGTTCGATCCCCGCCCCGTTGGTCTATTGTCGTACCCACTCCTAGCACAGTCTCTCCCGACTAGTTGGAGGGGAATGAGAATATTGGTCATATTACAAAATATATGCCAAATATTCTTTTTAACAAAAAAAAAGCCGGCTATAGCGCCAGCATATTAGGTACATTGCCCATGGGTGAACAAGTTTAGATTTACTGTTAATTATTAGTTTTAATTTATTTTAATTTAATTATCATCACATAAATATTTTCCAGCTCTGAGAATGCAACCCACGGTCGTGGATTCAGAAAGCAGAGTCAGTTATACTCGTATCCACTGCGCCATGCGGTTGTCATTAAAATAAATATCTCACTTAACTATTGAGGTATTACTGACTAACTGGTCCCGTGGTTAGTTGGTTCAGCTATGGTCCAGGGTTCGAATCCCAGGTCAGGTCAACAAAAAATTTGTTATTGGGCCTGGAGTTGGGAAGCTGGAGGTGTACACCCGTGCCTCGGAGAGCACGTAGGTCCTGCTCCTGATCTCTCACCAGCCGTGATAGCCCAGTGGATATGACCTCTGCCTCCGATTCCGGAGGATATGGGTTCGAATCCGATCCGGGGGGGGATTAAATATCACGTGTCTCAATCGGTGAAGGAAAACATCGTGAAAAAACCTGCATACCAGAGAATTATCTTAATTCTCTGCGTGTATGAAGTCTGCCAATCCGCATTGGGCCAGCGTGGTGGACTATTGGCCTTACCCCTTTCATTCTGAGAGGAGACTCGAGCTCAGCAGTGAGACGAATATGGGTTGATGACGATATGTTTAATCTCAACATGCGAGATTGGCCGCAGTGGTTATCTTACTAAACTCCCTAATACAAATTTGCAGCGTGCGTGTACACAGCATATCACCTCACAACTTTGTAGACTGTAGTGAACCTGTAGATTAAGCTGATAATGATGATTTAAAAGTCAAAATTCATTTATTTCAAATAGGCTTAGCTTATCTCTTTCAAAACGACAGGTAATAATATTAAACTTAAGATAATGGTGATAATAATCATTAGAAAACTTAAAATTAAAGTTACGAGGGTCCCAAACGCGCCTTGGCCCGAGAAGAGCCCACAATAAACTCAACCAAGATTTTTTTTTATTTATCACCATTTTACAAACTTATTTCAAACTAAGCACACAGTCGTGTAATACAGTTTAACACTAAGCTTTTTTATCTTTTTTATCAAGCTTTAGGTAATCCAAGTAAGCTGCAATTCCCAAAATATATATATTTATTTTTGAACTATATTAGATTTGACTTATCCATAGCTGGTCTTTGCCACGGCAATATTCGCCGCAGGCCGCTTGGAAAAACATTTTCATACTATCGCTATCATTGGAAAAGCGAAAAAAGAAACACCCATATCTGACCTGGGGATAGTCCAATTTTGAAGTCTGTAAGAGTCGAAACTGAATTTGCATAGGTCACGTGTATTTCAATGGAATGTTTTGATTTTCAGTGAGTCGGAAAATTGGGTGTGATATTGTTTTTGTTTGATATGTAGGGAAAATTAACTTACAAATTACTTGGTTGGCCGGTTTAGGTTAGAGCTAAGGGTATACCGAACTTTTAAATATATGTTAGCTTTCGCTTCTAGAAACACAAACTATTCATTCATCATTACCAACCCATATTCGGCTCACTGCTAAGCACGAGTGTCCTCTCAGAACGACATGGGTTAGGCCAACAGTCTACCACGCTGGCCCAGTGCGAATTGGCAGATTTGACACATGTAAATTAAGAAAATTCTCAGGTTTCCTCACGATGTTTTTCCTTCGCCGTTTGAGACACGCGATATTTAATTTCTTATAATGCACACAACTGAAAAGTTGGAGTTGCATGGCCCGGACCGGATTCATATCTACGCTCTCCGGAATCGGAGGCAGAGGTCATATCCACTGGGCTGTCATCATAGGCCCAGTGGATATAACACATACTATATTTGTACCTAATATAGACAATCAGACAGAAGAAATTATCGTATTTTTTACCTGTATCCAAAAGGTAAAAAATACGATAGTGGGTCACTCTTCGATGTTCCATAATTAAGACTTCTTTTGCAACGCGTCTTCTGTCAGCAACTTTTCCAATCCATAATTCTTTACATGTTAGTCCTTGACTACAACCTAACCGGATGGTAAATGATGCAATCTAAAGGGCCCTACTCACACATCTGCCGCAGGGGCAATCTAGGGTGCACGGCGGTTGTGGCGATATCGGGAGTATCTCTACACACTTGCCTGCCGTGCAGTGTTCCAGAATAAGCCGAGCTGAGCACACGTATTGAGAATGGCACCCATATTATCGACCACTCAAAAGATTGGAGTAGCCTTGGCGCTTTCTGTGGTGCTACCTCAAAAAAAAAGGAAAAGGAGATACTGGGTGAAGAAATGGCTACAGAAAAGAAGTCAGTTATGCCACATGAATATTATAAAAGTACACATTTTGATTCTACGCTGTTTGTACGTGCACTCCGTGTGACAGCTGCTGACAAACTGACTGAGAAATTGCCCCAATCGCGCTACACACGCACCGACGGCAGGGACGACTTAGGGATCAAGGATAGTCTCGCGCCCCTGCCGCCCTGCCGCAGGGCCACCCTCCCAAATTGCCCCGGCATGCCTACACACATCACAATTAAGGATGCAATTAAGGGTCATCCCCACTCCTACACCCTAGATTGCCCCTGCGGCAGATGTGTGAGTAGGACCTTTAAGATGGAAGTGGGCTAACTTGTTAGGAGGAGGAATAAAATCCATAAAATCCCTTTCCGTTTCTATACGACATCGTACCGTAAAGCTTAATACCTTGGCGGTACATCTTTGCCGGTAGGCTACGGCCGAAGCCGCCCACCAAAAGTTCCTACCGTTCTTTCGAAAATATACCTGTACCTTTAGAAGACTTTAACTTTTATTTTGTAAATCTATAAAACTTTGTCTTGATCTTACGATAACTCCCTAATGAAGCGAAGCGTTTAAACTACAAAGGTTCGTAGGTATTGTGTTGTTGAAAAAAAAATCGTTTTGATTTTTCCTCTGTGATAAAATTCCTTCTTCCTTGTATATAGGTAATCAGCTTTATATTTAATATAATTTCGAATGTTTGTTTTACGTTTTAACAAAAGAAATTATACAAGGTTCGCTGGTTTGAAAGGTGAAATTATCTACGTAAATAATACGAGTACTTATAAAGTAACTTAATAACACAATCGGATTTTACATCCAGGTGGGCGTTGCTTGCGTCTTTATTAATAGAACTTCTGTTTTTTTAATAAAAGACGATGTGGAAATCGTCTTAGACTCGTCATGCCACGCGTAGGCGGGCTTTAAGCCGAACGTCCACCGCCGGCTAAACTATGTTAGTTTAGCTTAGCTCGCATAGTTGAGTCAGTTTTTCATACATGCGCGTCCACAGCAAACTACGTGAAATGCCCCAGCTAAGTGTAACTAACTGAGCTAAACTAAGCGCCTCTCCCCCCCTTGCCTTACCCCTCTGACTTAAGTGCCGATGGCTCCATGTGGGACCACTACGGCGTCACCGGGGGGTTTGGGCGAGTGCAGAAGCATCGCCTGATGAGACCCGAAGGCTGAAATAAAGATAGAGGACGGAACGACTCTCTAAGGGCGTCTCCTATGAGACTCGGACCTCGGCTTAGAGGGCCATTCGGGAGGGGGTAACCGTGAATAAGTCCGGATGCCCCCAAGATCTTGAGTTAGAAAACCCACGTCCGGGTGACGTTAGATATCGGGGACCTCGACTTCGCCGGCGAAGACGATGTGTAGCTTGTGATTGTGTTGCCCGGGAAGCATTGTCGGTCGTCATGTCATCGTCTGGATCGTAAACGTTTTTGGGACGCCTCTACTTGAAGTTAGCGTTAAGAACGCGTTTGTACAGTGAGCTTTCGTAAAACAGGTATTTATTTAGCACCATGGAGGTGTTTATTGTATATGTCAAGCAGTATCCTGTACATCTTAAAATTTTCGTCGTATAGTTCATTAAAAAAGTGTTAAATTCGCTGCTTGTTTTCCAGGAGGACTGAATGTGTTGACTTATCCAGTATCGTACGTTTCCGATGTTTTATTTTCATAAAATAAGCAATAATCAATCTTCTTAACCTATGACGATAGTCCTCCTCTAGAGTCTCGTCATTGCTCGTGTCGTCTTCCATATCACGTCCGGTTAACTCGACGTTGTAGCACAAACTGGCTATCACTAACGTAGTTTTAGCTTATTTATTGTTGGACGAACTACGTAGTTCTAGTTTAGCTTAGCTTAGTACACTGAGTTTAGTTTTCATTTAGTTTAGCCGGCGGTGGACGTTCGGCTTAAGTATTTCTGTCTTAGTTGGATTTTACCCGACTGAAAGAAGGGACTTACGTTTGGAGGGCAAATAGGGGGTTGAACAATGCAAACGATAACATTGAATACTTATTTAATAAGGAAATTATTTTATTAATTAAGGAACTTATTTATTAAAAAAATATTACAAAAAAAAAGTGTGTGTCAGTTCCGACGCACGAATGGAGTTTACTCTTTCAGATCGACTGTCTAAATAGGTGTATGTTGCCCCGCAGCATACACTATTTACGTCTCAATACTGGCGCCTGAAAAGTGAAAGGTGCGCAGAATAGGTTGCGCACAAAAACGTAACGCTCTCATTCGTTCATCGAATTTTACTGCCCATATTTTTTTCATACCGGAAGCAATATATGAAAGATCGATTCTTAAGGAGTAAACTCCAAAAAAAATATATGAAAAATCGATTCTTAAGGAGTAATCTACTCGTAAGGTGGGAACCAAGATCGGAGATCGATCTGAATTGCTAATGAACGGAGAGCCCGTGAACCCTAGACCTTTTTTTCATTTTATAAAAGCTGAAAGTTTGTCAGCTCATGCTCCTACCATAAGTAAGTACGATAGCCAAATATGGAGTTTGGACCGTGGTTGCTTCGGTTTGTAGCAGGTTTTAAGGATCCAGACCCTCAACCGTCTAAGTATAAAGTGTAATTTTTTCATGTTTTCCTTGGCATAATTTGAGAAATGATAACTCCATTTGCCAGACTTGGCTTCAGGGCAACCCTTCGAAAAACACTATTTAGTTTGAAAACTTCAAGCGAAGCCATTATGTGCTTTGCGATATGGGAAGTTCAATGTTTTATAGCCGGATTCAAACCCAAGACCTCATGATTCGAAGGTTAACAGTTAAATAAATTAGATAAATCCCGAACGTTTGTTATCTTTCTGGTAAATTTCATCAAGATCTGTTCCGCAATTTTGCGAAATCCTCGGGGATCCTAAATCGGGGGTAGAAAGCATTACTTGCCCTTTTTCATCCTTTTAGCTAAGAACATGTACTTGCATGGAAAAACACTTTTCAATGTATTTTCTTATCTACCTATATTCCTGAGGGACTAAGAAATTTTTCCGGCATAAAAAGTAGCTAACCCCTGCGTGTTGATCTTCAAAGATACATAAATGCTAAACCACAACAGATGAGGTCAACGGATTGATATCTTTTTGTTTTTCATTCATCATCATTATCAACCCATATTCGGCTCACAGCTGAGCTCGAGTCTCCTCTCCAGAGGGGTTAGGCCAATAGTCTACCACGCTGGCCCAATTAAATTGGCAGACTTCACACTCGCAGAGAATTGAGAAAATCTCTGGTATGCAATTTTCCTTCACCGTTTGAGACACATGATATTTAATTTCTTAAAATGAACACAACTAAAAAGTTGGAGGTGCATGCCCCAAACCGGATTCGAACTCACACAATCCGGGATTGGAGGCAGGGTCATCCACTGGGCTATCACTCTTCACTAACTATTCACTTGTGATTATATTTGAGGTATCCAACATCATAAACAAAACACCTCGTTTAGCGTTCTTTTTTCGTTGATGTTGTTTATCGCTCAGGAACTACGGGTCCGATTTGAAAAATTCTTTCAGTGTTAGATAGCCCATTTATAGAGGAAGGCTATGGGCTATATATTGTCACGTTAAGACTAATAGGAGCGGAGCACCAATGAAGAATGTTTCAGAATCGAGGGATTTTTTTTCTATTGAGAGCTTACGCTGCATGCGCTGCGTAAACGGTTAAAGTTGAAAAAAATTCATGTATGATGAAATTTTTCCTTGAAAAATTCGCGGCAGGTCCCGCGGGATTTGTGAAAACTCAACCCACGCGGACGAAGTTCCCGGCATCCGGTAGTCATTCCTAAAAAAAAAACAGAATAAAAGTTTTTTTACGTATCATCGAACCGCACGCTAGGAGCTTCAACACACGTTGTTATCACGTTATGATTTATAATAAGAAATTGTAAAACGTAATAAGATGAAAATCCCAAGGAAAACACGCCGCAAGCACAGCCACATCTGCCTCCGTAAATGAGGATTATACTCAGTTGAACAAACGTTCTACGTATGTCATAAGTTCTTGTAGATTTAAATAAATCCATAAATTATAACTCACATGAGAAGAAAAGTTTGCATATATTTTTTTTTAATTCCACTACTATGTTAGGCATTGACTGTTAAATAATACTATCTAAGATGGTACTGTACTGGTAGAAGTAGGGCTAACTTGACAAGGCTAGAAACTAATTCACAGCTACGAGTATACGAAAAATAAGAATTTATTTTGACTGCGACTAGAATTGTATTGTATGTTTTTATGAAATGAAAATACACTTTATTGTACACCACAAAGAAACATACAATACAATAAATATAAAATATTATTTATGGTTATGGTAGGCGTCCACATATCTTCACCTTTTTTAAGTAAGTATTGAACGCATCACATCAAACGGATCGTAGTGTTCTTTATAAGTGCGTCGACTGAACCGCATCGTACAATTCGCGCGAATCTTAAATTAAAAATCCGTTTACTGCAATGTGTCCAATACCTATTTACTAAAAAAAGTTACTTATGATGCGGTTATGTGGACGTATATCTTTAACGTCTATCTCTCTGAAATCTCTGAGGCATAAGCTATAACTCTGGAGTAAAAATTTTTACTAAGTATTAAAATACTTGGTAGAAAGTTAGGCTTAATATGCCCAAGACTTGAACCTGTGATTCGAAGCCAAAAATAGACTTATTTATTAGTAACGCTTAGCACATACCATCACACAGTAAACTTAGTGAAACCGTTCAGTTTCGTAGCACACCTGTTCCCGTTAACGAGTCCCAAGAACAAGACTAAGTATTCCTACATGATTTAGGAATATGAGGGACCTTTCACGAAGGCTTTCAGTCCATATCTTATTTACGAAGGTTGGAATAACCTAAGCCTACGCAAAACGGTCTTACACTCTCTACTGACTTAATATTTACTATAGGTACTATAGTTCACACCCTATGATACCGGTGTCAATAAGTAAAAAGGGTTTACTTAGAAGAATACGAATAAAATTACTTAACACTAATAAATAATAAGTTTTTGTTTTATAAACATGATTTAAATGTTAGTAAATAGGTTTTTGAATAACAATTGGGTAGATTTCCAAAAACCAATTTACTAATATTTCAAAAATATTCATAGTCTTTTTATTAAAAGAGTTTTAGAAGACTCAGAAGTGATTACAAAAATAAGAAAACTAATGTCAAACAAAGGTTATGATTCAGAACATTTGTCAGGACAACTTAATTAACAAATCAAACTGTAACCAAAATAAGACCCTGGAATGACAGAGAAGAGTGAATTCACGCACTTGTGAACGTTGTGTGTAGGGTTAAAGGCGCCTTTGACAGATATCTAACACTCCCCTTTTCCACTCAAGTCACTCTCTACAACAACACACTGAAGCCGTCCGTACCGCAAGTCGTTGCAACGCGGCTATAACATGAGGCTTACGTTTTTAATAAACTGCCGCATGAATTCACGGGCATGTCTCTTAATAAGTTGAAAGTTTTTACGCAAGCTTATTAAATAAATCTTATTATAGTATAAAAGATTATTTAAACGATAAAAAAGCTTGGCATTGAATTGGACTATACGATCATTGTGTACCTTTAGTTTATAAAGTTAAAAGTTCTCGGTATAATAAAATGGTGGTAAACAAAAAAATATATTTATTATATAATTTGTTGTGGGCTTTTTTCGGACCAAGGAGCGTTTCGAACAATCGTAACATTAATTTCAAGTTTTCGACCAATTATTATCACCATTATCTAACAATATTATTTATTACCTGACGTTTCAAAACTGCTTGCAAACTAAGCCTAATTTAATTTTTTTTTTTGACTGAATTTTGCCTAAAATTATTTCACAATTTTAATTTTTGTAGATAATTTTCTTTATCTACAAAACCGTCCTAACTCTGGTGCAGCTCATTTTGTACGAAAGACCTGCTCTAAATAACTAACTTATTAAGCTAACACAATTTTTATACTTATCTTTAAAATTAAACGATGAAAACTTACAAGACGAGTTTTTTTCTTTCGAAAGTTTTTTAATTTCCTCGATAGTTAGCAAGAAGCGTTTCTGCTATAAAATTACTGTTTAAACTTATTAAGCCTTAAAAACTTTGTGGTAAAGAGGCTGGGATTAAATATGAGAAGGTCGTGAGTTCGATTTCTGCCTTTTGGACAATTTTACCTTCTCGCACAACGCTTAATTGGAGGGTAAAAGTTTTATAAAAAGAATTAGTTAAATTAAATAAAGAAAATAATACTTTTTTAAACCTACTTGTTATGTATTTTTGTGTACATATAGTATAGTGTCAGTTGTGTTTCGAATTGCAAGTTTTTTGGTGTGGTCTGAGATAAGAGGGTTAGGCCAATAGTCTACCACGCTGGCCCAATGCGAATTGGCAGACTTCACACACGCAGAAAATTAGGAAAATTCTCTGGTATGCAGGTTTCCTCACGATGTTTTCCTTCCCCGTTTGAAACACGTGATATTTAATTTCTTAAAATGCACATAACTGAAAAGTTGGAGGTGCATGCCCCGGACCGGATTCAAACCCACACCTCCAGAATCGGAGGCAGAGGTCATATCCACTGGGCTATCACAGCTCAATTCAATGGTACCAAAGAGTAAGTTAAACCAATTCAGGGAAATTATTAAATACAGTTGAGTTACTCCACAATGGCCGAACGGGTCTTGTTGAATATTCAGAGATTCAGTCTGGAAGCTTATAGTTTACTTTTCATTCCGATATTCTCACGGAGAAGTTGTTGAATGGGAAACCTCAGTATGCTCTAGTTGCATTGTGACCACGATTCATCTGAATTATGAGGCGAACACATTTAATACAAATGCTTCCCCGATCATAAAGAGCCTTCCTTGTATAAATAAATAGCTGATGCCACGCTGTTTCACCGGAGTAGTTCCCGTTGTACGGGGATTAAATATAGGCTATGACAATTGCAAATAGAGAGGCTTTCTAGTGGTAAAAGAATTTTCAGAATTGGTTCAGTAGATCCAGAGGTTTAAAAGATTCAATAGCTCAACAGTGAGACCGGTTGGACTCATCACCGGGGTGGTGGTTCGATCCCGCCCCGTTGGTATAGACCAACGGGGCGGGATCGAACCACCACGGGATCGAACCACGACAATAGTGTCGTACCCACTCCTAATACAGTCTTTCCCGACTAGTTGGAGGGGAATGGGAATATTATAAAAAACATATGGCAAATATTCTTTAAAAAAAAATAAGAAAAAAAAAAAAGAAATTACCCCCAACAATACAATACCTTACTTCTTTATAATATTAGTAAAGTCAAGTGTGGCACTAAGCTAAAGTGGGCGTAGCCGATTTGGTAGAAAGGTGTTAAAAAATAAGCTTTTTTACATAAAAATTTTGAAAAATTTGTTTTTAGTATATTATAACTTTAGACGATTTCAATTTACGTTTACTTACCATTACTCCAATCACAATCAATTCTAATTTAGGAAAACTTAAGGGAAATTACTTAATTGTCCCAAACTTGTAAATCGCTATCTGAAAACATCAACGTCTCTCTAACATATGGTGCTCAAACTACATTATCAATTATCTACAAGGCCAGCTTTGACTACATTGTCAGAACCGAAGACTGATTACACCGAAAGGATCTAGACTTGATACTATATGCTTATGTACGAGTATCTATAAGGTATATCGGTTGAATTAGCAATAAATTTTCACCTTATCTACCTACTAGCAAATGCCCCGCGCTTTCATCCGCGTAGTTTCTGTTTCCGTGGGAATACGCGGATAAATCATGCCTATGATACTCATAGATAACGTGGCTTTCTACTGGTAAAAGAATTTTCAAAGTCGGTTCGGTATCTTTATCTATTCTTCAATACGGAAGGAGGCCTGACCTTGTAGTAAGTAGGCCATTTAAAAACGGCTGATAGAAATTAAGTGGAATTCTTTTGCCTATAACACAGTCATCATTAAAGTTTTCTCCTCTTGCTTAGACCAATTCCTTAATTCTCTTCGTGTGTGAAGTCTGCTAATCCGTATTTGACCAGCGTGAATGACTATTTGTCAAACCCCCTCTCATTTTAAGCAGAGACTCGTGCTCATTAGTGAGCCGAATATGGGTTGCTAATGATGATAATGATGACTTTGTACATACTTGGCTATGAAAGCTTTTAAAAGCTGTTTAACTAATCTCTAGCATCCAGCGACTCCTTGCAATTCGTTTGATGTCTTCGATCCACAGTGGGGGGTCGACTGACCCTGCGCATTTCAGTGCGGGGTCGCCATTCTTGCACTTGACCTTCAACCTGAAGCGTAGGTGATTCCTGTAATTTCACTGAAGACCTTTCAGACTGAAACACAACAATACTGCGGCAGATGGAAGCACGGTGGTAGTGCCTCCCCGGACGAGCTTTTAAAAGCTTTCATAGTCAGATATGTATATTGTCATCATCATCATTAATAACCCATATTCGGGTCACTATTGAGCACGAGTCTCCGCTCAAAATGAGAGGGGTTAGACTAATAGTCCACCACGCTGGTTCACTACGGATTGGGAGACTTCACACAAGAAGAGAATTAAGGAATTGCTCAGGTATGCAAGTTTACCTCACGATGTTTTTCCTTCACCGTTTGAGACACGTGATAATTAATTTCTTAAAATGCATATAACTGAAAAGTTGGATGCCCCAGACCGGATCCGAACCTACGCCCTCTGAATCGAAGGCAAAGGTCCACCAATCTCCACTGGGCTATCATATCGCTGTAAATTGTATCTTTTAATATTCCACTTGATTTTCCAAAGCTACTCGTATTTCAGTGAATCTCGCAGTTGAAAACATCTCTTAAATACACCAGTAAGCACTTGCGAAACGGGGGCAAATGGTGAAACAACATTGTCATTCAAGAGAAGATTCCTTATAAATTATACAAAGGAAGTAGCTCATATTTAAAATTATTCTCTACCCTTAGACTAGAGAGATGATAGATAGCGCACAACCAATTTGTATACTATGAGACTTGTACCTACGTGTACGTACGTACGTTTATCTTAAGGTAATATTATTTTGTTTGTTTGTTATAAATTGGCTCCAAACTACTGGACTGATTGAAGACTTTCACCAATGGATAACTACATTTTCAGCGAGTAACGTAGACTATGACGTATATGGACGTAGACTTTTATCGTAATCGTTTACCGTAATTCCACTGAACTTCGCAAGTATAACCGCGGGGGCCTGCTAGTAAATTATATCTGCATAAATTGATACCTTTTTTATCTCTCGGGAATGGTCGTCACTCTAGCTATGTTCTTTATTGTATACATCCATCTAATAATATTATGTTTGCAAAATCTAATAATAATAATCGTTTTGCATAGCTACTAATAATAAGTTTTGTACCGTTTTTTTCATTGAAAAAATCTTGACTTATGAATAAATACATCAACTACCTATTATATTGTTTTTAATAAATACAAGTTCAAATGCGACCACAGTTTTATGTTCCAGGTTTTCTAGATAGTCTTCATCTATATTTTCGTTAGTCTGTGTATTCAGGTAATAATATTTTCGGTGCTCGGTCAAATTGTCCTCTTCGAAAGAACGTTTGCTGGAAAAAGTATTTTATTTAATAAACAATTTTGAAGAAGACGAAATCTAATAAACGTCTCGGTTTTTCCTAAAGTACACAATGGAAGATCGTTTAAAAGATTTATGAGAATATCACAATGACGTCAAATTAAACGCCTTTAAATCTTAAAATGAAATCAACGAGAGAAGAAATAGCAGTTTTTATTTTTTTTAAGTAAGATTAAGGAAAAACAGTGTTTAAGTAGTTTATATACTACTGATTTTCAGCTTATTGGGAATTTATGTAATTTCGAGTGTATAGAGGGGAATGAACATCCCCGGCCCAGGCCTGCCTTAACCGCCCGGCAGTTTACTTATGGCTAAAAAAATCCTGATAATTCTACTTTAATAATGAAATCATTACTTTATCAAAAAAAAATTGCTCTAACGTTTTACGACAATTTTAATTCATCTTTAGTTTTCTACACCGGGGACAAGCTGAGGTCGTTGACCTGAGCCTGAGTTTTACGACATTTTTTGAAGACTTCTGATTGGTTTGTTTGTTCGTTTTCTTGTTTGTTGAGCTTGTACACCGGCGAACATTTTCCCTTAAAAGAGTGATAATTATTTTTCTTCAAGAAACATACTTTTACTAAGCTAATTAATTAACCAGATCCTATATACATCATGCTATATCCATGTCCATATACCTTTATACGGGGGTATATCTGGGTTCCCTTAGCCGACGCTGTATGGACCGGTAGGCATTCTCCTTTAATTGTTTTTGAAAAACTTGACACTCGATGTTACATATTTTTTTTTAAGTTATATAAGATTTTATTATGTATCATAGTAAAAATAACTTATTTTATTTATTTTTTATTCAACCTCTTCAGTAAACATGCATTATTATTTTGAAAAGGCAATAAAATAAATACGACAAAGTAAAAACCATTTAAATCTACACTTTGGCTTTTCACATATACCATGCTATTCATATAGATTTATCATGCAAATATACCTAGAAATGCTGGAAATGCTATTATTTTCGATAACCAAATTGTATTTCATTCCATCGAATACAAACTTTTTGGTGATAATTTTTAAATCACATTCCAAACAAATTAATTCTCACGTTATATAAAAGGAGGGTTATAAAAATAAAACGCATCATTTTTCGATACCCAATTTATTTCATTCGTAAATTCGACGATGATAAATAACAATGAACTATGTGTGGGTATACATTCATACATTCATTTATATGAATATTTGACAATAATCTTATAATCGATTCTGAGATTTGTACATGTATGTATGTAGAGTTGAAACTAGACTATATTTTTTTTTATAAATTGACTCAGAATACGTGACCCAGCCTAACTAATATAGTATAACAGCTCTAATACTAAAGCATTACGACCTCAGACCAATTATCGAAGGACCTGTATCGCACTCATAGTCACAAACAAAATTGTCTGTCATTTTCTGAAGAAAACGAGCTTAGATTTGGTATATATCTTATACTAAATTAGAAGTTTTTGCCTGTTTTTTACACCAATCAATTACACAGAAAGGTATTTTTACGGAGCTATTTAACCGACGAACACGATTACAACTATTTAACATCAATTATATAGAAACAGTTTTTATAATCGCATTAGATCGTTGATCATATACTTTGACAGAAAAGTAACGTATAGCGAGGCAGGTCCTATACAATAATTGGTCTGAGATTACGACAGGTAAACTCAGGTAAGGGTCTCCGCTATGGCACACGTCTTTAAATAGATATAATAGGCCATAACAATTTAGTGATTATTTTAGTAAATTATTGTGGCCATAATTAAATAACTATTTTATCAAATCATTGTGGCTCAATCAATCTACTAAAAATATGCAGAAGTCCTGGAAGTCTTTTGGGACCTAGCCGGAATACTCGACTTATGAAAGGGGCGCAAATCTTTCAAATAACTCAGTGAAATAAACATTATTTATAATATAACAATCAAAGACTTCCCTTTGTTACATCTAAATAAATAAAAAGATAATATAACAAATGATAATCTAAATATAAGGAAAAATATGAGCACAGACGGAAAAGTTAAATCAAAGCTTTCTCTTTGACAGGAGAGCAAACAGATATAAATTAATAACTAAGTCTATATCGTTTCATAATAAAATGTACTTTTATAGAATTTTGTTAAAATAATTAACAGTAGAATGTAAATTAACCATAAGTCTATATTACGGTATATGTAGATATATCATAGGCAGGGTTTCGAAAAAAGCATGAATTGTTTTGTTCTTGTACTCAGCAGCACTATTCTGTAACGATTCTTTAACTCAATGGTTTGAGCCTCGAATTGGTATTCCTCTCTCTGTTTAAAACGATACTTTTTATAGAAATAGATAAAAACGAATTTGAAACTCACAGTATTGAATTTAAAAAAACATCGTTATAATCAGTGAACATACATATAAAAAGAAGATTCCGACGAATTGATAACCTCCTCCTTTTTTGAAGTCAGTTATATGTGTCAGTCAATAGTGCTACAGGTCACGAACACTGGCCCTGACTATGATATATCTAAACAAACTATAAGATACCAAGAATGTCTATATCCTATGGACAATTTATATGATGCAGTTAACTTCTCGGTGAGTGTTTTACTGTAGCCTAACATTAATTAAATCTTATTGAGAGGTTGTACGGGCAATGTACACAAAAACAAACATTACCTTTAAATATGACAATTAGTTGTAAAAAATGCCTAAGATCACAATAATAGTCCAGGATCTTTCAGCTTTGTGTGTGACTCTGTGGAGCTATCAAGAGAAATTTTCATTATAATATGTATTACTTTGCTTTAACATAATATAACCTTATACTTCCAAAAGCACAATGCATGACGAACTATTAGTTTAATTATATAAAAGCAAAAATTCACTCATCACGAAATCTAGAAATCCGCTTGACGTATAAAGAAAAATTTGGCAGTCCGCTAACGTCCGCTAAGAACGGATTTTACGACAGGGCCGGATTAAGGAGGTCTAAGGGCGTCACCCGTAAGTTCCCCGACGTTAAATGCATCATAATAATAAAATCTATATACAAGTTTTTTAGAGCAACAACTATAATAAAAATAATTTCCATGTCGAAACAAAATAAAATAATTTCCATTTTTTTTATATACTTAGATAACATAAATAATAATCTCAAGAACATAATTAAATATGATTATCACAGTACCGTAAGTTACAAACGTAGTTATAACTCAGTAAATAAATTGTTATATATATAAAAATATACGTAGAATAGTATAACCGATTTGAAACATGCTCGAGTATTAACTAGAATTAATTTAGCAGCTTAAACGTTCCTTAGGAGTTCTTCCGATGACAGCATACCGTCCTGTAAAAAATAACATTATAACTATTGAATAGAAACAGGCGTTACTTTGAGGAACTACATGGTGTACCTACGAAATGAACAGGAGCGTAGCTAGCGCCGTATCAAAGATATGGGGTCCCCGGACTACAGGGACCCCTTACGTATGAAATCAAAAATTAGTTAAATATAGGTACTCCACAATTTCTCTTTTTCCTGGTTAATCGTGACCCCAAATGTTGAAAATATCCTACATAGGTTATGTTAGGTTATTTACTGCGAGCATTTTTTTTTTGTTGCATTGACGGCCTCCGTGGCGTAGTGATATGCGCCGCGGTTTTACAAGTCGGAGATCCTGGGTTCGATCCCCGGCGTACCGCCAAACGATTTAGCGTTCCGGTATGACGTCGTGTAAAATCGTAAAGGGTGCGGATTTTCATCTTACTCGTAACAAGTTAGCCCGATTCCATCTTAAATTGCATCATCACTTACCATCAGGTGAGATTGTAGTCAAGGGCTAACATGTAAAGAATAAAAAAATACGGTAATCACACCTCTAAGACAAAATTAAAGACAGAAATAAGAATAGAGGTTCTCTATGCCAAAAAAGGCCACTAAAATATGGACCAAGTCTTAATTTATCTTGTATCTGTCTGTACTGAACTACTAAGGATTTACATAATGTTTAGTTGGCAACAATACGAAGGAATCACATAAATAAATCCGTTCAATAGCTCTGTTTACACGAACGAAAGTGATCCCCAAGGTTACAGATAAGGCAGACTTATTAAGAAAGTGCCTATTTGTTATTATTTTGTTTCTATGTGAGCGTGTCGATATCGTCACGTATACCTACACATCTGAAATACGCTTATAAATTGTGTTTTTCGTTCATGAAAATCTGAATGACGTCAGCACTGGCGTCTTTCATATGATACTAATGAGTTAATGACGTCATGAAATATTAAAAACGTTTTATCATTTTTACTCGTCTACCCACTATGATTTTGACCCGCTATTCTTCTGTTACGTTTCATGAATTCTAAATTTAATATAAAAAATTCTAAATTCTAAGTTAAAACATTTATTTAGTAACATCGTAATTTACTCATAACTTTACTAAACGGACTTGATTTACTGTGATATTACAATTATCACGAGATGACATAAAAATATACGTTTTATTACTACTTACACAGTTTCAGGGTCAAAAAAGTTACTTTTGCGGGAATAAACAGAGATAAGTACGAGTGTAACGTAAAAAATCATTTTTACGTGTTTGCGGTGACAGAGGTCAACAGGAAAATATTGCGGTCCCCTTATAAAAATAGTAAAATATTTTTATTAATAACGGCATATGATCGAAGAAAAACATGACCTATAATATAACCAAAAACCCATTAACTTTCTGAAAAAAAACGAAAAAAATAAAGAAGCGAAAATAAGGAAATAGATTAACCTACCCCAAGATAGTTTAGGGTGAAACTAAATTAAATTGTGAAGAAAATGAAAAAATAACAAGACATCTTATATTGCTGCAATATCTTTTACTGAGCAAAAAGTGGTATAGTATAGCTGCTTTTTGCTCAAAACTAATTTTTTGTGATTGTACTTTAGATAAACGTTGACACGCAATTCCAGAAAACCATTGTTTGCTGTCTCTCATTTTTTGTTACAATCACTTAACTTTCTTTGCTTTTTTTAGTCTTGTGTTATTTTCCTTACAACATATGGCTGGCAATATTACGTTTGATTCATAGAATGACTCATTATCTTATATACCCCCTGTATATAAGATAATGACTCATTATCTTATATACCCCCTGTATATAAGATAATGAGTCATTCTACGACTTTAGGACAGTTTGACGGCCTCCGTGGCGCAATGCTATGCGCGGTGGATTTACATGACGGTGGTCCTGAGTTCGATCTCCGGCTGGGCTGATTGAAGTTTTCTTAATTAGTCCAGGTCTGGCTGGTGGGAGGCTTTAGCCGTGGCTAGTTACCACCCTACCGACAAAGACGTACCGCCAAGCGATTTAGCGTTCCGGTACGATGTCGTGTAGAAACCGAAAGGAGTGTGGATTTTCATTCTCCTCCTAACAAGTAAGTAAGTCCGCTTCCATCTTAGATTACATCATCGCTTACCATCAGGTGAGATTGTAGTCAAGGGCTAACTTGTAAAAATAAAAAAAAAAACCAAAAAAATTAAAAAAAAAACCAGTTCCATAACTACCTATATGATAAGCAGTATATGGAACAGAAAGTTGCTCTTAATGTGAACAAATAGGTGGTACTGTGTTAAGTAAGGGTGAAAATAATTTTACCTGATTGAGGTCAATGAACTTGCGAACGACTGATCGAGCGAAGTCTGGATTGTTGACCATCTCGTTGACAAACCAGTCCAGTGGAATACTGTTGGACAAAACATTTTATTTGTATGCTTTGAGTTATTTTTCTTTTTCACAGTGTCTCGCTGTTCTGTGGTAGTTTTAAAAGCGTTAGCGTCTTTGTAGAAAGACAATAATTGATGTGTAACTTGGTTAGAGGCACTGATTGTATATTTTTTATACTAATACTAGTAGACCCGGTCAAGCTTCGCTTTGACTTATGTGCACTTCTTCCCTATCCCTACTCTACACTACTCTACCCCTACCATACCCTACACCTTGACTCTTAAACGTTTGTATGGGAAATAGAAAAGGGTTGTTTTTATGGTTTTCCCGGCAATTATTCTAATTTTTCTCACCTTTTAAACCTTCCCTTTACCTCCAAAAACATTTGAAGACCAAGATAAGATAAATCCGTTCAGCCGTTCTCGAGTTTTAGCGAGACTAACGAACAGCAATTCATTTTTATATATATAGATTATAAAGAGGTAAAGTATGTGGTATTGTAGGAGGGTAATCTCCGAACCGATTTTATTATACTCATATATTATATCTGGACAGATAACAAATCAAAGAGTATAATAAGTAATAGTATCAATACATAGAATAGAGAATGATACAGAATGAGTCTTTGCAAGTCGCCCGGTGAAACCCATAAAAATACAAATGTCACGCGTCTCCATAATATCCGCTTTTTTCATCATTTGTATTTCAAGATATGACACTAAGAACAATTACGTAAATTAATATATAATAGACTAACAATCAATTAACTATAAAAAAAAATACTCATTCTTATTTTTTTAGTTTTTGTGAACAGTTTTTAAAATATTTAAAAACAAAAGAAGTCATTTTTATTGAATAATATAAAAATTGCTGATGCGACGCTTTGTGTCGCACTTACTCGAGAATGTATTACTTTTTCAATTTATATTTGTGATGCTGCATCACTGCCGTGTTGCGCACGCTCTATCTGCTATTATTCTTTAATCTGTGTATCAAAATAACAAGTTATATTTAGGCCGGTGTCCAAGGTGCGAACCTATCAACGATATCATGTTCGTCAACAGATCGTGATTGGGACAAACAAACGAAAATGGGAGCGTGAAAGCGTAATCGGACTTATCCGTATTAGATTTGCGAGACCAAATTGTTATTTGATTTCCGACGGCCTTTTATAATAACCTTTTTAACTTATTTTTTTTTTGGACTCAACGCTGGCGGCTTTTCGTTTTAGCTTTTTGTATTAGGAGACGGAATTAGATAGATAATGGGATTTAAAACAATAATAAAAGTTCCATTATTGTGTACAGTAATTATATATTTTTATATCAGTATTAGTAGTATATATTTTCGACCTTATTTATCTCTCCTTATCGTGCCGTGATGGCTCAGTGGAAATGTCTTCCGGAGGGTGTGGGTTCGAATCCGGTCCGGGGCATGCACCTCCAACTTTTCAGTTATGTGCATTTTAAGAAACTGAATATCACGTGTCTCAAACGGTGAAGGAAAAACATCGTGAGGAAACCTGCATGACAGGGAATTTCTTAATTCCCTGCGTGTGTGAAGTCTGCCAATCTTCCTTTCTGCCATCTTGAATATGGGTTGATAATGATGATGATGATTATATCTAATATATATTACTCTCACCGTAGCAGAATAAAATAAATTAGCAGTGTTCGAGAGGAAAGTGCTCCGCAAAATATTTTGGCCAATAAGAAGTTCAGACGGTACCTATACGCCATAGAATGAACCGCAAAAAACTCAACGTCTTCAGTGGCTAGGGCACGTAGAGAGGATGCCAAACACTAATGGGCCTAAACTGATGACAGAATGGAGAACACAGGTAAAAATATTAAAAGGAAGACCTAAAAAAAGATGGCTAGATTGTGTTAAAGAAGACTTGCAAAAAATGGAAAAGTTAGCTGGTTTTAGTGCTGAAGCAGGTAAGTAAGAAGTATGTATTTTCGACGGACTGTGGCGCAGTGGTATGCGCGGTGGATTTACAAGACGGTGAACCCCGGCTAGACCGATTGAGTTTTTCTTAATTGGTCCAGGTCTGGCTAGTGGCTAGTTACAACCCTATCGACAAAGACGTATCTCTATGCGATTGAGCGTTCCGGTACGATGTCGTGTAGAAACCGAAAGGAGTGTGTATTCTCATCCTCCTCCTCACAAATTAGCCCGGTTCAATCTTAGATTGCATCATCACCTACCATCAAGTTAGATTGTAATCAAGGGCTAACTTGTAAAGAATAAAAAAAAATTAGTCGAAAACTTGAAATTAAAGTTACGAAGGTTCCAAAGGCGCCTTAGTTCCAGAAGAGCCCACAACAGACTGAACTAGGTGAAGCCTATATTATAGGCATCAAGCCAGAAAGATTACCATCTTTAAAAAAATATAAGTAAGAAAATACTGTTGACTTGATTTAAAACTTCATTATAAGTAGGAGCTACGTAATTCACTTTACAAAATGAACACAACAACGCTATTTAAAAGTTTTGTTAATGGACTTTAATCCATTTTTGCTCAAAACTTTTTAACCTAATTTGTTAACATTGTATGAAACAGGATAACTTTCTAAGTCACGTCTTGAAAAAATTAGGATATTTTTCTCCAAAATAGCCGTGGTTAAATTAATTATTTCATGAGAAAAATTTATAATTCAGTTTTATATATTAACCAGAACTTGCTGTTTTGAATTGATTATACAGTTAGGCTGACAGTCCACCGAACCGGAGCGAGGCAGCGGAGCAGAGAAATGGAGAAATATTAACCAACAGGATTGAGCAAAATCTCCCCTCCTCTTCAGTGTAAAGGGCTAGCGAGCTAGTTTAAAAATTCATATAAAAACGGTAAGCGGAGCGTGGAAACGGAGCGGAGAATCACGTCTGCAACTCTGCTTCGCATTACTTTCTCACTTCGCCCCGCAGCCTCACTCCTGGTCTGGTAGACAACCACAGTCCTCCGCCTGCATTAGTCTGTTTCTCCGCTCCGCTGCCTCGCTCCGATATGATAGACATGCAGCCTAAAGCTATGAAACATAACATGAGGATCCGAGTTCGTATTTAATACTCACTAACGAATGCCCACGACCTCGACCGCGTTAAAATCCCAAGGAACCAGATTGCTAGATTTTTTTTTTTGCCAAGTCGGGATTTAAGAAGTTTTTAATTAAAAAACGATTATTTCGTCGGAAGAAATCACACGGGTGAGTTATTCCCGAAAAGCGAGACATTTAATTTTGATATAAAATGCTTCTCATCATAAACAGAAGGGTGAAGATCGTTTCTAATTCGGATTTTAGACTAGTAGCACGTATAGCCGACACCATCGCTCATTTACACTAAAATCTCATATTGATTGTTAGAAAGTCACTCATAAATACACAAAACAGCATAATATGGTGGTTTGAACACTAAATCTTCTCTGTCTCATGAGAACAAAATATCTAATATAAATAAAAGAAAACCACTTAATCTTGCAAGAAATGAAGATTGTATTAATACGTAAGATCTCTCACAAAGACATTAATATTATTTATCCAAAATGACTAATGGGTCATTCTTTGATATTAATATATTCTGTGTGATTTAAAGAATTCAAATGTACAGCCAAATCTATTAAAACAATCCTGAAAGCTTTTATTCGTTAAATATTCATATTTTTGGGGCAACGAAATATGAATGACTCTGTAATCTGCTTTTAGACCTTTTATAAACCAAATTAATAAGTACAATGGATTATTGCAGTCTACCATGTTATCCTTACTAATGTGAATATTTCATACGCAGATGATAGATAGAGATACACGGTGGTGTACAAATTATGAAAAAAGTTCGTATATGTCAAGGAGACGCGTGAAGTTATGAGTGTCCAGAATGAGTCTTACAAGCAGCGTGGTGAAGGCTTCACCGCCTTCACCACGCTGCTGATCATTCTCTATTCAGTGATTTCATATTATCATATACCGAGATGGAACGAAAACTACGCGAGTGAAACCGCAGAGTAAGAGTATATTCACCTTTGCAAAGTTTTCTGATCGGCGTCCTGTCCATCTTTTTCTTGTGCAGCCTCCAGATTTTCCCAGAAGTTGTCCATGCCATAAACTGTGGAACATACCATAAATATTAATCGATGCTCCAAAGAAAACCCAGCGTCGCTCTTAATCCATTTTTTTAATAGATCCTAATGACCGCGCCGCGTAATAAAGTATCTATTTGAATGGGATTAACTTATTTCAATGAAGACTTGAAAACTAGAATGGCATTTTTTAGCATTAAAAGGTATTAGAATGATAATAATGAATATTATTTAAAAAATGCAAGAAGGTATGTCAAAAATGTACTCGTAAGTAAAAGAAAAAGTTCTAAAAATCATATATTTTTGTGCAAAATTGAGTCTTTTAGGAAAAATCTACGATTAAAAAAAATGTTTTACATAACCTCAAAGTTTGATCTAACACAATAATAAATAATATACATACATTAGATTCTGAAAATGTGGAAACTATTACATGGTAGAAATACCTCATAACCTCCCATTATATGAATACTTATAATCTATTCGCACAGTTCCCTAAGAACATGCGTTACCATGTCTTCGAAAGCAAATTTTTGTTACAGTAATAATTTGATAATAATATTTGACGCACCAAGCATTTGCTTGGTGCATTTTCAGGACGAGCTTTGTCACAAAAAGCCTTCAGAAACTTTAAACGAATCGCAACCATTATATATGTGTTTTATCCATTAACAGAAAAATATAGGTATAGCTGAACTAAATCCTTCAAATGATAAAGCACAGCTCAAGCATTTTCAATACAACAATAATAAAAATGTTAGCCGTAGATCCAGTTACCATAAAAGAGATTATTTATCAATATGAAACTAAAAGGAAAATAATTAACCACGTTTACTTACTATTATGACTCAGTTGACAATAGAAAATAAATGACTACCTTTAGATATCCATCATAAATGTTTAATATAATATTAATTGCATACGGGCTAAAATGAGCCTTATTTCTAAGAAATGACGTAACATAATCGTACGAAAATATATTCTTATAAACAACATTTCACATTACCTATTTGTTCGTAGGTGGTTCGAAGCAATGCGATATGAGGCAAGACAAATCGTATTAAATTACATCGAAGACGTACAAATACATTAGATATATATTGATACAATACTAAATAAATTCCCAAGCGAAGCGATTAATAGAAAAATTACGTATGTAGGTTACGTAATTTAAAATTTTGGCGATGTAACACACACTATCTATCCTTTTCTCACGTTCGGCTCATAGGTGTGCGTGATAGGAACAGTAACAACAATAAGCGATGACACAATTATAGTATAAATTGTTTTGTTTATGTTTCTGTCATGTTTTCTGTGTTTCGTGTTATGGAGTACCTGTCCCTAAGGCATTTGCGATCGATATAAGCTCACCATGTTTATTACGTCAGACCAATATCGGATGACCATTATATTTTTATTTGGTAACGTTTTTTAGCACAATAATAATATGATCTTTTAATAATGTACCTCCGTCGCCTTCTTGCCTTTTGCCATAACCTCTAGCGATGAGGATGTTAGAGCCAGGCTTAAAGGATCCTCTGATCACCCTCATTACTTCATCATCTGTTAGAATATTAAAGTTATTCATCCATAATTTTCATCATCGTACGGCATTGATGAAGCAAGTTTTGGTACTTGGTATGCGCAAAGCTTTTCTTCTATATACCAACTTTTATTGTTTTTATATAATGCGATTAGAAGCTTGTATTTAATTTTATTATGTTACCCTTTTATTGCTTACAATTTACTTAAGTGAAGATACATAAATATATCAGGTTTTGCGAGTAGATTGAGTGTCCTGATTTTTCGTAAGCCAACTTTTTACAACTTGTTAATATTAGTGATTTGCATAAAATCAAGCGACAATATATTTAAGAAGCGTAAGCGTCCTTTGTTTTCTCATTAATCTTATTTGCCATCAAGATCAAGTAGATCTGTATAGAAACTTTTAGTCTACTAAAGCTGATTACTATTGGCCATGGTTATTTGGGCCAATATTTGTTTGCCAATAGTTGGCCACTTTTTACCTTCACTTTTGGCAGCCTCTTGTCGTTTGCCATATCCCCTGGCAATGAGTACATTGGCATTGGGTTTAAACGTTCCTCTGGTCACCCTAATTTCTTCTTCTGTATGTTAAATAATTTGGTAGAGTTAAATTTCTATATTTAATACATTAAGTATACTTATGACTTTTGATCTTTTGTTGCATAAGCATGCCTTTGTTGCAAGTTTTTTTGTAAAAGCGAGTTAAAAAGCTGTCTTTCCACTGAAGATGATTTGATAAATAGCGAGTTATGAGTGTAAGTTTTATAAATAGCACTCTAAAAAAAACTCTCAATATCTCAAAATCGAAAATGCAGATATAAGATTAAACTTCAGAGGCAATTATTATTATGAAAAGTCCTTAAAACCACAAAAGCAAGAAGCCAGTTTGGGGTATACGTGTTACCTTCTCCAATAAGTTCACCGTTACCACTTCTTTTTCCAAAATCGTAAGCCACCATCAAGGGTACCTTAGGTTGGAACCTGATGCGTTCATCTGTTAAATTACGTTTGTGATGAGAAGTGAAATGTTATAAATAAATATAATCAGTCAATACAGACATCACTATCTAGTCCCAAAGTAAGTAATTGTAGTCTGTTATAGGTGCTAAGATGGCTGATTTCATCGTATACATTTTTATACACTAAGTATAAAAATGTATACTTATAAAATACACACCCAGACACTAGAAAACACTCATGCTCATCACACAAATATTTTCCAGTTGTGGAAATGGACTCATAAATGTGTTTAAAACATCGACCTCTTTTAATAAAAGGACGCATAATCATGTAGAAAATTTCACTTAAAAACTGGCCTATTTTTCTTTGACAGTTCTAGCGAATTATTGGTAAAGAAAATTATACCTAAAGGCCTTTTAATATAGCCCAATATTCAATAAAATCCCAAATTCAGAGCAAATTCAACATTTTTTGGTCGCTGATTGTGTCACTTTTAAATAGATCGATGGTATAAAAACAAAAATCTCACTGTAATTTTAACTAAACAAAAATATTTTTTTAAATTCCCAAATAAGATTATGACTTGTTGCCGATACCACATCTATTACCGTTCACAAAGAATATTCTTCAGTGAATCAAAAGAATTTCAGGGATATTTTTATCGTTTACGGCTTTTGTATAAGATACAATGGAATTCATGCAGCTGGAAATATTCTACTAGCATTCGAAGCTAGACACCCTAAGTGCATGTCATGTTTCTTGCTTTTCAAAAATGTATTCTTGAGGAATGGAATTTGGAATTTCGTTACACCTATAGTGTCACGATAGTTTCTTATGACAATTTAACTTTTATTTGCCCAGTAATGAGTTTTTTTAGCTACAATTTACAAGGTACCGGGTTCGAGGTCATACCAACTTTGGGTTTTTCATAGAGAACGAAAGCCGGTGGTCTTGGCACCCCGCATCTCGTAGAGCACCATTATGCTGTTAGTTCTACTCCAAAACTTTTGTATTATTTTTGTGAATGAGAAAGCAAACTGAATCAATTTACTTATCATCACTTAACAATCATGTAAAAAAACCAAATGTAAAAATATATACTACAGTGAGTGAGTGAGTACAATTTTACCATCCATTAAGTAGTTTTTAAGATTAGAGATGTATCTATAAGTAAATGTAAGAAAATAAAAGTAGATATTAGTGGAAAGATAAGTATGATATAGTTTAGAGTTGTTACATTCTCATTCTGATCAAGCATGTAATAGACTACAAGCCCTTGAAAAAAAATTACCTGTGAAATGAACCAATGTGAATAACGCTTAGAAGGCTGTTACTATATCAGAAAATAATTCTGAGCACTATGCCGTCACTTCTGAGCGGTACAGGTGAGTACGCGAGTGAATGGAATTTTTCAGGTACAAATGATGAATTACGACTAATTAATATTAATGTACGGCTTTGTTATTCACGTTGGATCATTTCACATGTAATTATTTTTCAAGGACTTGTAGTCTATAACCAATAAGCAGGGCCGGACCGTCCATACAGCGAACGGAGCAGTCACTCCAGGCGCCAAATCTTAGAGAGCACCTAAATGATAATCCTTCTCAACCGTAGACGGTACTGCGCCTGATATTCAATTGGCCATCCCAGGATATGGTCGAGATCTTCGCGTTCCATTCTTACGTTACACTCATAATTTGGTAACGGTATCTACATATTATTAGGAACAATCAGGAGAGCCGCCATAATTGGATCTCGCTCCATTTTAAAATTTACTTCGGGCCGGCGCTGCCAATAAGCTTTGAATATCAGTAGTTATATTCTAACAAATAATAGTTATATGTGTGCCTTTAACATGGCGTCATAAATTTTGAGGGGATGATAATTTAACTTTTCAACATCGATGCAATAAATTTTGAAAAGTAATAACTAGAAGATATATAAATCAGTGTCGGATCAGGATTATTAAACATAGGGTTAGTAAAGTTTTAATCATAAAACTACACCTTTCCATTTATCCCCTAAAATTTATTTCATCCCCTAAAAATTTTGAACAACATTTTAGTAAGGGCTTGTAGTCTATACCCAATAGCAAGGCTTTGAATATCAGTAGTTATATTCTAACAAATAATAGTTATATGTGTGCCTTTAACATGGCGTCATAAATTTTGAGGGGATGATAATTTAACTTTTCAACATCGATGTAATAAGTTTTGAAAAGTAATAACTAGAAGATATATAAATAAGTGTCGGATCAAGATTATTAAACATAGGGTTAGTAAAGTTTTAATCATAAAACTACACCTTTCCATTTATTCCCTAAAATTTATTATTTCATCCCCTAAAAATTTATAGCAACATTTCAGTATATAATGTTTACTCCTGAAATTTCCCAAAACATTTACTACTTTGTCTGAAGCACAACAAACATTTATTTATGGGATTATACATGCTTCATATAGCGTAATTTGAAAGTTTCTGTTTACTTAATACGTATTAAAAATTCTACATAAGCAATTTGTTTCAAAACCGAATCAAAAGAGTGATTGTGTTGGAAAAATACTCTTAATTGACAGCTTGAAATGTAGGTATGGTTTCATTTGTCAAACTTGAATTGATAATACACATTACGATCGATCAATACTCAATCTTTATAACATTATTTATAATCATTTGCTACTTACTACAGCCTTTCTGGATGAGTACTGTTTACCAACAAACAAATTAATAATGAGGGTATAAATCTCTAGTCATTTCACACCTAATAATAATTATAATTAACTTGTTCTTAAATTAATGAAAATTATTTTGATTAATTAGGTTTTTAACCATTAGATATGGTTAATATATTTTATAATGAAACCATACATCATTTAAAATAAATAAGTTATGAGAAGACATGCATTTTGTACCTTCATTTCTAATTGTTTGTTGGTTAACAGTACTAATCAAGACAGGCTGTAGTATATATAATTATATCGTATCTAATTTTTTTCTGCTCCTACAAAACAGAAACTTTCAGAACATGTAGTGGCAAATTACTTTCCATTTGCCATTTGCATGAAGCACACAAAGAAACCTCATCAAGTCCTTCTTAAACCATTTCAAATGGATTTCTCCCACTGCACTGCGTACCGTCAGTAGTTATGCACAGTTCAATATATCGACATTCATCACCCGGAATACCGGGTTTTGGTACCTTCCGAATCCAATTCAGACGTCCTTTTGCCGAAATCTCTTGCAATTCCGACGGAAGGACTCTTAAATGTAGGCGTACCGCGATTCGTGCGTTCCGAAGGAGTTTGGCTGTCGACGTCGCCTTTAGAAAATAGTTACGGTGAATACCCTTTTCTTACCTCGCAAATTGTAATGGCACACGACCTTTTTATCTAAGAGTATTTTCCGGGATAGATACATAAAAGAGATATAAAGAGAAAGATCAAAACTATTAAGGAGGATTAAAATATTGTAACGCGATGTCTTACTAGTAACTAGTGGTAATTTAGGTAACTAATTTATTTATTTGAATCTAATTATTTTAAAATATTACAAAAAACACGTCGTTGTTTGGAGTCAATTAAAAAATCAAATGGGTGCCAAGTATATTTCTTTGGTTATATTTTAGTACTGTATAAAATTCCTAATTAAATTAGTACAAGTAACTAGTAACTTGGTACAAGTAATTAATAGCAAATTATAGAACCCAAGGCCCTTGACTCTGCAGGCCAAGCAGGGTTTATGTTAACTGCACTGTTAACTGGACTGTGAAACCTGTCTGAAGATCCACTGAATAATATGACGTAGTAAAACGAAGGTTTAATAATGCCACTACTAAATATTAGTCTGAATTAATTTTAAAACTGGTAAGCAAGTAAAAATTACAAAAATTGGTAAAAATTTCAATTAATTGATTTTTCTTATACATTTGTTTTTTTTTATTTTGTCACCCAAGAACGTATCCCCTAATACCATTACGTATTCGCGGTTTCTGTATTACAGAACATATCCCCTGCGAACAACGAGCTAGTACTGTTTATAAAAATTATTTTTCACACCAAAAGCTTGTTCCTTTTAACCCGCTAGGAAAAGTGGCAGCTTAGAAAGTACAACTTATAGTTATTAAAATTTTATGTTTAATAAACTACAATAGACTTTTATAACTTCTACTAGCTATTTCTTATCATCACAGATGTTTTATCGTTAAAAAATAAATTTTTCGCGCCATTAGCTTTTCTCTTTTACCTCGAATGCCCGCCGGGGAAGACGACGCTTGGCTGGATCCATTTTGAATGTGACAAAGTGCATTAAAATCCTTTCAAAGCTTTTCACCTCTCCGAGGATAATCTGACAAGTCAAGTTTTTTGCTATTTGATGTAAAAATTCGTTGAAATACTAATGATTTGATCTTTGAAGATCACTTATGACAACAACAATGGTAGCTCTTATAATATTTTAGTGTATTATTGAAATTTTAGCTTATTCAGTAGGTATATATAGTGGTCAAGAAATAAACGGTACCTTAATGGAATTTGGTAACATTAAGTTATAAAGCCTTTAAATTGAAAAAAAATACATATCAAAACATTTTTACTCTGTATTCAGAAAATATTTACGAAAGAGATTTGTATTACATAAAAAAATCGAGGCTTCAACGCTCATATACCGCTCATAATATAAGAGTAAAAAATATTTTACTTCTTTTTAAAATAACTCAGGCATATTTTAAAAAGAATAAAAGCTTTTAGTATTTTAAATGCTTTTATTGGTATGAATCTAATTGTTATGATAAAGATTTTTCTCTCTCATTTATTTATTACTTCTTTTTTTTTAAATTTTTAACAATATAAGTATAAAATACAAAACATTATTAAAAATTTATAAAAAAAATTCACCCTCCCGCTGCGGGACATTTGAGTGCCCAAGCAACCGGTGGTCAGGGCTCCAGAGTGAGGAACCTCCTCACAATACGCGCCGTCTCAAGAATCACTGCCTTTTGTATCCGACTCTTGATCCAACAGTTAAGCGAAAGCTTCTTAAGGTGTTGGTCGAAGCTTTTCGCTATAAGACCATTGACTGAAACAACTATCGGAACAATAATAGTTGACTCAACATTCCACATGGCGGTAATCTCGTGAGCAAGGTCGAAGTATTTTGATACTTTTTCCTTTTCGGCTTTAACCAGATTATCGTCATGTGGAACTGTAATATCAACAATTATTGCACGACGCACTGACCGATCGACTAGCACTATATCAGGTCTATTGGCTACAATATACCTGTCAGTGATAATCGTTCGGTCCCAGTAGAGCAATGCACTGCTATTTTCAAGAACTGACGCTGGGTCGTACCTATAGTAAGGCATCTCAAAATCGATAAGGTCATATTGAAGAGCAAGCTGTTGGTGGATTATCTTGGCTACTTGATTATGTCTGTGCAAGTATTCGCCGTTAGCAAGATGAGAACACCCGGACACAATATGCCTGAGGGACTCCCCAGGACGATGACACGCTCGACAGATGTCTAGAGTGCCATCTTTCATAATGTGTTTCCGGTAGTTTCTCGTCTTTATAACTTCGTCCATAATTGCACAGACAAAACCCTCGGTTTCCCCAAAGAGGTCACCGAATTGCAACCAAGATACAGATGTTATTTGATCTACATCCGGCCCAGTAAGGGCCTTGTAGAATCGTCCATGCAACTCCTTGCTCTTCCATATTGCCACACGATCTGAGTTACTAATTACTATAGGCTTGCGCCAGTTCTCTTTGCCTAGGGATAGCGGGGTAAGTCCCTTATCCACTGCAACGACATCCTGAAACATACTCACATTCATCTTGAGAACTCACATTCATCTTGAGAAAGATGAATGTGAGTAAAGATAAAGATTATTTATTACCTTATCCACCTATTTGAAGAAATATTATAGTAAGCGTTGTATTTTGTTGCATTGCACATAAAACATGTCGAAGTCAAAAGTTTAAAGAAATAGGTATACTAACAGTAGCCTGTCAATATATATATATATAACAGTATAGTCTATGTAAGACAAAATATTAACTTGTACAAACGAAAAGGAGATTTAAACCCACGTCTTACTAGACACGGGAATAAGTTAGTTATTTCTGCAAATCGTCTCCAAAGAGTAAAAAAATCTTTTGTAGGTTTGGGTGTACTCTTCTATAACAAGATCCCCAAGACTGTGATGGACCTGCCAATGCATAGCTTTAAGCAATGTGTTAAAAAACATTTACTTAGTCGAGGTTACTACAACATTGATGAGTTCCTTAAAGATAAAAGCGCTTGGAGACCATTGGATCAGCTTCCACCTTCACACAGGAAATAAAACTATAAGAAATTGTAATTGTTATCAATTATAAATTATAATACTGTATGACTTTTTCAAAAGAGCAACTGTTGAGTTTCTTACCGGTATCTTCTCAGCAGAACCTGCCTTCCGAACCGGTGGTAGAATCTTTACAAATAGTCAACTGACGTGTCAAAAGTGCTTGTAAACTGAGCCTACTTGAAATAAATGATTTTTGATTTGATTTGATTTGATTTGAATTTTCACAAATATTTACATAAGAGTTGCCAAAAAAAACCAAAGCACAAACACTATAACTATTTAATACATGAATAATTAAACAAAATCAACGAAAAAATATTTTGTCTTTTTACAGGCCTATGTCCAGCGTTTACGTCCTATTAAACGAATGAATGACATAAGTAACTCAATCGAGTTTATGTCACACTGATAAGTTATATTAAGAATAGTTAAAAATGTATATTTATATTTAAATAAATAAATAAATAATGTATATTATATAAACTTACGTTCGGCCCGTTTCCCAAACCCCCTGGCGGTCATCATCTCCAAGTTCTTGAATCCGCGGGTAGGTCGCTGCTGTTTCCTCGTCAGGCGAACCTCTGGAGCGCCTTCCGTGCTGCAGAGACAAGCTGCCACCACCAGCGCGAGGTACACCGTCGTATTCATGACTGTGAAAGAGATAATCTTTTATTCATCATATCAGCCGATGGACGTCCACTGCAGGACATAGGCCTTTTGTAGGGACTTCCCAACATCACGATACTGAGCCACTCATTTATTAGGGTTCCGTAAAGGGTAAAACGGGACCCTATTACTAAGACTCTGCTGTTCGTCAGTCCGTTTGTCAGCAGGGTGTATCTCATGAACCGTGATAGTCAGTTGCAATTCACAGATGATGTATTTCTGTTGCCTGTTACGTCCAGCCATAACAAAGAAGATGCCGTATAAGAGAACATACATAAAAAAGATTCCGACGAAATGAGAACCTCCTCCTTTTTTGAAATCGGTAAAATTAATATTTAATACCATACAACAAACGTTATTGTTTTTGTTTTTGCCGTTGTTAAGAGTAGGTATACCTACTTAGATAATAACTCACACACGACCCTAAATGAATGAGAAATAAGCTTTGCGGTAGTAATTTTTCGGAAGAACTCAGTCAAGAGTAACTTGACTGAATAACTACTTGTAAAATCTTTTAGATATTTGTAAAACCCATAAAAAAGTCATTTATTATTACAACTTTACAACTATTTTGTGAAACGTCAAGTTATGTTGATGATATTAAGTTTATGAATATAACTTTAAATGGGGATGATGACTAGGTTTGAATATATTGATTTTTATGATACATTCGGGTAAATAGGGTCAATGTTAACTAATTTATAGATAAAAAGCAAAGATTGTCTGGATATTTGCAAAATAAATGAGATTATAAAATTTCAAAATCTATTAAAAATATTTTATTGTAATTAGATGAAAATTCATACAGTTTTAGCTTCCTTACATTAAATGTAACATTTTTTAATATATGAACTATAAGCATAAACGCACAAATAACAAAGATATTGGTAATTTTGTTTGAACGCGCATACAAATCTAACGATCATTACATTGCCTATGACGTCATTTTTTCGGGCCATTTTGTATGGGGCGTTTTTCAGGGATCCGCGGCAGCGCCGCAAATCTGACCCTTTAAATCCCTGTAGCTCCGAAAGTAATGATCGCAGATACCCTGTTCCTTTTACAAAATTGCTTTACTATTAGTATACTCTTAATTTATATACAATTTAAAAAACTGTCATCATCCCTATTATACGGTTACCAGTGAAACAAAGGACTCTAAATCGCTTGTTCCTAACACATAGGTATTAGCTATTTGTATATGATGAGGTAATAACACTAAACAAACATATTTGACTTGCTAACATAGTTAATTAACACTAGGTACATGTTGATCCGTTAATTGAATAATTAACTAATCAACAATATTCATAAATTACCATTATCCCTTGAAACTGTTAACCATATCATAATAATCGAATTATAAATTAATAATGACGTTAGACTATAATAGGTCGTTATCAAAACGTCTTGGTGTGAAGTTGGCAACACATCATTGTCGCAAGTTACTGACTCATCTTGAAGAGGGATAGTGTCACAACTTTGCACTCTCTCAAGAAAACGAAACATAACAAAACTACTTGGTCACTATTTACAAGGTTTAGTATATATATATATATATATATACAGGCACAGACTATATTATACTAACGAACCCAGTCAAATTTCGCTTTAATAATTACGCTAACAGCCAATCGCAAGAAAGCTATCGGCGTCAAACAGAATTTTTACTCGCTTAATTAAAAAAGAAGATAAAATAGATTTTAAACCATTTTTCAAATGAAAGAATGGTTCATAAAAAGTATACGTCGAATGAAATTATATTAATTTTCAAGTGAAGTGAGCTGATATTCATTTTACTTCTTCTGTCTTGCCTTGTCCCGACTTGTTACGGACTCATCTTGAAGACGGATAGTGTCACACAACTTCGCACTCAGCGTAAGAAAACGAAACATAACGGAACTACTTGGTCTCCATTTACGAGGTTTACGTGATACTAATGTACAGCCACAGACTATAAATAATATAGATGTGTGTATTGTCCAAATACAATTATTTACTAGCGGACCCGGACTTAAGTGCACTTCTTCCCAATCCCTACTCTACACTACTCTACCCTACCCCTACACTACCCCTACCCGTTCCCCTACCCTACCCTTACCCCTTGACTCTTAAACGTTTGCATGGGAAATAGAAAAGGATTGTTTGTATGGTTTTCCCGGCAATTATTCTAATTTTTCTCACCCTTTAAACCTTCCCTATACCTCCTCGTTCAGCCGTTCTCGAGTTTTAGCAAGACTAACGAACAGTAATTCATATTTATAAATATATATACTTAGACTTATATTTAAACAAAAAAAATGTACCATTTTTGTTTTTTATGCAAAAATTAAAGTGTAATACGTAGATAGAGCGCACGGAACATGACGGCATAATAGCCGCTCCAAATACAAAATTCAAAAATTAATACATTCTCGAGTCAGTACGACACTTTCAATATTATTCAACAAAAATGGCATCTTATGTTTTTAAATATTTTAAAAACTGTTCATATTATAAATTAAAGAAATAAAATGGAATATTTTTTATGGGTAATTATTGATTATTATATTAATTTACGTAATTGTTGCTAGTATTAAATGTTGCGACACAAATTATGAACAAAGTTTATATAAGCGGATGTCAAGGAGAAGCGTGACGTTTATAAACTATTCTCTATCTATCACTATCTCTTTAGTCTGTGCAAATCGATGTCCACAAAAATACCGAACAACATACAAAATTGCAAACGATGTAATTTATTAATCTTGATCAAAGCACAAAGAACATTTTATAATTCGATCAAATTAAACAAAAATATCACAGAAAAAACATGTAGTCGTATAAATCGCTCTATTAAATTAAAACAAAAAGATTCAGAGCTTTATAAAGTTCTAATAAATGAAACAGCAAGAATACGAAGAACATATTATCTAAATGTAATTTAAATACAAAAAGTTAGAGACGATGAAGTAAAAGATTATTAAAATAACTTTGCCTTTGGCGCCACCTGTTGCTGTTCAAACTTTTCAATGAAAGAAATTAGAATCTGGTTTGATAAAGCCAATTATAATAATTAAAAAAAATAATAATAATCTAACGCGAAAGTTTGTATGGATGTTTGTATGAATGTTTGTATGGATGTTTGTAACTTTTTAACGTCACAACTAACTAAACCGATTTGGCTGAAATTTGGAATGGAAATAGATTTTACTCTGGATTAACACATAGGCTACTTTTATCCCGGAAAAATCCATTGTTCCCGAGAGTTTGTGAAAAACTAAATTTCACGCGGACGAAGTCGCGGGCGTCCGCTAGTATATCATAAAATCAGCTAGCTGCTGCTCGAGCTCAGCAGTGAGCCGAATATGGGTTGATAATGATGATGATGAAATATCATGTGTCTCAAACGGTGAAGGAAAACATCGTGAGGAAACCTGCATACCAGACAATTTTCTTAATTATCTGCGTGTCTATGAAGTCTGCCAATCGGCATTAGGCCAGCGTGGTGGACTATTGGCTTAACCCCTATCATTCTGAGAGGAGACTCGAGCTCAGCATTGAGCCACATATAGATTAATAATGATGACGATAATGACTTAGCCGTATGAACGAAGCGTAAGTAGATAGTGGCTGTAACCAAGTTTAGTGTGTAGTGAAACTTTATCTATTCAACTGTACAACAACAGTCGTCACGTTACGTCGCGTCTTCAAGCTAACAAGGTGTGGTGTACGTTTTATGAGTCACTAACTATATATGAGGCGTTTAAAACGCCCGTTCTGGAAACGCGCGTTTTGAAATATTCAAGTCTACAGATTTATATGAATTGTTTTAGTTAGCTGTTGGTTGATTTTTATTTACGCAGAGAACATTTTTTATTCTCTACAAGTTAGCAACAACAACAATCTCACCCGATGTTAATAGTGATGATGCATCCTAAGATAAAGCGGTCTAACTAGATAGGAGGAGGAGGAAAAATCCACACTCCTTTTGGTTTCTACACGACATTGCACCGGAACGGTAAATCGCTTGGCGCTCAGTGATTTTGTTAGCACGTAATATATTATTACGGAGAACCCTATTACTAGAGACATAGGGTTCATAATCGCTCGCCCTTTCGAGTTGTTTACATCTTGAGTTGTTTTGATAACGTATCTATTGTTATTGTTTTGATTTGGTGAACTCCGAGGAATAAACAACACGCGTGTAGGCGTTCCCAGAAAAATCTGGAAGCGTTCTGAGTGAGTATCAATATGCGACGGAGTCGACGGCTTGGTGCAGTTAACTTCGAAACGAAGTGAAGTGAACATGGGAGTGACACTAGCGTTACAAGTGAACTATAGTGAGCTCGGCTACGATTTTGGACTACAAATTGCCTACGTTTGGAAGTGTATATTGATACTTGGATGAAGGTGTGGAATAAAGTCTTATACGAGCCACCAAATGTTTAATTCCAAATCCTCGAACCCCTAGTTCGTAACAATATCTAAAATATATATATAGTATAAAACAATCATTGGCTTACCTATATTGCCAATTGAAAGTCACACTATATGTGAGTGCACAAATGATGTGACTCTCTATTGGTAAAAGAATTTTCAAAATCGACTCAGTAGACCCATTTACCCTCACAACTAAACGTTCACATAAATAAACGCCCAACGTTTAACGCCTTGTATAAAATGGTTTTTAAAATCGTGTGTACAACTTTAATGTTGTACTTCGACTTTTATTGTTGTCACCTACGAGTACGAACTACCGCACTTAGAAGCTTTAACGTGCATTGTAACAGATGTCTTTTTCACGAGTTCACGGATGTAAAAGCAAATGTAAAAACAATGTCTGTTATTATGACCTCTAACAATACATTCACTTGTTCGTGTACTATTAGTCTAACCAAAAAATGTAACTATAAATTACATTATATAGGTTTTGCAAAATGACGATCGACGCGACGTTAGTACCAGTTTTGGCCGCTGGGTCAGAAAAGTTTGTTTGTATATTATATAGTATAAGATACGTTCTACACATGAAAAAAACTCAGGTGTCGAGATGCCAGACAAAATTAATTCAGATATAAGAATTCTGTTGTCTATTATAGTAAACAATGTGTATTTTTATAGTTCCTTTATTCCCAACATGCGTGGGTAGTTTTTAATACAATGAGACTAGTTTTGTTTTTAGAACGTAAGAATAAAGGATGGCTTAGAGAAGCCGTATAAGGTTTATCCGGATGTCATTCAGTATTAAGCTATTATTAAACTGCTAACTACGACCTGCGAATAAACACCGTTTTATTTATAGACTTTAGGTTAGGTAAGTCTGTTACGGTAAAAACGAAATAGTTATTTTTACTGTGGAGTAAGAAAAATTACCTACTGGAAAAACTGTATGCCATAAAAAAACAACTCTTGTAAAATGTAGCAATTTTCGCAATCAGTTATTTTACTGTAAAAAGTTGTGAGATCACATCATGATCTCACAACTTTTTACAGATCTAAATCTCTCATCAAGATGTGAGATGGTACATGGATCTCACAACTTTTTACCAAGTTGATTATTTACTTTATTCTGTCCGTAATTAAGAGATCTTCTGTTTCAAGATATTACGTAATTAGCTAACCCAACAACATCTTATAGTGACCATATCAATATTAAAAATCTTTTATATTTTAAATAAGTAGATTGACTTGGCCATCGCATGAGTACACAATATACTCGTATGATACAATTAATACCTATTATAATCAATAACATTGCTTAGAGCGCTTGCCAAGTCGATCTATTTATTTGAAATATAAAAGATTTTTAATATTGATATGGTCACTATAAGATGTCACGTAGTTCCCGTTTCCGTAGGAATACGGGGATCAATTAAAGCCTATATATAGCACAGGTGATAGTGTAGCTTTCCAACAGTGAAAAAATTTTTCAAATCTGTTCAGTACTTTCCGAGTCTATTCAATGCAAACAAACAATCAAATCGTATATATACTATCAGTCTAAGTATGCAGCGTCAAAGGGTAAGTTCATTTAGAATTTTCTAGGTCATTTCACCTGATTGTGTATCAAGACATCAATAACAATTTCACCTTGAAGTTCTGACGTTATTCTTGCTACTGTGAAACTTAATACTTTAAACTTTTAAACGAGACTTCGCAGTGATACGTTCTATAAGAGCTTTAATTCACAGGTTGTCTATTAAACTTGAAGATTATCTACCACTAAGAGATTATCTGCGTGATCGAATCAGGAATGTGGAGATACGCAGACGAACCAAATTCACTGACATACTTAGCTCAGCGAGTCGCGAAGCTAAAGTGGCAATGGGCAGGTCACATAGTTCGAAGAATCGTTGGACGTTGAAGTCCTAAGGTGCTGAAATGGCGATCCCGTACCGGATAGCGCAGTGTTGGTCGACCTTCCACTAGGTGGACATCAAGCGGGTTGCAGGGTCCTGCTGGATGCTGGTGGCTCGAGATTATTATTCTTGGAAGTTCATGCAAGAGGCCTATGTCCAGCCTATGACGTCCATCGGCTGGCAATGATGATAATGATGATGAAGACGATGATGATCCGAAAGGAGCACACATATCTAGAGAAGAAATCGTCAAACGAGCGAGCCTAACATTATTGCAGGCTTTTATGCAGCATATGTTTCTGCTCGATTTTGTCTAATGAGTTTTATGTGGCGTGCATATTTATATTTTCCATTTTTCACTTGCCCCCCTTTCGTATGCCGCCTGGGGCAAATGCCCTCCTATTAAAGGAACGAAACTGATTAGTGGTTCTCCCGCATCGCTACACCACACAAGGATCACGTCTTACTCATAGGTACTATAATTATGTTTTTGGATGGTGGGAGGCTTCGGCCGTGGCTATTTACCACCCTACCGGCAAAGACGTACCACCAAGTGATCTAGCGTTCCGATACGATGTCGTATAGAAGCCGAAAGGGATTTTCATCCTACAATTTTTTATTTATTTTCATATTTTCAATTTCATCATAGGACAAGGTATATCAAAAGAAACCCTTTATTCCGGATTCATACAGGCTAACCTTATTATACATCCGCAAAGTAATCTCATACAGAGCTTTTCCTCCCGATTCATACAATTCAACTGAACCGTGGAAAATGCCGCCTAATTTTACTGTAGTGCGTTTGACAAGTAAATGAGCTGACAGTACGTTCACTCGGCCAATTATGGAACATGTACCTACATGAAGTCTAAAATAGTACTGCCCTCCTAGCCAAATGGCACGTCGATTCTCTTTCTACAATCGCAAACGCTTCGAAAACTAGAAAAATGTATGCGAATGACATTTGCTATAGACAGGTCACGTGATCAAGATCTGCCAGTACATAACAATTTAATACCTAGGAAAGTGCGCATATGAGTTAGATGTACCTATTACTTAAGTATTTATCGTCAAATAAACCCTTAAGTTCACAAGTGAGTTAATCATTCAAAGACTCAAAGCAGCCACATACAAGCTATTTTAATCATTGCTAAAATAAAATTCCTTTACAAATAAACTGATAATGATAGTATGTCGAGCTTGTCATCGTCCTGGGGAATCCCTCAGGCATATTGTGTCCGGGTGTTCTCACCTTGCTAACGGCGAAAACTTGCATAGACATAATCAAGTAGCCAAGATAATCCACCAACAGCTTGCTCTTCAGTATGACCTTATTGATTATGAGATGTCTTACTATAGGCACGAAGCAGCGTCAGTTCTTGAAAATAGCAGTGCATTGCAGTGGGATCGAACGATTATCACTGACAGGTATATTGTTGCTAATAGGCCTGATATAGTGCTAGTCGATCGGTCGGTGCGTCGTGCAATAATTGTTGATATTACAGTTCCACATGACGGTAATTTGGTTAAAGCTGAAAAGGAAAAAGTATCAAAATACTTGGACCTTGCTCACGAGATTACCGTCATGTGGCAATAGCAAAAAGCTTCGACCAACATCTCAAGAAGCTTTCGCTAAACTGTCAGATCAAGGGTCGGATTCAGAAGGCAGTGATTTTTGAGACGGCGCGTATTCGACGGAGGTTCTTCACTCTGGAACCCTGACCACCGGTTGCTTGGGCACTCAAATGTCCCGCAGCGGGGGGATTGAATTATAGTATTTTGTTTGTATTGTATCAACATTGTTAAAAATTAAAAAAAAAGGATAAATAAATAAATAAGAGATGATGATGACAAAGCTATAAATAATTTTAAACATAGTGTTTTAAAATTTATTAAAGTAATTCAATAGATAGTCAATTGGACTCATTACAAATACGGCTGTTATAACGGGTCAACGGTCGCAACAGTTTCAATCAAATAGGCAGAGCCCGGAGCATAGAGCAAATGTTTATGTTTCCAGGACCAAGTGTATAAATGAAGCCCATTGCTAAGTAAACCTACGCTATCGGACGGCAGTTGCCACGCGCTCATACACTATCCGAATAGACCAAGAGCCGGCAGAGACTATTGTAAACATATCATTATCTCATTTTATGAAAACTGAATCAGCTAATTCTACTGCCATACAACGACATTATAAACTATAGATATATTCGTTATTAACCCACATACGGTTCACTGCTGAGCTCGAGTCTCCTCTCAGAATGAGAGGGGTTAGGGCAATAGTCCACCACGCTGGCCCAATGCGGATTGGCAGACTTCACATATGTAGAGAACATTCTCAGGTATGCAGGTTCCGCCACCGTTTCAGACTATGTACAAAATAATACAACAGTAATCAATTATATTTTTTTTTAAATTATTAGATCGGTTAATTATTAGGTCGTCCCTACAAAATCACCGCAAAAAGTGATCGGATTAATAGGCTACAAAACTGAACGCACACATGCACAATTTTCTCTTTAATTCCAAATATATATTTATGTATATATACGACCCTCGACTCCCTCTCATTCTGAGAAGAGACTCAAGCTCAGCAGTGACCCGAATATGGGTTGATAACGACGATATATACGACAATATTTAGGTACTATTTATTTGTTTAAATAACCTTCATTTGTTGACCACAACACTAATATTGAGATGTGGAAATTTCCTCTTTTGAGCGCCTCATTTTTCATGACCTAGTAACACATCTACAGTATTTTACATCATTGACAGTAATACGTATTACCTTGATGCATATATGTATGGCAGTTTCGGTAAACACAAGTATGTTCCTAAACTATTTACGATCCATTTACTGTCCAATTGAGGAAAAACGTGGTCTGTGAATAGATAAGAATATTTACACCTCTTTGTTTTATTATTTGTAGTATTCCGGAAAGAAATCGTGTGCGTAATGTTCACATGAAAAAAAAAACATTTTGAGGGCTAGAAAAAACTATAGTGTATTGCCAACCTTAGTTATTGATCAAAGAGAAACTAATAATTATTTGATCTTTACACTTTAAATCAAAAATCACTAGACCGATTTTAAAAATTCTTAAACCGATGGAAAGCTACATTGTCAGCGAGTAATTCAGGCTTTAATTTATCCCCGTAAACTCAAAGGAATGGAGTCTGGGAAGGTATGATACCGCGAGGTATTCTCTAGTACGTTTTAAAAGCCCTTACAAAATCGTAATAAAATATAGAAAATAATGCTTCTGTAAGAATAAAATTATTTCTAACAAGTTATCATTTTATTTCGTCATAACAGTAGGTATAATCTTGTTATCTCCGGACTTCATAGCGTCGTCAAAGTTTATTTTATTGCTTTGTTTATGAAAATTATGGAGGTTAAAACAAATGCATACAATTGAAGCTATTTCGGACAATATAATTAACTTAATTTAATCTACTTAATAAATTAATATCATCCTCATCATCATATTTTAGTAAATATATTTATTTAGATTAGGTTTTATTGTGACATATACATAGAAGCGTTCAAAAAACGTATGTATAAAAACGTTTAGAACAATTACGTGTGAATCTAGCCTTAGAGTTATATTAACAAGTCCTGTTTATTACTTACATTAAGTATAAATGACCAAAAGTTAAGTTAGAAATAAGCTCTAAGCTGACAGATTTAAGGAAAAGATGTCATCAATTTGGGCCTACAGAAAAACTTCTTTTAGAAAAAAATATTTTTTTTTCTATAAAAATACCTAGATTTTACTACTATTTATTTTATTGTGAAACGCGCGAAATTCGATTGAAAAAAATATTAATTCCTGTAGGATTTTGATAACATTTAATTTTTGCCTTCAGTCTGGAAAACTAAATTTTGTCGCTACAGAAACTAGAGTGGCGGTTTATCCCCGGCTGAATTAAAGTCTGAATTTAAATTCAATTATCTAGATTTAAAAATAGAACGTTCTTATTAAGTCTATACTCGTTTATATAGACTGTATATAGAATATAAGTAAAATATTCCATTCACAAAGGATATTGTCAAACGCATTCCAATATTTTACGCCTCCTATTGGCATTCCATGTGTGATCCCAAGGTATCAGAATACTTTATACGACGAAACCTCAGTTTTATTGCGTGGAGGTGTTTTGTTACGGTTTTCACTTATGCGAACATTTGGCGTCTCGGCGTGAAATAAAAAGAATCGTTAAGTAGGTGATAATAGTATGTAAACCAAGCTACTATTTAAAAAAAAAAAATGTAAAATTTTTACCACAAATAGTTATAGTATTTATCACTCTTGTTTCTGTAGGTAAGGCTTCTTATGACACCCCAAGGAAATCTGTTAAAGTATTTAGAAGTTATGGTGGAATAAATAACAGAGCACCACCAAGGCAAGCTACGTCACTGAAAAAGAGTCAACGATTTGACTCCTTTGCCGACATTTATCCATGTTTGCTTAATTTTTTTGCATATACCATTAAAATATTACGTGTTGTATAACACCGTAAGTACAGGCAAACAACATGATTGAGTACTAAACTTTAATAATTCTAGTTGCCATACTTAATACTATGAAATAATTAAATTACCAATCCCTGTAGAAATGTTCGAAGTGGTTAACAGTAATTAAAACTGCCGCTTAGCGGTGACACGCCTGCAACGGTGTGTATACTCCAATTAACATTGAAAGGGTTTTAGCGGAAATTACCAAAAATTACAGAAATACTAATATTAGACACGTAACACAATATTCTATAAGTGTTTTACGTAACTATGTTCAATCTAAGAACCTGTGTAAGCCAAGCTTTTGTCACTTTATCAAATCAAAATCAAATCAAAAATCATTTATTTGAAGTAGGCTCAGTTTACAAGCACTTTTGACACGTCAGTTGACTATTTGTAAAGATTCTACCACCGGTTCGGAAGGCAAGTTCTGCTGAGAAGATACCGGCAAGAAACTCAACAGTTGCTCTTTTGAAAAAGTCATACAGTATTATAATTTACAATTGATAACAATTACTGTTTACATTTCTTATAGTTTTACTTCCTGTGTGAAGGTGGACGCTGATCCAACGGGCTCCAAGCATCTTTATCATTAAGGAACTCATCAATGTTGTAGTACCCTCGACTAAGTAAATGTTTTTTAACACATTGCTTAAAGCTATGCATTGGCAGGTTATCAAAGTAAAGTGTGTCAATCAATGGTGGGTAATTAAGTACGGTAGGTAACTATAAAGTTTGGATCATGGTGTGGTCTCCAGTTTTGCCATGTCAGAAATCAGAAAGACGGTGATAGCATTTAAAAAAAACGTTAATAATATGTCCTGGGAAAAATACGGTATAGACATTTCAAATAAAATAGCAATTCAACAGCTTATTAATAAAACGTAGAATATAGAATTAAGGCAAGTTAGACAGAAATGGATTTGTGAATCTCCTAATTTTTATAACTCTTACGCGGACTTATTGATGATTTTATTATAGATGCAAAAACTAGCGCAAAAAAATAAAAAAGAAATAGAGCAGTTAGTCACTGCGCCAATGTTTTTGCATCTATACCCGCATATTATTAGTAATTTTTAGATTGTTAAATTTTCAATGTTAAATTGTAGTTATATATTAGAGTTAATAAATTAGGTTTTAGTTAGATTACGACCGCTTACGTGCTCAAAGAAGATTTGTGATACTATTTGTGCACAAAAAAGATACAATTGTACTATTTTTTTGAGGAAAAAAATAAATAAAAAAGTCTAGCTAGTGATAAATAAAGAACAAAATCACAATCGCAAATTATTTTAATTAATTATTCACTGAAAAATTATTCCGAAAAAAGTGGTTTTATTCGTTGGAAAGAGACAGGCTATAATCGAAAATCATGTCCAGAAGTAAACTTTAAACTGCGAGTAATTAAAACAACTACAACAACGAGACACTACAAAGACACAAACACACACTAATTAGCACTAAACTTCCGAAGTCTTAGCGCAATTCAAGTGCAATTATTTGCAATTTGGCATGCCTTTGATTGAGAGACTTGCTGGGATGTAACTAAGTCGCATCTTACCTGCAAGTGTTAATTACAGATCAGAACGGCTTGATCAGTGATCTATTACTTTGGTGTAGGTGGTATTCCAGAATGCGTAGCTTGGAATAGCACGTGGGTTATGCTGCAATAAGCATAGTTTAGATAACTACTCATATGTGACTTTACATTTATAAAGCTACGACCACACTGAATTGTTTAAAGATCAAGTATGTTTTATTTAAGAAACAGTTGGCATTTTACTTAGCGTTTCCATAATTTTTTTCTCCTTAGAGATATAGAGCTTTATTTCCCGTATAAAAATTAGCCTGCGATATTTCGTAATATAACGTTAATAAATAAAGTGTGTTTTAGCTCCGACGCATGAATAGAGTTTACTCTTTCAGATCGTCTGTCTAATGACCCGCAGCATGTACGTCTCAATATTAACGCCTGAAAAGTGAATGGTGCGCAACCGAGGAGCAGCAGGCGCACGGTGAAAGGTGCGCAGAATAGGTTGCGCACAAAATACGTAACGCTGTCATTCGTTCATCGAATTTTACTGCCTATATTTTATTAATTTTTTTTTTATTCTCTACAAGTTATCCCTTGACTACAATCTCACCTGATGGTAAGTGATGATGCAATCTAAGATGAAAGCAGACTAACTTGTTAGAAGTGGGATGAAATCCACACTCCTTTCGGTTTCTACACGACATCGTGCCGGAACGCTAAATCGCTTGGCCGTTCGTCTTTGTCGGTTTAACACGTTCGCTGCGGTACGAGGTCAATTGACCTCGTATGTCTGCTGCTGCTTCAAGAGCTACGGGGTCGATCGACCTCGTACAGCACTACAAAGTTTTAGTACGAGGTCAAAAAACCTCGTACCGCACCAGAGAAAGTACAGAAAAATAAGTGCCGCAGCGAACGTGCTAATGACGCCTTCAAACATTAGGTAAACATATTTTTACTATATTAATCATACTTACATCATCATCAAATTCTACAATACATTAATCAAACTTACTTGTATAATGTATAAACTCGTATAAATACGTTATCTAAGCTTTTTATCAATTTCCGACAAACAACGACAAATACTGGTAGATCTATCGTTTTAGTTCGTCGTACGTAATTCTCGTATCAATATGTATCGGAGTTAGTCTCTGTAGATATGAAATCTAGCGAAGCGATTAATTGTCATGTTTGATTTTGATCTGCATACAACGAACTGATTCGTAACTTGATTGTTAGCTAGATGCATTGAAGTCCCTGTTCACTATATTGATGAAATACCTATGTTCGTCGTACCTCATTTATTTATTAACACACTTTATGAAATGAAAACTTCTTCAGTTGCGATGGACACTTTTTAAAAGGGGAAAATCTCATAACTGGCATACGCTAACAGTGGAATTCACAGACGTTGTAGGGGCAAACTCAGGGGATCATTCAGCCGCTGAGTGTCGAATTTAACCTCTATTTGTTTGAGAATTTGACACTTAGCGGTTGAATGATTCATTGGGGGTGCCCTTACAACCACTATGAATTCCACTGTAACAAATAGAGGTTAAATTCGACACTCAGCAGCTGAATGATCCCCTGGAGGTGCTCCTACAAATGAATTCCACCGTAAGTGTGCTGTGCACCTTAGACACTTTTTGGATGGGTGAAATTTCGTGCGTTCGCGTCACCGACACGCTTTTATCAGCATGGTATTCTTTCACTTGAATCTTAAGCTACTGTTACACATACTCATTTCAAGCACTAAAGCATGCCACTATTGAGCAGTTGCTACTTATTAGCATGTGTATCGCAACATTGCTAATAAAGGGCATGCTTATTTCGAGCTTGCCCAATAATCAACAGTCGTGCGATTTATGAGCATGCAAGCATACTTAAAAATAGCATGATTATTGGTAGCAAATGTAAACTGCTGATAGCTCGTATGGAGCATACTTAATACCACGTTTTTAGCATGCTATTTTAAAGAATCTGTAACAGTACATTTACTTTGCAAAACTAAATACCTATTCTACCGTCGAAAAAATACCTAAATAGTAAACATAAAATCACAGACTGAAACAAAGATGTTTTGTGATGAAAACATTTATTTCGAGTACCTAAGTTATAAAAAAAATTTAAGGCCCGCATTATTTATTAAAAAATAATTAAGGCCCGCTTGAAGATTTATGGTTTATTTTAGAGGAATTTACCTTTTAACATAATGCAACCCTTGATTGCCCTCTTATTGAATTTCCTTTGAGTAATTAACGTTGGTGGCCAGGTTTAATTGAATACAAGCGGTTTGCTTTTCTCCTCACTTTGTTATTAGTTGTTCATTTTACCTGCTTTATTTATTTATAAGCCCTCATCATGCAAACAGTAATACGAAAAATAAAATAGTGTTACTAAATCATAAATACATTTATTTTTGATAGTTATATTAAAATTGTATATATCTTATTCTTATGTACTCAGTGCAATATCTACTGAGGTGTGATATAAAGGCGAAAGTTTGTGTGTAAGTGTGTATGTTTAGTCCTCCTTTACGTTGCGGCTACTGAAGCGATTTGGTTGAAATTTGGTATGGAAATAGATTTTACTCTGGATTAACACATTTCATCCCGGAAAAATCTATGGTTCCCACGGGATTTGTGAAAAACTAAACTCTACGCGGACGATTCCGCGGGCGTCCGCTAGTAATTTTTCTTCCGCATTAAAGCAGTGTAGACTCCTAATCCTCTCTCTCATATAGAAGGGAGTAATGGCCTATCATGTTCAGTACCTTCAACAAGAATGAGCCCTTAAAATCTATGAGGGTAGGTAGGGCAGAAAAGAAATTGTCCTGGTATTCTCAAACCGCGAGAGTTGTTAAATTTTTGTGATTTTGAAGTAAACAACGCCATAATAAAATTGAAAATATATAATTTGCCAATATTTGCAAGCTTTAAAATCTGATTACCTACGCTTTCCCCAGCACTGCAACATGTTATAGTAGGGGAGCCCGGGATGCTTAATTTGCAGTTACTAAAGCGTCATTGGAATAGATTAGATTTGGTAGATTAAATGATAAAAATAATAAATGGCGTTCAAGTAAATCCTTATTTAACATCATGAACTCCCTGAACATAAAGCATCTATTTTGTATTCATGCCAAAATACAAATGAATAATGTCCCGTTCACAACTCTCAGGCTGTCATAAAGTTTGTTATTCTAGTTCCTATGTGATTAACGATGGCTGTGCTACAAAATGCATAACATCTTGTCTGACGTATTTTGTTATATTCATCATAAAGTTTAAATTAAAAATTGTTTACTGAACAATAACTTTGTATACCACAGAATACTCAATAGACTAGCGGACCCGGTCAAGCTTCGCTTTGACTTATGTGCACTCTATCCTAACCCTACTCTACCCTACCCTTGAATTCATTTGTTACAAAAAATGCTATAAATTAAGAACCACCCGACCTATTTTGTGCAAATTACACATAATCCATCTACTAAATAGTCTGAACAAAGCCTAAATATTTAGTTGGCCCGTTCTTGAATTATAAAATTACAACAAAAACTGGCATTCATACATTCATATAATTATATATATTCCTATATTTTCTGATTTTGTACTAGTTATAATAGGACTAAGCATAAGTAGAACGTACTCGTAGAAGCATCGGCTGATGAAAAGGCAGAGGCAGAAGAAAGATAGGCGGAACGACTATAAAGGCGTCTTCTCTGAGACTCTACCTTGACTTAGGGGGCTGTTCGGGAAGGGTGTTTTGGCCTGAGTGCACCAATATTTACCCCCCGTAACAGTGGACGAAACCCACGCCCGAATAACCGAACCTACCCACAATTGGTATAGTACAAAATCTCGCTTATGTACTTATATATACTTTTATTTTATTAAAGTAGAACATACCACTGCGCCACGGAGGTCAAAATCTCACCATGTTCTAACACCCAAACAAAAGCTTAGTGTTGATCGAAGTCAGTAAATTACAGGTTTTCGCAATAAGACCATTGACTTGAAAATTTAGATCTGACATATAGATCGAAACTTTTTTCAGTACAACAAACCTTGTGCGGATGAAATCACTGGCCTGTGTTAGTTATTTATAGACGAATATGATAAGGGTTTCAAAGTAACTGTCGGTAAATACAGGGATCATATTATTCAAAATCAATGTTATTTGCATTCCGGCTTAATAGGCTTCCGAATACGCCAAGTTTTCGGCGAAGGATTATAGACGATTATAATTATGTACATTGTACATACAATATACATATTTACACAGGCACACAAGAACAATGATAACGATTCCACGTGCTTATGGAGTTACAACAACCGTTAAAAATGTTATCCCTTCGGACCTGTAGCCATCGATTCTCTTTCTAAAAACGCTAACGCTTCGAAAACTAACAAAATGTATGCAATTGACAGATCCGATCGATAACTTGATCACGTGACCTGTCGATGACGAATCTTATTCCCATAGTTTTAAGTGCCTAGCAGTATAGATTTTGTACAATCTACTACTGTACTGTCTGACGGCCGCGTGGCGCAGTGGGTAGTGACCCTGCTTTCTGCATCCACGGTCGTGGGTTCGATTCCCACAACTGGAAAATATTTGTGTGATGAGCATGGGTGTTTTCCAGTGTCTGTGTATATTTATACATTATATAAGTATTTATATGTAGTATATAATTGTATATTAATACTATAATATCAACTATCTTAGCACCCATAACACAAGCTACTCTGTATGCTTACTTTGGGGCTAGATAGTGATATTGTGTATTGTTTAAGTATGTTGTATGAAGTTAGAGATTACATATTTGAGCTATTTACGGTCGAAACTCTAGGACCGTAGATCCGAGTACTCGCTTTCTTTTAAAAGAAATTGCAAAGCGATTAGTCGAGGCCTCCCGTAACTATAAGGTTGGTCTATTTTAGGTCAAAGAATCAGTATTGACATACAATACAAACATACGTCGCAATATTTTAGGTATAATTAAAATTTATTATATTTGTGTATAATTAAATTAAATAATTAAAAAAAAATTAATATTATGTAGTTAATACCCATATAGATAGCTCACAATTATAATAACTTTCTGAGAATTTCATTTCTGTAAAACCTACTTAAAACTTAAAAAAATTAAAATCTACTTGTTGTTCAGGAATGTAATTATGATCATTTTTTATCTGGGCGGACAGGCTTTCGGGGAAGGCAACCCTAGCCCGGTTGCCCAGGCCACCGGGACTTATAGGGCCTACCTAATTTAACGATTTTTGTGTTTTCAAATTAAAATTGATTTAGGTATAAAAGTACTTTTGGAACGTCAAGTTTGACTATTTGTAAATACCAAAACCGAAAGAAGGGCGGTCCTGCGGATAAGATCCGGTACTTTTATTGTAAATCATACTACCAGAACCTTCCCGTGGGAATACGGCGCTAAATTAATAAAAATCTGTTTTACTACATGATAAAGCTATAGAACCACCCACTAGGTGGACCGAAGACATCAAGTGGGTTGCAGGGAGCCGCTGGATGCTGGCGGCTCGAGACCCTTTTGTTTGGAAGTCCATGCAAGAGGCCTATGTCCAGCAGTGGACGTCCATCGGCTGACAATGATGATGATGATGATGAAAGCTATAGAATTTATCAAATTACTAATCATTCCTCTATAATTTATTCTGTATGTTCTGCGACATTGCAATCTGCTCATAAACAAATCCTCTTTATAATGTAGATTGTAGAATTTAACCTTGAACAAATATCTGGGATTCTCGAAGTTATCATAAGTAGCGTTCTGATTATTTAGGATAGGGAAGAGATTTATTATTCTTGAGTCTAGTTAAATAGTATTGGTTCTCACAAACATTAATTTCCTAAGTCAACAGTCTTAACTTAGAACTTTATAGTTTATGTTGCCTTACTTAGATTAAACATGATCCTTACTTCTGATGTTTATATCGTAGGTGCATGGTTGAAGCTTCACAGTTACGGGTATAGTGCATTGCATTTGAAGAACGTAATTCCTATCCAGTGGCGTAGCTAGGTAAACAAGGGCCCTGGTGCAAATTAAACAATGGGGCCCCACTACTATCTGAACAGTAAAGTAAAATAATTTCGCGTCATACAATGACTAGCCGCTAGTTATAGATTTGTGACTTAAATAAAAAAAAACAGTGATTTACTGAATTAAATAAAAAAAATCAGTTAAACACGTACATCAATGTCGCAGTGATATATTGACTTAATGCCTGTGATAGCCAGACAAAATGAGATATTTTAAAATACTTATTGAAGGCTGAACAGTGAACACTGATGGTTAAGGTCTTATGTCTGGAGACATGCAGTAGAAGATATAAAAAAGTACGTTTTGTACTTAAAATATTGAGGATCTGGACCTTTGAAATCTGATACCCAGGGGCTAGGCGGTGCAATACCCCGGGGCTCTCAAACTCAGGTTCCCTCGAATCCTTACCAGAAAATCGCGATCAATCGAACTGAACTTAGAAAATTTCGAAAACGATAAAGAGTTGATGATAAAGTAGCTTAGCATATTAATGTACGAGTATTTATTTATAAAACCTAACCAGTTTAGTCAGTTATGGGGCCCCATTTTATTATTTTCACCAGGGCCCTTGATTACCTAGCTACACCACTGTCTGCTACATTCCTAAACCACGATCATGGACTTAGAATCGCCTTCATAAAATAAGATATGTCTATTGTATAATACTTGTACATATATCAAATTTGCAGTTCCCCACGATATATAATAACTAATATAATGATACGAGTAACAAGTAACTTCCAGACCTAATGCAAATATACCTTGCAAAGTGAACTTCGAAATTGTATTAAGCCTATACGAAGCGGTAATATTATGAGGAATGTAGGGGTGCCTCCATAATGGCACTAGAGAAAAAGTTATGATGCAAAAACTAAAGCGCTGAGGTTATTTGCTTAGTTTAATAATATTTTAAAATAGTAATCACATCACAATAATATTATAAAGGCGAAAGTTTGTGTGTGTGTAAATGTGAAAGTGTGTAAGTATGTTTGTTCCTCTTTTACGCTACGGCGTAAACGATTTGGCTGAAATTTGGAAAGGAAATAGATTTTACTCTATATTAGCATATAGGCTACTTTCATCTCGGAAAAATCCATGGTTGGCGCGGGATTTGTGAAAAACTGAAGTCCACGCGGACGAAGTCGCGGGGGTTCGCTAGTAAATTATATAACTAACTGCTTGCTGCTATACTGTACTGTACTGGGCTATATTGCACTGGGCTATACTGTGGAGATAGCCCAGTGGATATGACCTCTGCCTTTGATTCGGAAGGCGTAGGTTCAAATCAAAATAACTGAAATACGTCTTTGAAGTCGGTTCAATTTTCATGTTAATAAGATTATTTACTTAACCAATATACACTTTCCCCTCCATAAGTCTTATAGACTATATTATATAGAAGGAGAAGGGACGACAATAGTCCTTCACAGTCGAACTTAAGTCAACTCTTATCATATTTAGTTTTATTTTTTTAGTAAGTTTCACTCTTACACTGCAGTATCTTCAGGTGTATTATTCAATTCAATATCATATGAATAGGCGGTAAAAAAGTCTAAAAACGAATACAACGTGTCTGTTACGGAAACCTTGTGAACGCGAGCTAACATTCTATTGAATGTAAGACAAACTAGGAGTACAATGAAATTGCACACTATGGGACACCCACTCAACTTGATTCAATACATGAAGGGTAAACAAACGAAAGTTGTTGTATATTCTGATTTGTGCACCTCAATCTAGGTCAATAGTTAGTACTTTTTTTAGAAATTTTTGCTTTTTTGTACATTTTACATGATAGTATATTGTGTGGATCAAATCTAGAAAAAAAAAGAATGATCCTCCCTATCGCTTACAATAGGTATGGGCAAGCTTTGACATGTTATGGGCCAATATTAGCATGCAAATACTGTTATATAAATAGTAATTTTTTTTTGCGATAGGTAGGCCCATCGAATGCGAGTTCATTGGAAAACTTTCTTTTTACTATCTACATAATAAATCATTTATGCCAAGAGGTTTTTGGCTTACGTACATGATGATGATGATGATGATGATGATGTGGAAACAAGAGTGGAAAGTGATAATGATAAGAATCCCAATCCACACTCGACTGTTTGTTGGATGTAAATAGTGGACATTATAATTACTACATTATCCTTCTCCTCTTAAGTTATAAATACTATACAAAAAATATCTTAACTAAAAGTTAGTGACAAATTTTAAATAATGACTGACTGAAAAGATTACTTTCACTTTTAAAAGTTTTATCGTAAATTGTTTCGCTAATAGGATTAGTCAAGGCAAAGGTAATAAATTCAAAGAAATGGAAAGTATAACTTTCACCTTTACAAAAATGACTGCCTTGTAGCCACCTGTGGCGGGGCAGCACAGCCTTGCGACAAGACACACATAAACAATTAGATTTATTCATCATTAACAACCTCAGACCAATTATTGTATAGGACCTGCCTCGCTAGACGTTACTTTTCTGTCAAAGTATATGATCAACGATCTAATGCGATATAAAAACTGTATCTGTAGTATCGATGTTAAATAGTTGTAATCGTGTTCGTCGGTTAAAGAGCTCCGTAAAAATACCTTTTTGTGTAATTGAATTGTGTTAAAAACGGGCAAAAACTTCTATTTTAGTATAAGATATATATCAAATCTAAGCTCGTTTTCTTCAGAAAATGACAGACAGTTTTGTTCGTGACTATGAGTACGATACAGGTCCTTCTATAATTGGTCTGAGTTAACAACCCATTATGGGCTCACTGTTGAGCCTACAATGGGTTGTTAATCGAGTCTCCTTTCAGAATGAGATGGGTTAGGCCAATAGTCCACCACGCTGGACAAAGAATTAAGAAAATTCTCAGGTATGCCGATTTCCTCACGATGGTTTTACTTCACCGTTTGGGACACGTGATATTTAATTTCTGAAAATGCACCTGCAAGTTCGAGGTGCATTTCCCGACCGAATTCGGAAAATATCAGATTTATTAACAATCTTAATAAAGCCTATATTTTTATAAGTAATTAAAGAAAAAGATAATATAGATAAATCGAGAGATCGTCACTGTATTACGGTTTTGCACAAACCACATTTTAGGTAATACCTATTAAAATATGTATTTGATTGTAAAGCGTACTAGAAATCATTGTTATATTTTATAAATTATTGCCCGCGACTTCGTCCGCGTGGAATTTAGTTATTTACAAATCCCTCGGGAACCGTGGATTTTTGCGGATAAAAAGTAGCCTATGTGTTAATTCATGCTATAATATATCTCAATACCAAATTTCAGCTAATTCGGTTCAGTAGTCGAGGCGTGAAAGAGTAACAAACATTTATATCATCAAAATCATCAGTTTTTACAAATCTCGGAAAACCACTTCAAATTTCAGCCAAATCGCTTCAGTAGTAGCGGCGTTAAAGAGTAACAAACATCCAAACATCCATACAAACTTTCGTTTATAATATTAGTAGGATTATTAAAAATTGTAGTTCCGAGTAGACAAATTCTAACTTTATGACGAAGCTTAAAGTTTGTAGTTTCTAAAGTATATAAATAGCTTCAACATTATAATGTTTAAATTAAATACTGTGAATCATTAAGACAATTTTGTCTATATTTTACGCTGTCCTTAGTCAAAGCTGTTGAGGTGTTCATTAGGCCGTAATGAAGGATCTCTCATTAATTACCTTTAGACACAAACGCTGTATCATTCTATGTTTTAATTGAAACACCCTGTGCCTATTATGTTTGAAGCATTGAGTGCGCTCGACTAAGAAAATCTCATTTAGGCACACTAATAAATTGTATGCTGATTCGAAACTCATTTTAAAATAAACCTTGCCTTGCCTTTTACCTATTTGCCTATTGGTGCATGAATCTTTTGAAATAGATCGCTGATACTAATATTTTTAATCGATATTATTTTTGACATTAACAGTTTATTTATACTTATAGAAATCACTGAATTTATAGCTTAATTATTTTACTAGTAGTAGTGCTTTAGGATATTCAGTGTCTGAAAATATAAACGGTAGATTATTCTAGATACTTCTGAAATAAACAATATAGATCCATCGTATTTGGACTCATTTTAATTTTTTTTGATAAATTTCCCCTATATAGACAAAAGGGTCTTTATAAGTGCATTTTTAAGACATTAAATATCACTTGCCTCAAACGGTGAAGAAATTACATCTTCAGAAAACCTGCAAACCTAAGAATTTTCTTAATTCTCTACGTGTGTGAAGTCTGTCCATCCACATTGGGCCAGCGTGGAGGACTATTAACCTAACCCATTCTGAGAGGAGATTCGTGCTCATCGGTGAGCCGAATCATAAAAGCATAGATACGCATTAGTTAAACAAATAATCTCCTAAAATAATAATTAGTAAAAAAGCAAATGTATTTTTTTCCTCTCCAATTTCGGAGGAAAAAGGGCGAATTCAGTGCATTAGACCATAAAAATTCAGTTGTTAAATTAAAAGAGCACTTAAAACGATTTTCCATAGTTACTATATTATTTATCTGAAACGGAAAAAGCCGTAGGACCTCTGGGTCATCCGGCGTACAATTAAATAGTTAATTACATCCCGGCAGTCGGCAGGTTTAGTGATTTAAAAATAAAACCAAACACTCTCTGTAATATATTATAGTTTAACTGATTCAGTGACCTTTAACGCAACAAACAAAGCAACACTAAAGTATTTTTAATTTTTAGCTGTTGCATTGGGTTTTCTTTATTTTAGGGTTCCGTAAAACCTCAAAAAGAAAAACAAAATCCTTATAAGATCACTTTGGTGTCAGTCTGTCTGTATGTAATAACAGGTCTGTATGTCTGTATGCCTTCACGCGTTGCCGAGATTTATCTCTAGTTTAGTTACTAGTAGTACCCGAGAGGTATCTAGTTAAAATTAAAACTATATGCTCAGATTTACGGTTTGATTTATTTCACAGCTTCAAGAGAGCTGTAAAAAAAATCAAACTAGTAGTTGTAATCTGTAGTAATATTATGAAGAGGTAAAGATTGTGAGGTTTTCGGGGGTAATCTCTGGATCTACGGAACCAATTTTGAAAATTCTTTTACTTATAAAAAGCCACGATATTTGTGAGTAACATAGGTTGTGTTTTATTCCGGTAATCCAACGGGAACGAAATCTACGCGGGTGAGACAGCGATCCAGTGGATAAATCATCAAAACAGGGTATTTATGCAAGATTCGAACCCTGAGTACGTAGCTCAAAAACTGGACTGACGAGGTAGTTAAATTAACTGAGGCTCATGAACAAATATTTACCGAATGATTAACGTTGGGCCAACCCAAAGAGGTTATGACAATGGGTTTAACAAATCAAATTTGCACCCAATTTACGCTTCAGTTTATAGAAACTGTAAATAAGATTACAAACTTAGATGGACTTGTTTATTGTAATTGCTATTTGTTTGTTCAAATGAATTAATATTATGAAGAAAAAATTTTCATTTACACCTATTTATGCAAACGCGGGCGGCTCGAGATCTATGCTTGGAGGTCCACGCAAGAGGCCTATGTCCAGCATTGGACGTCCATCGTCCATCATCATCATTGATGATGATGATGATGATGATGATGATGATGATGATGATGAAGCAAACGCTCGAGATTTCGTTCGTGTGAAAACTCTGAACCATTTTTTAAATATTTTATTTTTATCCGACTGCTTTATCTTGTATGTATGTATGTAATGTTCTTTATTACCTCATATCTTTCAAACCACTGAACGGTTCTACAAGTACGTAATTAAGATATCGTTAGATTTGTCTTAATAACCATAGTGTTCTTATATAGGTAAAGTTAAAAAAAATCAAAACGACGACTGTGAGACGCTGTGGACTCGAGGTAATTTTTTTAATATTACGTCAAGAGCTATCTAGAGGATTTCAAAATGTCATGGCCATATTTAAAAAACCTAAAATAATAAAAACATTATTTATTAATCGCTATACAAAGTACGCGAGGCGAAAGACTATAGGTGCGAGCGTCGGGTTTTTGTTTAATTTTTTTCATTATTGACTTGTTTATACTCAACAACAATATACTCGTAACAACATTATAATGTTAAACGAGAAGTTTTCAATTTATCAACAGTATCATATTTCAGCCGTGATAGCCCAGTGGATATGACCTCTGCCTCCGATTCCGGAGGGTGTGGATTCGAATCCGGTCCGGGGCATGCCCCTCCAACTTTTCTGTTGTGTGCATTTTATGAAATTAAATATCACGTGTCTCAATCGGTGAAGGAAAACATCGTGAAGAAACCTGCATACCAGAGAATTATCTTAATTCTCTGCGTGTGTGAAGTCTGCCAATCCGCATTGGGCCAGCGTGGTGGACAATTGGCCTTACCCCTCTCATTCTGAGAGGAGACTCGAGCTCAGCAGTTAGCCGAATATGGGTTGATGACGACGATCAAATTTCAAAGATCTTGTTAATAAAGTGAGGTCAAGCGCAACGAACCGAATTAACGTTTCACATGTGCGATAGTTTTCGAGGAAAATTTAAAAGCCATGCAAAGGAAAATAATTGTACAAAGGCTAACTCGAGCATGGGCTCACAAAGGGAACTTTTTAGCATTTTCTGTGAACAGCTTATGTGCAATATCTCGAATAATTTAAAACATAGAGCTTTTTATTTTTTGCTGAAACTTCTACAATGTCATTATTATTCAAAGGCGTATAAAGCTCATTTCGGTGACAATTCTATGGTGCCATGAAGTTGGTCTATTAATGGAGATAGAAAGTAACCTTGGCTATAGCCATAAGCTAGGCTATAGCCGTGGCTTGGCAAGGGCAAATAAACTTTTCACTTCATATTAAGTATATTGAGCAAGAAAAACTCATAAAATTTGAGCTTATATGACTTTGCACAAATTCATAAATAATTAATTTTAAGATAATAATTTGAAATTTATTTAATTAATTTATCATATTCAATTTTAGAAAATGTCACAACCAGAACCAAGTTATATAGATCAAATTTTTTGTCAATAGCTAATAAATGTATTTATATAAACAAAAATATTTTTAACAAAAAAATTTAACTGACTTCAAAATCACAAGAATAAACTAAAAAGCGGAAATAAACATCGTATGTACTACCTTCTGATCACTTTAAAGGCGGTGCCAAGACAGTGACGTATTAATTAAAGCCATTTCTGAAAGAACCACGAGAAAGAACTGTCTTTAAATTCTAAGACTTTATGATTTAATCGGCTTTAGTTAATGCATCACGTGTTGGGACTGCCTTCAAAGTGATCAGAAAGAAGCATATACGATATTATTCTTCGCCGGTTTAATTTTATTAATGTTTAATAAAATGTTTTTTTTGAAGTCGGTTAAAAGAAGGAAAAAGTGTTTAGATAGTGAAAAACTTCATTTAAAATAGTTATAAACATAGTTCGCGGTACATAAGTATATTCCATTAGGTACAATAGGTTTTTACCATCACTATTTTGGGTACTTAGGTACAATAAAATATTTTCAGTCTTTTAAAATTTGGTCTAAAATTAAAAATAGTCATCTACCAACTATAGGTTGCTAATAGATGTGTAGTGTATTTTAGGGGTGGAAATTTTAGTGTTATTAAATTTCCCCGAGTCCATGGCTCTTAATTTTCCTTCGTGTTTTCCGAGATCGCGGTAATCCGCGCATCGCGTCGCCTCGCTTGTTATCACTAGGTGCTATTATCTGATAATACTTGGGAACCCTTTTAGTTAATTAAGTTATTATTTTTTAATTTTCAAACACTTTTATTAATTAACTTTAGTAAATTTAATGTAATTTTATAATGAAAGAGCGTTTTTATGGCAGGGCATGCTTATTACTATCCGCAAGCTACATCGGTGTGTTCCGATGTGTTATTGGTATGAGAACCTTACACTATTTTTTAGAGGATTTTTATTACTTTGGCTCAATGAAATCGGCGGATTCAAAATAAAAAAAATACTTGACTGCGCTCGGGGCACAAATATCAAGAAAACGGTTTTTTATTGCAACTTGGTGACTATTCCACTCGCTTAAAATAGAAATACACTTTATTTAGTTATTAACTATCTACCTTACATTAATATCTTGGTGGGACTTTCAGATTGGTTGACCACGGCTCTACCGTGACTATTTTAGTTCCTGTGCATATCTCTATTTCAATCTGAAATATTTTTTTGTTTCGTTCTTTTTAGACCCCTTTTTACGTAGTCGGGTTATAGTTTTTAAACTTAATTTTATGGAGGATTCATACTTTGTGGAGATACTCAATCGGCCTGAAAATTTTTACTTTTTTAATTTTATGAAAATAACCCGTCCCTAGTACTTGAACCTGGGACGTCGTGATCCGAAACCATATGATCAACCAATGGATCAACAAGACATCACATCAGGAGCTACTCAACCAGATGCTAATCTTGAAATTAGCATTAAATAAAAGTTAAAACAAAACTTTAATCAAATTAACTAGGTAAACCGACATACAATACGATTTTCTAATAGTAAAAAGTCTCTAGTATAGGTATAAAGTGTCGAGGTTAGTAGTTTCAAGTTGCACTAAATGGGACAAGCCATTCAAGTTTCTAACAAAAACGAGATGACATTAGAGGAAAGAACATACCTTCGAAGTTGAATCATAAATACTTCTATATAGATTACCTTACTATCTTGTTGTTCCTGTGATTAGCTTATGTGGTTTCGTATAACGACGTACTGGGTTCGAGTCCTGGGCGACTAGGAAACAATTTCGAAGCAAAATTGCAGCCCAAGTTGAGAAGTTGGTGGTGTTACATCTCCGTACCTCAGAGGGTACGTTAACTGACAGTCCTGGCCATCCATAACATAGATAACATAGATTTTAACATAGATGTTAACATAGATGTTAACATAGATGTTAACATAGATGTTAACATAGATGTTATTGATGGTCAGGACGTAAAAATCATTAAAACATTAACCCCCCCCCCCTAACCCGCAGTGAAACAGCGTGGTGGTCTAAGCTCCATAATACCTGTCAAGTCAATGTCAATCTCACCTGATGGTAAGTGATGATGCAATCTAAGAAGCGGGTTAATTTGTTAGGATGAAAATCCACACCTCTTTCTACACGACATCGTACTAGAACACTAAATCGATTGGCGGTATGTCTTTGTCGGTAGGGTGGTAACTAGCCACGGCCGAAGCCGTGCCAGCTACAACTGAACCAATTAAGAAAACCTTAATCGGCCAACCGGGGATCGAACCCAGGACCTCCGTCTTGTAAGTCTACCACGGGACTGACTTATGTGTATACTACAAAATATTTTAGGGTTAAAATTTAACTTGACTTTATTTTTAATTGTCATAAGTTTCTCTTCTTACAGAAATGCTTACTCGGCGCCAATTACGTACACGCAATTTATTTAAGTGTAGTAAGTTATTATATTACAATATGAATATTCTTCACTTATTCTGACATATCTGAGACATCTATAGAATAAGCACTCATGATTTTGCGTAAAATAATTATGTGGTGTAGATATTATAGATAATGTACTTATTTTAGTAGTAAGTCTTTAGGTTTATTAAGTAAGAGTCTTTACAGATATGCCAGGCGTAGGTTTTTAAAAATGATGGTTTGGTTCTTAGAATACGTTTGGTAATTATTTAAATACTAGTCGTCCGCGTGGAATTTAGTTTTTCACAAATCCTTCGGGAACCATGGATTTTTCCAGGGTAAAAAGTAGCTTGTGTTAATCCAGGATATAATATATCTTAATGCTAAATTTGAGCTAATCAGTTCAGTAGTCGAGGCGTAAAAGAGTAACAAACATGCATATCATCAAAATCATCAGTTTTGTCTAATTTCGGCAAAAACATGGATTTTTCGGAATAAAAACTAGCCTATGTGTCAAACCAGAGTAAAATCTATTTTCATTCCAAATTTCAGCCAAATCGCTTCAATAACAAAACAAAACAAACATACATCCAAACATCCATACAAACTTTCGCGTTTATAATATTAGTAGGATTCAGATGGATCAGCAAGTTATTTTTTTATTAACCTCTCAGACTGAGTTTAATTTTAAACATCGAATTCATTTGCCGAATAATAGACACCACACATGTAAATATAAAAAAAACAATATGGTTACGCTTTAAATCTCAAAAAGTTCTGCAACTGGACAAAATCGCAGCTGGTTATTATGAAAAATTTATTGGATCTATAAAAATTAAACTTATTCAATCTGGTGTCTTGTATTTTTTACGCAAATAATCAGTCTGTCTGTCCAACGCGGAAATGTAGCCAGCATTCTTATAGTAGGGGAGCCCGGGATGCTAAATTTGCAGTTACTACAGCGTCATTGGAATCGATTAGATTCGGTAGATTAGTTGATAGAAAGAATAAATGGTTATAAACTTTTTTCGCTTTGGCTTCCCTACTATTATGACCATTTTATATGGATATGATTTGTATAGCAAATACTCGCAGCTATTAGGATAAGTAAGCTTAAGTTTCTTCTTGTATTCATTCTCAATTGAAGTAATTACTTTCTAAATTAAAAAAAATGCAAAATATAGAAAATTTTGTACCTATCTCAGGTATATTTTAAAAACTTCTATCGCTTTTTGGTACGGTAGTTTTCAAAATTTATTTAGCAGTAAAATATTTTTTCAGCTGGATTATCAATTGTCCTAACTTCTCCTATATACTATCTAATCTAATTTTTAACCGAATTAAAAAAGGAGGAGGTTCTGTATTAGGCACGTATGTTTTTTTTGCATCACCTTAAGACACTTACTCGTAGCTCGCGTTTATTTTTCAGAAAACTATTGTTTTTTGGATGACTTAACAGCGATAAGTTCAGATTGTACTATAGAAGTAATTTATTGGTTAGACATAGTACTTTTTCTGTAATATGCGGCTCACACGATATAGGTCAGCAGGCACCCTTTTGCATAATTTATGGTTAAAATAAAAATAACCTTTGGCTTCCACGTATATTAAATAAAACAACGTTAATTTTTTTAGTAATTGATTTTTTTTTAAATCTATTTAAATATGTACGAGTATGTTAGCTAATATTATAACTCAATACATCATTTAATTGTAAAGACACTATTATAAGTATTAAAGTTTGTTTGTAATAAAGAGTCGATTAGATTTTATTTGAAATATATATTCACTCAAAAACTTTTGTATTTGATAATTTAAAAGTTCAACTTAAATTTTATAGAAAAACAAACAATGTATTATATATCTGTAGCCTAATTGCGTTATAAACATTTTTAGTGTTGGAAAACTAATGAGGAAATTGAAAATTTTTCTTGCAGTAAAGTTCTGACAACTTACCTGAAGTCGAGTAAGTCACTGACACTGCACCGATAGACGCGTCGTGCGCGCTAAGTGGTTCAACCCGGAATGGGCCAGGCGAGCCAGTGTGGTCCGTTATATACCAGCGTAGAGGTTGGTCTACAGCACGCCGCGCCCAGCGTAGGCGTGCGTAGGCCGCGCGGCCTACGAAGTGCTACGGATCTACGTGCTACGTGCTTTGCTACGTCTTTTGCTAAAGGTTCTGGAATTCACTTTATTAAAGCGTGGTGGGTCTAAGCTCCATATTCTAATGCTATAATGAGAAAGACTGGTCCCTGTAATAAGAATAGGCTATTAATGAAATGGTATCTTCATCATCATAATCATCATCATCAGCCAATGGATATTGGCCTCTTCTTATAACTGGTGTACACTTTCTTCTTAGAAAGTGTACACCAGTTCTAAGAAGAGGACGGAAGGAAGAGGAAAAGAAGTTTATCGGATTCTTATAGATTTCGGTTAACTTCTACAATCATTATCATGGACAACCAATATTCGATTCACTGTTATGCACGAGACTCCTCTCAGAAATCCAAAGAGTAAAAAATCTTTTGTAGGTTTCGGTGTACTCTTCTATAATAAGATCTCCAAGACTGTGATGGACCTGCCAATGCATAGCTTTAAGCAATGTGTTAAAAAACATTTACTTAGTCGAGGTTAGGTACTACAACATTGATGAGTTCCTTAATGATAAAGATGCTTTGAGGCCGTTGGATCAGCTTCCACCTTCACACAGGAAGTAAAACTATAAGAAATTGTAATTGTCATCAATTGTAAATTATAATACTGTATGACTTTTTCATTTCAAAAGAGCAACTGTTGAGTTTCTTGCCGTTATCTTCTCAGCAGAACCTGCCTTCCGAACCGGTGGTAGAATCTTTACAAATAGTCAACTGACGTGTCAAAAGTGCTTGTAAACTGAGCCTACTTGAAATAAATGATTTTTGATTTTGATTTTGATTTTTTGAGAATACGAGGACTAAGGCCTACACGCTGGCCAAATGCGGATTGGCACACTTCACACACCTAATGATGTCATAAATAAACCTTAGTTTTCACACGCTTAAACTTTGGAAATATGATAGACGAGAATACAGGGATAAACTTGCCTTTGTTACTTGCTGATAATGTAACCTTCTATTAGTGAACGATTTTTTAAAATCGGTCTAAGAGTTTCGGAACCAATTCGGTACAAATGAACAATCAAATCGTACCTCTTTATATTACTAGTTTAGATATTGTGACGTTGTTATAATTCATTTCTTCCACAGCACCTTTCATGTTCGTGCTTTGAACTTTCGAGAAACGTTCGCTAACTGCAATTAATTAATTGCTCGAGGAGAGACAATGAGAAAATTAATTTGACTGGCAATAATTACAGATTTCTCTAAATGGTTTCATTTCCTCGAGGAACTCAAGTGAGACAGCTAAAAGAAACCGTTTAAAAATTCTAGAATAGCCGGTGAATATAAAAGTAAAACTTTATGATTCTAAAAATACTTCATCATGTCGATGTATTATTTTTTATACTCTGTATATGTATCATCACTAAAGAAGAGCCGTGATAGCCCAGTGGATATGATCTCTACCTCCGATTCCGGAGGATGTGGGTTCAAATCCGGTCCGGGAAACGCACCTCCAATTTTTAATGTGTGTATTTTAAGAAATTAAATGTCACGAGCCTCAAACGGTGATGGAAAAACATCGTGAGGAAACCTGAATACCAGAGATTTTATTTAATTCTCTGCGTGTGTAAAGTCTGCCAATCCGTATTGGGCTAGCGTGGTGGACTATTGGCCTAATCCTTCTCATTCTGAGAGTCGAATATGGTTGTTGATGATGAAAAGTACAAAAATATTATGTATATTTGGGTGTACAAGATCGTCAAGACTAGTTATGAACTGCACATGCATAAGTTTAAACAATGTGTTATGACACATCTTATTACACCAAACATATTATACAACTGATGAATTTACTATTGCATTGAAAACCGGAAAGTGGGACAAATTAAGATCCCAAGATTTTCTCACATACATAGTTACAAGTGAAGCTAATATAACGCGTGTAAAAATAAGCATGGGTCTCTTTTACCCGGGGCTACCCATTGGCCACCACAGGGCCCTAGCACATCTAAATAGACCCATAATTCTATATTTTTCTTGGCCGCGTAACATTATTATGCATGGTAACTCTAAAAGCAGTAAAATGGAGATTGTGTTGTAAAAACATGTAAACAAAGGCGTCTATTATTATAAGTTAAAATGTATGTAATGAAAACTACGAATGAAAATACTAATGTATAATAACGAAGTGTTTTTCAAGTAGCTCCTAATTAATGCATAATTATTTTTAATTAGCAGACGTCTGTGATTTCACCCCCGTAGTTTCCGTTCGTGTGGGAATACGGGGATAAAAAAAGCATATGTTACTCGTTAAAGATGTAACCTTCTAATGGTTTTAGAGTTTTAATAATTGGTTTATTCGTAAGTTTCTCTGCGTGATCGAATCAGAAAAGAGGAGATCCGCAGACAAAGCAAAGTCACTGACATAGCTCAGTGAGCCGCGAAGCTGAAGTGGCAATGGGCAGGCCACATAGTTCGAAGAACTGATGGACGTTGGGGTCCACCTTAGGTGCTGGAATGGCGACCCCGCACCGGAAAGCGCAGAGTTGGTCGACCCCCCCTACTAGATGGACCGAGGACATCAAGCAGGTTGCAGGGAGGATGCTGACTCGAGATCGTTATGCTTGGAAGTCCATGCAAAAGGCCTATGTCCAGCAGTGGACGTCCATCGGCTGATGATGATGATAATGATGAATAAATATGTCATTAGGTGACATGACGATAATAATCACTGGCCGATTGCAGATTTGACGATGGCGTCTTTAATTTTTTTTAAACTTTGGCGGAACCAAAGTCCAAGTTGCCATTTGTGTGAGACAGATAGGTTGTAAACTCGACATAACACAGTAATGCTGATCGGTAGCAGATATAACCATGGCAGTGATGCTTCCCCGGGTGAATTGTATTATTAAACCGTTCATACTTTACAGACAAGGTTAATTATAATTGTTGTTATAAAAACATCCGTTTATACTCATAAATTTTTACAACTAATTAAAATATCCTATGGCAACTTTATGTTTGCGTAAATTACCCATAACATTTTACTGGCGTTTGAAAAACGACTAATAATCTCATTTAAATTGGGTTATAACACTAGATCATGAGTTAGACCGTTAGTTGAGGATCTAGTTTACATAACCCTGTAGTAACCAGACCTTCGTCACTTTATGAAAGCTGAAAGTCTGTCAGCTTATGCTCCTATCTAGACAAGGATGATGAGGCATATGAGGCAACTATAGAGTTTGGGGCCATAGTTGCTTTAAAAAGTAGCACATTTTGAGGACCTGTCCAATTGTGTAATAGGTACATTGTGTTTTCTAGCGCCGGGACAAGTCAATCTACGTTATTTATAATAAAGAAGTTTTTTAATATTGGCATGGTAATTATAAGAAGTTTGTTAGGTCAGCTAATTACGTAATATCTTAAGACAGATCCCTTAAACAGGGACTGAATAACCGACTTGATATAACATAAATCTCACAACTTTTTACGGTAGAAGAACTGAGTTGTGAGACTTAGCATGACTTTACAAGTTTTGTTTTTAAAGGCATTCTACGCGTTTCCGAGATTTGGATTGTGACAATAATCCTATAAGGGTTTCGTTTTTTTTTGAGGTATAATTTTTTTCATCATCATCATTATTAACAACCCATATTTGGTTCACTGTTGAGCACGAGTCTCCTCTCAGAATGAGGGGTTAGGCCTTATTCCACCACCCAATGCGGATTGGCAGTCTTCACATATGTAGAGAATTGAGAAAATTCTCAGATATGCAGGTTCCCTCACGACGTTTTCCCTTCACAGTTTAAGACACGTGATATTTAATTTCTTAAAATGCACAAAACTGAAAAGTTGAAGAAAAGGAGTGCGAATCGAAGTCTGAGGTCATATCCACTGGGCTATCACGTCTCTGTGCTTTTGAGGTTAAGAACCCTAAAAATAGTAAATATTAAAAAAAATCTCAAGTTCTTTCGCTTATTAAGATAAAACTAGATCAATTACAAGTATTAGAGGAAAGTGAACGCCAACAACACCTGTTACGCAAAAAAGGTTACGTTCTGCCCAAGTTACCTAATATACTGTTGACTGACGTACAGTAACTAATTAGGGTCTACCACCGTTACCTACTTCTTATTTACTTACTTGATAAATATAAGCTGACAATAGGTTCTCCATATAGGAGCCATGATAGCCCAGTGGATATGATCTCTGCCTCCGATTCCGGAGACAGTGGGTTCGAATCCGGTCCGGGGCATGCACCTCCAACTTTTCAGTTGTCTGCATTTTAAGAAATTAAATATCACGTGTCTCAAACGGTGGAGGAAAACATCGTAAGGAAACCGGCACACCAGAGAATTTTCTGAATTCTCTGCGTGTGTGAAGTCTGCCAATCCGCATTGGGCCAGCGTGGTGGACTATTGGCCTAACCCGTCGTTCTGAGAGGAGACTTGGCTGAGCAGTGAGCCGAATATGGGTTGATAACGACGACGAAAGGTACTCGCATGCATTTTGTCAGCATTTAGGCGACACCACTCGGTCACAACCACGTAGTTCCTGTTCCAATGATAATACTTACTACTTACTTCGGCGCTACAAGACTAGAAGGGCGGAATAATCAGAATCCCCACGCCTTAACCCTAGATATAAATATGTTATTTATCCCTGCTCTGTTACGCTACAATGATGTTTTTTTGAACAATCTTCTTGAATAAGCTATATTTATGAGTAACAAGCCTTTTTTAACATTGTTCCCAAAGATTTAGTAAGTAAATCTAAATAATTAAATCCAAACAACAATATCGGAATCTAATCAAGTAGACAAATCAAATAGAGGCGAATTCACAGTGACTTAAGGACATTTTCTGACGAAGAACACTTCCCGTAATGGTACATCGGTCTCAACAAAGATTACTGATAAGATGTAGGCCAAGAACTTGTAGTCATTTTATGTAGTTCTCCTTGTTTTTTTTTTTATTATTTACAAATTAGCCCTTGACTACAATCTCACCTGATGGTAAGTGATGATGAAGTCTAAGATGGAAGCGGGCTAATTTGTTAGGAGAAGGATGAAAACCACACCCCTTTTGGTTTCTACACGGCATCGTACCGTAACGCTAAATCGCTTGGCGGTACGTTTTTGTCGGTAGGGTGGTAACTAACCGCGGCCGAAACCACCCACCAGCCAGACCTGGATTAATTAAGAAAATATCAATCGAACCAGCCGAGGATCGAACCCAGGACCTCCGATTTTGTAAATCCATACGCATACCACTGCGCCACGGAGGCGTCGTTCATGTGACTTTCCATTATTTGGAGGTCCGCGGTTAGAATGTTAAGCTGCTTCTTAACCTAATAGCCTCAATAGCTCAACGGTTAGAGCAGTCGGACTCATCACGAAGGGGTGGTGGTTCGATCCCCGTTGGTTTATTGTCGTACCCACTCCTAATACAGTGTTTCCCGAGTTGGAGGGAAATGGGAAAAAGAAGGGGTTTTCCTTCGGAATTCTTAAGAAGCTGAAAATTACATTAACGTTTAGAATCCTTTCATTATAATGAAGTCTTCATTAAATCGATGTGTGTACAAAAAGACTAATGTTTTAGATGTTTTAGAAGTAATTAATTGTTGGTTAATTTATGATAAAAATACTTTAGACAAAAATTGTAGATAATTCAATTGCATGTGTTTAGATGTTTGCAAAATAATTTGAAGAAATTTAATTAGAGATTTTTACAAATTGCATATTTGGTTTTTCTAAAAATTTATGCCATATTTTTCCATTTTAGAATTTAACTATTGGGAGTGTTATTCATATTAATTTATAATAAAACACGCTTAAAATACAACGACGGAGTATGCCCGACTCGTTTCGAACCCATATGGGGCCCTTAGTTATGAACTGGTTCTTGCAACGCGGCACCATTCAAACTAGTCATATCTATTTACTATTCTTGAAAGTCTGCATGTTTGTAAGAAGTATTTAACAAAATTTTGCGGTACCTCAAATACCTACTCGAAAAATTCCACCAGCTCTTCTACTAACAGGATACTTACAAGATTTAATTCGTAAGCAATTATTTTGTTTCGTAACAGTGGTCTAGTGGGCTTTCTTTGAATGTCTTCTTTATCGGGTTGCTCGTCTCTGTAGTTGCCATAATATCTATAGTTGCCTACCGTACTTAATCAATCAATCAATCAATCAATCATTCAATCAATCAATTTATTTCTTTGCAGATACATGCATTATTCATACAGGTGGTCAATAGATGTAGATGGTAAATGTATCTTGCCAATTAGGCATGCAAAGTATTTAATGATTCAAAAGACAATTTCACCATTTAAAATTTACATCTTTACAATTAAAATATGTATGAAAATAACAATAATATGAACTTAAATACTCATTTACACTGTAGAATGCCTGTTGAGTTAGGTATTTATATAAATTATTTTTAACTTATCTATGATAGGCTGACGTTTCATTATTATATGTCAGTTGTATTTAAAAAAAATAATAATTATTTATACCATTGTCTAATGAAATAGACTATTATCAAGTCTAGACAATATATTTAATTTAAATAAAATCTGATTTTTTTAAATCTATTTATATTTATATCGTTTACATTTACACACATTACATTTCCACACATACAGTAAGTGGTTAAGGATGGGCCGTAAATTCAATAAGAGAATTATTGAAAGCCACAGAATCCAATTTGTCCGAAGGAAATTCGATATAAATCGGTTTGATGTCCAGTTGCTGCCCAATGTTTATAATATACCTACCCACGCATGATGTTACGTTGATGACTGTTTCTCTTTTTAATTTAAGTTAGTTATACAGGGTGTCCCGTAAATGATACGACGTACTCTACAAGGTGAGAGCTGACATCAAGGCATACTAAAATAACGCAATATATGTTATAGCTTGGCAACTTTGTTCGTAACACTCCCGACGTTACGCGCGGGCCGGCGGGCGTGTAGCGATGAATGAAAAACCCACGACTGATGCACGTCACTTCCCCGGCCGCACGATTTCACACCCACGTCTTTCCCCCCGTCGCCTGCATATCATGGGAGTGTTATCAACGAACTTGCCAGACTATAGCTGAAATTTTACAGTTTTAAAATATTGTTTTTTCTACAAAATACAAAAATCACTACCTTCAGTGCAATTTAGTCGTGTCTATGTGCTGAAAAAATACTTAAACTTTGATTTAATAATTATTTTTGAATAGGTGTTTCAAATGGATAAGTTTATTTTTTTTTCTACTGCCCAGTAGTATGAAGAATAATTGTACCAAGTTCCATTAAAATCCGTCGTGTAGTTTTTGTTTCTATAACGAACATACAGACAGACAAAAATTTTACTGATGCATTTTTGGCATCAGTATCGATCACTAATCACCCCCTGATAGTTATTTTGGAAATATATTTCATGTACAGAATTGACCTCTCTACAGATTTATAATAAGTATAGATGTATTAAAGCTAAAGAGTTTGTTTGGTCATTAAAAAAAATATTTATTCGTTTTGGTTGGTTTGGTTTTTCCATTTATCGAGGAGGGATATATATGGCTGCCACCGCCACAGCTGTAATAATAATTTTTAATATTAATTTATTTTATTCATTAAAAGCAGGTTTACAAAAGGCTGTATAACTTGAAGCTGTATAAAAAGTAGTCTATACCTTACCTACCTTTGACGGCCTCCGTGGCGCAGTGGTATGCGATTTACAAGACGGAGGATCTGGGTTCGATCCCCGGCTGGACAGATTAAGATTTTCTTAATTTGTCCAGGTCTGGCTGGTGGGAGGCTTCGGCCGTGGCTAGTTACCACCCTAACTGCAAAGACGTACCGCCAAGCGATTTAGCGTTCCGGTACGATGCCGTGTAGAAACCGAAAAGGGTGTGGATTTTCATTCTCCTCCTAACAAGTTAGCCCGCTTTCTTAGAGTGCATCATCACTTACCATCAGATTAGATTGTAGTCAAGGGCTAAATGGTAAATAATAAAAAAAAAATTCCAAAATTTATCAAAATATATCAGAAAAACAACTTTGAAAGTAAAACGAACATTTTGAACGAGTATTTAAATCCCCGCCAACGTTAATCTTAAAATCATTCAGCAATTATCTCTTAAATCACTCCCTTAAGCTACGCTGCTGAACAATGTTATTTTAACCATTCATTAGCACTTTCAACGCTTAATACATGCTAATTACCAGTGGCGTGCACAAGGTTTGTGACTAGGGTATACACTGTCCGTACAAATTTTATAAACTGGAAAATTCCTTCTGCAATTCAGGTTTGTAAGGAGTGATCATAGTAAGCAGCGCATTTTAGCATCTATAAAGTGTACGCCACTGCTAATAACACAACATTCTTCCGTTAAGTTCAGTTTAAGAGCCGTAATAGCCCAGTGGATATGACCTTTGCCTCCGATTTCGGAGGGTGTTGGTTCATGGTTATTGGCATGCACCTCCAACTTTTCAGCTGTGTGCATTTTAAGAAATTAAATACCACATGTCGCAAACGGTGAAGGAAAAACATCGTGAGGAAACCTGATACCACAGAATTTTTATAGTTCCCTGCGTGTGTAAAGACTGCCAATCCGCATTGGGCCAGCGTGGTGGACTAAGGCCTAACCCCTCTCATTCTGAGAGGAGACTTGTGCTCAGCTGTGAGCCGAATATGGGTTGATAATGAGTAGACAATAAAGAAATACCTTCTCTTTGATAAATACTATGCCAAGACCACGCAGCGTCCTGGGGTAAATACCATGACAAGATGATCACCCAGCGTCCTGGGGCACAAATCAGATAATTCGTTTTTATAATAGACTAGCGGACGCCCGCGACTTCGTCCGCGTGAAACTCGATGTAAACTTTCAACTACCTCTATCCTACCCTTAACCTAGCCCCTACCCTGCCCATTTCCCTACCTTACCTTGCAGAGTACAGAAAATAATTAACTTTTCTTGTTAATTTTTTACACCTTGTGTCCGAAAACCCCAAATATCTTACGCACCCTATTTTTTTCCAAAATAAAATTTAGCCTATGTTACTTGTGGATAATGTAGCTTTCGTATGGTGAAAGAATTTTTAAAATCGGTCCAGTAGTTTTTGAGCCACAACAAACAAACAAACAAACAAACAAACAAACATACAAACAAAGTTATCCTCTTTATAATATTAGTATAGATACTCAAAAAGATGAAGATGCCACCTGCAAGTACCCATTAAGTTTACCTCCTTACAATTTATCCTGATAAACTTAAGTATGTGGATACACGAGTATGCTCTCTTACTAAAAGCTCGCTTATACCTAATCTTAATAACGCCATATTTCCTAGAAGCTTCAAGTAAATTTGTTTCAACCTACGAGTATATTGTGTACAATACCATCCATATTGCTTTTAGCTTTTAAATCGCAGTAAAATTTGCATACACGCAATCTTATATGGCGTATTGTATGTTACTGGCAAAACCGCAAAATGTACAAAGTGCATATTGTCCGGTTTCATGCAAACTACGCATAGACAAGGTTTTATCATAGTAGGGCTTTGTGACGGAACTTAGTTTGCACCAAGCAGCAATGTATTTCATAGATATGGTCGCCAGTGTAATTACATGTTTTTAACGCTTAACATAATTATACCTCAGGTTGAGCAAATTCTAGTATGACATACTACATACATAAAGAAATGAAAGTACCTATAGAGAGATTCGTAATCTTTCACCTCCTTATCTCGAAGATAAGGTTGGTCGGCAGAGGTTAAAACTTAGATCATAATAACCCTGTCATTATGAAATTGTCTTTATCGTCCAAACCAATTAACTTGTGACCAATACCTATTGGAAAATTGTCCAGAAGTTTACAGTTTACACACATTAAAATTAACAATACATGTTTCATTATGAAAAAATAAGAATATTTCTTGCGCTATCTCTAGAGTAATATAATAACGGGTTACGAGAGAATGTAGATGTTTATGACACACTGGTAAGGTGTGCAGACACCATTATTTCATTTTGTTTTTCTTATTCCTATGGGCAGAGTTTTGGCGTATTATTTACTCCATTATTGTCATCTTTTAGCTCTCTTTGGTAAATACTTATAATGAAATCATATTAGTACTACATTCAACTTACTTTTATTCAATTTTTATTTAACTTTCAAGGCAATGTAGTATTTGTATAATTTTCGAAGTTTTGCCGTAACATTCATGCACTCAATGCAAACTATAAACTCCATTACAAACTAATACAGCTTCTCGGAACAGATTCAAGAATTTAAATACAATATTAGAAAAATAATAAGATTTCTGAGACAAATAGTATAGGAGCTAGCGACCCATTTTTATTTACAGGTTTTGCGTTTGGCATTCGGTATTATCAGATAGAGAAACCTAGGGAACTCCTCTCAGAATGAGAGGGGGTTAGGCCAATAGTCCACCACGCTGGCCCAATGCGGATTTGCAGACTTCACACACGCAGAAAATTATGAAAATCCTCTGGTATGCAGGTTTCCTCGCAATGTTTTTCCTTCACCGTTTGAGACACGTAATATTTAATTTCTTAACTTACGGTACTATTACATAAAACAAAAATATAATAGGTACTTACAGCTCGTCCGGACACCTGGCTCGAACGATGTTTGTACTGTGTTTCTTTGGTTGTGTATGTAGCCAGGTCTAGTGAATTATGGTCCAGTCCAGTTAAGGATGAATTTTAATAATTACATTAAAATCTTCATATCCGTGAAATTTTATCATAAAGTAAAAAACAATATTCGCGTTTATTAAAGTTTTTGATGTTTGTATTCTTGCACATTATCTAACAGATAACTGAAAAAAATAACGACATATATAAAGTATTTATCATCAGAGCAAATTCATGTATTTCAGCACCAAAGTAAATTTTAAAATGAATGATTTGCGTTTATAATTTCACTATAAGATTTAAAAAGCTCCCAGAAATCCTTTTTTCCATGTTTATATTCCAAGTTTTTAATACTTCGAACTTATTTATGAATTACCTATTAACAACATTAAAAATTCGAAGGGAGTAAGTTAGTTCCCTTATATCTATTAAAAGCCTACTTTCAATAAAATGAAGGAGCCAAATAAGTCACCTCAAAAGCTTTTCCTCAAAGTCAACCATTTCAATTAAACGAAAAGGATCCAAAGATTTTTAAGCGAACAGTGACTTATTTGAAACGATTTTTTGGCAAAAGCGTTCGACGAAATGAATTAAGGATCAGAAATTAGAATATCGTTAGTTCACGAAGTTCAAAATTAAGTCTAAAATAACCTAATAGTAAAGATTTGTTTATTTAATAACAACAACAAGTTCGCCTTCTAAAGACTGCGATCTCATGACGCTGCAGTCTAAGATGGAAACGGGCTTACTTGGCAGAGAAAAAAGAAAGAACAAGAAAATACACTTTATTGTACACCACAAAGAACATAAAATACAACAGATACAATTTTTTTACAAAAAATGCTCAATAGGCGACCTTAGCGCTAATGAGCGATCTCTTCCAGGCACCCTAATGAAGAGGTAGGCACGCGTTTATTATTCTACTCATAAATCATAAATGTTAAATTAATCGTATGTACGATTATTAATTCCAGTCAGTAAAATGACATTTCAGTGACAGTTGCACTTGTCATTTTACTGACTGGAATTAATAATCGTACTTTAATTACGTTTTTTACAATTTGGTAAGAAAAAATGGTTAAAAGCTTTATGTTTTTAGACATTGATATTGTCGGCCATAGCTAACGACCTAGTTCTTGTCAGTACCTACCGCGATTCTCACGATGTGTTAATTTATATAATATAAAGTACCTATCGTATTAAACAGAGAATGGTAATGAAAGTTGTCCAATAGAGAGAGTTTTTAAACTATTGGACATATAGAAATTAAATAAAAACTTTTACATGCAAGTGAAGGCGCAGGCAATTGTTAGTTTCTGACCAAATAGCACCATAGGTAGGTACACATTTTACATAATATAATTACATAAAAAACCACCTACCAAAATACTATGTAATGTTCACGGTATGTAAGCTATAGTTCACAACTTTAGGTTTTTTACACAACAATAATACTACTCAAAAAGGTTCTTTTAAGCGACACTTTTCGTTTCGATTCACATACATTTTATTTTTAATAATAAGCTTTACGGCTCTGGGTTCTAGCCCTTTTGAGTCCGGATTCACATACAACAAATTAATTATCACGGACCAATTATAGAAAAACCTGCCCCGCAAGACGTTACCTCTCTGTCAAACAACCAACGATCTAACGCGATATCGATTGTATCGATGTTTCATTGTTGTAATCGTTTTCGTCGTCTAAAAAGCTCCCTAATAATTCCGGTTTGTGTAGTAAGTAGTCAGTCAGTCAATGGCATGAAAAACGGTCAACAACTTCTAATTCACTAAAAGATGACGTGACGTTTAATTTGAAAATATTTCTATTTTATTTTTGTTATTCTTTACATGGTAGCCCTTGATTTCAGTCTCACTCAGTAACTGATGTTCAGTCAGTAACTGATGATGCAATCTAAGATCGAAGCGGGCTAACTTGTTAGGAGGAGGATGAAAATCCACACCCCTTTCAGTTTCTACACGACATCGTACCGGAACGCTAAATCGCTTGTCGGTACGCCTTCGCGGTCGAAGCCTTCTACCAGCCAGACCTGAACCAATTAAGAAAACCTCAATCGGCCCAGCCCGGAATCCAACCCAGGACCTCCGTCTTGTAAATCCACCGCGCATACCACTGCGCCACGGAGGTCGTCAAAAACATAATTATAATTAATAATAAATTAAAACAATATATAAAAAAAAATCGATTCTATTCTTCTAACGAACGAGCGAACAGCAAAACATTGATCCATTAATTGAATATTCTGTGTACAGATTATAATTATTATTTATTCTTGTTAAATTTTTTCGATGTGTGAGTTTACCTCGAATCCAAAATCCAAAATGAATCCAAAACGTCTCTTTTAAATATGGTTACGACATTAGCCACCTCCATAAACGTTGAGCTACAATCCTCCGACGTAAAAGATATATACAGAACATCTAACAAAGGTGATAAGCCCATTGTAGTTGAATTATCTACCTACCTACAGAAAACAAACCTAAAAGTTGCGGCTAAAACATACAACTACAAAAATAAAAATAATAAGCTAAACACGCAACATCTGGGATTGAAGTGCAATAATATTCCCATATTTTTATCGGACCACCTAACACAGAAAGGTAACAGACTGTATTACTTAGCAAGAGAGCTGACTAGATCGCAGAACTACAAATTCTGTTGGACCTCTCTCGGTGACGTTTTGGTTCGTAAGGACATAAACTCCCCGATTATAAAAATTATAAGTGAATCACAAATAAAGAGCCTATATGAACCTACAAAGTGACTAGATCCTATCCTAGTAGTTATGCTGTACTCCTGGACTAATATTTTTATATATTACCCAACTATGAATTCGCTCATTGTATTTTATCATTTTGTAACTTTAATTGTAAAATTTTGTTTTCTTGTATCTTTTATTACAACTTTTTATGTCTACCTTCATGTTTTATACAATCTCTTACACATACTACGATTATACACATTAAATACAAATTACCTACATTTTTTCTGTACATACACTACGAGTATTGCAACTCAAACTTACACATTACAGAGAACTATCACTAGCTATGCCGTCCTGTTTTTATGTCAACAAATAGACGCAAGCACATTATCTATTGCTAACTTATATTTACTAACCCAAAATCAAGTACATAAAATTCATATTATTTATAAGAAATTTTACTATTTTCTAAAGTGTAATGAGTCAATAACAAGTAGATCTAATATTATGATAGTAATTTTTTATGAGACATGTGTGTTTGTAAACATTTTATCTAATACTTTTAACAATGGATAACATATTGCAAACCAGTGCAGATATAGACAACACCCATTTTGCCCAGGCCCTGATGTGTAAACCTGAGGACAGTCTTGCTCACATCGTACCCTCAAATAACTTAACTATTTTAACTCAAAATATAAGGAGCATTTATAAAAACTTAGACAGCTTTCAAGTAACGTTGCACTCACTTAATTTTGATTGCGATGTATTAGTTATGACCGAGTGCCATCTCTCAGAAAATAAACCTATTCCTGTACTTAGTGATAACTACAATACATATTATACAAAGAAATGTATAAACCAATGTGACGGAGTTATATTTTACGTTAGCAAGACTCTCAACTACGCAATATCTGAACCTAATATTAGCAATGCCTCTTGCCTTGTACTTACACTTAAAGACACTGTAGTTATTGGTATATATCGTAGCCCTTCAATTAGAAATACTGACGACTTTATATCTTCTTTAGAATTACAACTTCAAAATTATAAACAATATGAAAATATTATTATAACGGGTGATATTAATATAGACATAAAACTGAACTCAACCGACCCTAATTGCAATAACTACCTAACCACGCTTGCATATCATGGTCTTCTCCCGGGTCATAGACTACCTACGCGTGATAAAATGTGTTACGACCACATGATGCTAAAAACGTCATTACCCGCGAAGTCTCTTGTTCTGTCCAACGCACCAACCGATCACTCCACCGTTATCATAAACCTTATGTATAAGCCACTGTACCATAATGTTGTGAAAACCAGAGCCTCAGTAGATTTTGATGGTGCTTCAAATGAAATAAAGTCTAAAATTACAGTGATACTAGAAAGTCAAGACCCAATTCAAGCTGCCGAGTGCCTGGTTGATACAATTTCTACGGCATTGCATAATAATCGATCAATAACTACGATACCCAACAGGAAACGTCGCATCCAGCCCTGGATAACACCAGGAATTCTACGGTGTATAAGACATAGGGACAAACTACACACTAAAGTAAAAATAAATCCAAATAACGACCTCTTAAAAATTACTTACACTCGCTACAGAAATTACTGTCATAAACTCATTAGGAAACTTAAAAATAATTACGATAGGAATAGATTAGACCGTGCAAAAAATTCAAAATCCTTGTGGAAAACATTAAAATCAATTTGTTACACTAATAAAGACAAACCTGACGACACAACCAAACTTACTACCCTGAAGAACTCCCCCTTAGAATCTGCAAATTTTATTAATTGTTACTTTTCTAATCGTGGCAAAGACATGGCGGAAAAATTAACAGGCTCGCCCACTGATATTGATAGCAAAGTGGACACAATATCAACCCCATCTAACTCTTTTGCACTCCTTAACACTGACCCATCAGAAATAAACTCTATTATACTCGACCTTTCATATAGCTCTGCCCCAGGGTGGGACAACATCTCTACGTCGTTCATCAAAAAAGCTAGAAATATTCTTATGCCAATAATGAGTCATGTCTACAATCTATGCTTTGAACATGGCCGATTCCCATCTATATTTAAAAGAGCCATTGTTACACCGATATATAAAGGTGGGTGCAGAGACGACGTTGACAATTACAGACCGATCTCAGTTCTCCCGGTTCTATCAAAAATCCTGGAAAAGCTTATAAATAATCGTCTTAATACATACCTGATGCAATTTGACCTGTTAGCTAAAAACCAGTACGGGTTTAGAAACGGCGTCTCCACAGAAGACGCAGTGATAGCCTTAACTGAGGAAATTAGTAATCACCTGGATGCCGGTAACAAATGCGCTGGAGTCTTTCTGGACCTAGCCAAAGCTTTTGAAACCGTCTCTGTACCAATCCTTCTAAAAAAGCTACACAATATTGGTGTGCGAGGCCTGCCCCATGCTTTACTCACTGACTACCTGTCTAACCGTGAAAACCAACTTAAACTCGGTAAATATATCAGCAATCCAACAAACATCTCCTACGGCGTACCACAAGGTAGTGTCCTTGGACCTACCTTGTTCCTGATCTACGTAAATGATCTCTGTAATTATCAAATCCAAAATTGTAAAATATATACCTATGCCGATGACACTGCACTCATCTTCCATGCAGGTACATGGGATAGGCTAAAAGAAGTCGCTGAGTCAGGTATTCGACACGTCTCCAGCTGGTTGAATTCAAATCTATTAACTCTCAATATAAATAAAACCAAATTTCTAACGTTTTCCATTTATAAAGTAACACAACCTAACATCAACTTTAGTCTGAAAGCACATACTTGCGACCATTCCGTTTCAAATATTTGCACATGCAACAATATTGCTAGAGTTGATAGTATTAGATATCTAGGAGTAATTATCGATCAGCATCTGAGCTGGAGACGACATATAGAATGCATTACGGATAGGACGAGAAAACTTATATGGATCTTCAAAAAACTCAGACACGTTGCTAATAAAAAAATTCTCATAAATACATACAAGGCTCTGGCACATTCTGTGATTAGTTACTGCATAACCGTATGGGGAGGTGCAGCCAAAACCCATTTAATTGCCCTTGAAAGAGCTCAGAGATCATTGTTAAAAGTGATGTTCTTTAAACCTTTTCGATATCCCACTTTTTCACTACACTCCAGCTATAAATTACTCACAATTAGACAGACATATATATTTAACTGTATAAATAAAATTCACCAAAAGCTGCCGTTTCAACCACACAACACTTCAAAACGTAGAACTACTAAAGTTTGCCAATATACACGAAGCAGAACTAAATTTATAAGAAAGCAATATGGTTACCAATCTTCATTTCTCTATAACAAATTTAATAAAAGTCAAAAAATTAATGCTTTGACTCATAATAAATTGAAACGGAAGGTAACTGATACCTTGCTGGCCCTAGACTATGAACAAACTGAACTTTTACTTAAAGATAACTTTTCTTAAATACGGACGCAATTATTTTAAATAAAACACAAACTGATAATACACACACGCACACACACTCTCACACACACACACACACACACACACACACACAAACACACACACACGCACATACACACACACTAAATATATTATAATTTATAATTCTGTTATTTGTTAACTACGGTTGTTCTGTGTGGTGAATGAGCGGGGCACCCAGTAATACGGGTTTTCCACCTAGTACAGGGGCCCTTGCTACTTGTTTGTAAGACTTAGTTGACGAATAAAGATTTTTTCATTTTTTCATTTTTCATTTTCATTTTTCACCTCGTCCCCCTCTATAAACGACAGACAATTTTGTTGCTGCATTTGGGTGCGATGCATTTCCATGTCTAATTCCTCTATGTTAATTAAATAGAGTTTGCAGAAATACAACACAAACGACATAAAAAGAACCTTAAATACCCCAAGCAGACATGAGTCACAAACCATTTTGAAAAACAAAGATTGAGTTTTATGGGTATTAAAATTAAATAAGAGCTTTAATTAATTTTATAAATCGTATTATCGTATTATCATATCAAAAGAAGAAAGAAGTTGTAATTCAAATGATGTTTTCTTTTATTATAATGTGAATAAAATATTTTCATTTATTGCAGAATTACCTTAAACTATAATTAATTTTTTGATTTTGTATTAAGTGAAAGAAGATTTGAGATTTGACAGTTCACACTTCACAGCACAGAACACTACTTTATTTTTTGTCTGTGACTAATACTCCTACTTCACAGTATTCGTTAACTAAATCCAGTTTGTTGTGCGTATTTTCTTCCCTTATAATTTTTGTTATTTCGTTTTGTTCTCGTTTCGTTGTTATTGTTTATTATTGTTATTTGTTGTTCGTTTACTGTTTTTACTTTACTTCTTTAAATCTTAATATTTTACAAATAGAGGCCTAAATTGAAAAGTAGTGTCTTAACAAACTCATCAAATTCTACATAAAAACGTATATCTTACAATAACCCACACTACGAGAAAACGAGTAAAAACTACTTGTCAAGTTTTTAATTTATGCCTATAATCGCGTACATAATTTTCATAGTCAAGCTACAGTTTTCTATTAGTAATTGAGTTACAGATAGAAGGACAGACGGACATGGGTATGGGTATCTTCAAGTCAAGAGTGAATAGGCATCTTCTAGGCAAGCGCGTTTTACCAAAGGCTGCCTCATAGCTTACAATCTAGCGTACAGCTAACAGTGTTTGCTTATACATAATAAAAAAACAAAACTATAAGGGTTCTTTATTGACCACGGAACCCTAAATATAAGTGAAACATTATCTGTTCGATAAATAACAGTTTATAGGAACATAAAATATAAAAAAAATTGTCTATCAAAGGAAGTTTTATTTCATGACAATATTCGTGAATAATGCTTTAGTAAAATGTTGAGCACCCCTGAATCATATGTTTTTGTTTATTTACATTGTTTAAAATACCTACCCGATCTGACTATAAGGATTTGATAATTCATCCTCAGGAGTGTGTTTACCTCATATTTATTAGATTATTAGATTATAAATATTAAGGTAATGTTATACCTACTTAGGGAATCACGCTACAGAGAATAAAAATTCGCCTCGCATTCGATTCGCTTTCCGGGATTATCTGGCCCACTTATCCTGGTTTTCGCCTTGGGCAATCGATTTTTTTACTCTGTTGGCTCTCATATTTGTGTTTACATATTTGTATTTAGCCTCTAGTGTTGCAATTAATGTTGGCAGCCTGCGAAAAAACAACATAGCAAATCTGCAACAGAATGAAAAAAATTACAAACACACTAGTCATCCTCATCCAGAGGATGACTAGTGTGTTTGTAATTTTTAAAAGTTCTCCTCAATTTCTCCAGGATTCCATCATCTGATCTTGACACGATGGAAATCGGACGAAATGGGGAGTATACCCTTTAAAACAATAAAAGAATTTTTCAAATCGGTTCAGGCGTCTTCGAATCTACTCCTTTTTGAAGTCGGTTAAAAACAAAGACAATAGAAATAGTGTGCGAGGGAAGCCGTAGGATAGAATATTAATAAAATTTCCATTAAAATACATTTCAATAACAGAGCCCGGTACATATTCTTTGTTATTTCATTTCCCGGTAAACAAGTGCAGAACAAGCGCATATGAAGTAAAAGCGAATTGAAAAAGAATCCATAAGAACCACCACCTCTCGGTGATGAGTGCAACCGGTTTACCGTTGTAAAAGAAAGAAAGAAAATATATTTATTACTACATTATGCCACACATCACAATTATTTAAGAATAATACCCTGCGATATGTGGCATAACCTAGAAAAAGGTCCTAGCTCAGCATATTGCTATATGCTCCCCATAAACGAAGAACATACAGCGCTGATTTTCAGCTAGTGCTTGTGCTATTGAGGCCTTTTTTATTTATAACCCTACTAATATTAAAAAGGCGAAAGTTTGTGTGTAAGTGTGTAAATATGTTTGTTTCTCTTTTACGTTGCGACTACTGAAGCGATTTGGCTGAAATTTGGAATGGAAATAGATTTTACTCTGGTTTAATACATAGGCTACTTTTCATCCCAGAAAAATCCACGGCTCCCGCGAGATTTGTGAATAACTGAACTTTTAAAAATTACAAACACACTAGTCATCCTCATCCAGAGGATGACTAGTGTGTTTGTAATTTTTAAAAGTTCTCCTCAATTTCTCCAGGATTCCATCATCTGATCTTGACACGATGGAAATCGGACGAAATGGGGAGTATACCCTTTAAAACAATAAAAGAATTTTTCAAATCGGTTCAGGCGTCTTCGAATCTACTCCTTTTTGAAGTCGGTTAAAAACAAAGACAATAGAAATAGTGTGCGAGGGAAGCCGTAGGATAGAATATTAATAAAATTTCCATTAAAATACATTTCAATAACAGAGCCCGGTACATATTCTTTGTTATTTCATTTCCCGGTAAACAAGTGCAGAACAAGCGCATATGAAGTAAAAGCGAATTGAAAAAGAATCCATAAGAACTCTAGTCTGTATTGCTCATCTAATAAGTTTGCTTTAACCTTTAGAGAGGATGTATTGCGCGATTTTATTCTAAGAATACTTGTTTAAACCGGTAACTTCATGTGTGTTATTTCTTTGCAATCTTGGCAAACTTTTATACCTAGGAATTATTCGACATTCCATACCCGACTGCTTCAGAGCCCAGATCTCTTCTATGCTTTTTACCTTAATCTGGGTAACGAAGCTAGTGGCATAACTATCGGGTGGCAGAGTCCTGCCACCCTAAAGTTACGCCTCTGGCAACCTTGGCACTTTGCCGACTGACAAATCCCTGCCTCTATATGGCCTTCAGTGCCAGAGGCCGTAAGATCAGAAGTAATTCATCATCATTATTAGATTGTAAAGGAATTTTTTATAATGTTTTACTTAAACGCAGGATGTCAATGTGTCACCCATTACGTTTGTAATTTAAGAAAAATCTAACTTTAATTTGTTTTATTATTATTTGAATCATTATTTGCGTGGAATTTCAAATATCACGGTCTACGAGCATTCATCTAATTAGTGGATCCTTTCAAAACTGAACAGAGGGCCTAGTGGCAGTTTGATAATGTTACTATCGCGTTAACGTAAACACGCCATCTAGTGGCACTACTGCACAACTATTTCAATTCCATATAAATTCGCGTTTACGTCAATGCGATAGTAACAGTATGATAATATTGAAAACTCCCACTAGGCACTCTGTTTGTGCGTTAAGTGAAGTTAAGAAGAAAATAAAACAACTTGGCCCCATCCAAAAAAAATTCCAAGGGCCTCAAAAGGTATAGTGACGTCACTAATCGAACACGCTCTCATATTACTAACTAGACTAGGCAGTGTCAGACCTATTCGACATCAATACTTGTAATTAACTAGCGGACGCCAGCGACTTCGTCCGCGTGGAATTCAGTTATTCACAAATCTCGCGGGAGCCGTGGATTTTTCTGGGATGAAAAGTAGCCTATGTATTAAACCAGAGTAAAATCTATTTCCATTCCAAATTTCAGCCAAATCGCTTCAGTAGTCGCAACGTAAAAGAGAAACAAACATATTTACACACTTACACACAAACTTTCGCCTTTTTAATATTAGTAGGGTTATAAATAAAAAAGGCCTCAATAGCACAAGCACTAGCTGAAAATCAGCGCTGTATGTTCTTCGTTTATGGGGAGCATATAGCAATATGCTGAGCTAGGACCTTTTTCTAGGTTATGCCACATATCGCAGGGTATTATTCTTAAATAATTGTGATGTGTGGCATAATGTAGTAATAAATATATTTTCTTTCTTTCTTTTACAACGGTAAACCGGTTGCACTCATCACCGAGAGGTGGTGGTTCGGTCCCCCGTCCCCGCTTGTTGGACTACTGTCGTACCCACTCTAATAATGAAGTTTTTCCCGACTAGTTAGACGGGAATGGGAATATTTGTCATATTTAAAAAGTAATGGCAACTATATAAAAAATCTTATAATTATAAGAATATAGGTACTTAATCCCATAACCATAAATATCCTCTCATACAAATAGTTTTGCGACGTATTACGTAAGAGTCGAATTTGTGCGACCTGCGCAAACAATCCAATATATTTGTTCAGATAAGACTCTAATACGAACTTTGATCGTGGGCAGGTGATGTGTCACGTATTTGTTGAGGCAATACTGTCACGCAAAATAATTAGATAGCCTCAATCTAGACAGGTTTATAAGATCAGATTAAATTACTGAAGTGATAGGTACTTGGCAACATACAAAGTATACTACCTATTAGATACGTCACTAACATGTGAGGCGAACAAAAATGGCGCTTGACGATCTGTCTGGCGCTTGACGATCTCTCCGGCGCAGTTGGTAGTGCTGTGGTTCTCAACAGAGAGGTCCTGGGTTCGATTCCCAGCACAGCAACAACAGCAATTGGTACAGTACGCACGCGTATCAAGCACGAGCTCTACCTGTCACAAAGAGCTCTAATGCTAATATCAAATGATGACCATTAAAAAAGGCTCACTTAAGTTTGCATTTTTACGACGAGATAGGTTGTCTTGCATAAAAATTGGATACAACTAAACTAAAAGATAAATCAGTAAGTAACTAAATCAATTAAAAGTAAATGTATATGGTAAAAAAGTATTTGCTCAGACCAATTACCTTCTATTGGAAGGTAAATAAAGAAGTTATTAAAGAAGTTATCGTAACTTTTAACTTGGTAACTTAATCTTAGTTTTAAGTTTTCGACTATCATTACCACCATTAGATTAAATTAAATTATGACATAATCTTGACCTTTCAAAAGTGCTTATAAACTAAGCCTAATTGAAATAAATGAATAATTTAGACTTTTTTTTTTTGACTTTTTATTAGAGGTACTCTGTATCTATTATCGACTCTTAAATCTATGATTTAAAAGGTTTGTTATAAATCTATGATTGGTCTGAGTGTATTTTGACGTCGAAGTTACATTAAATTTAAATTTGGCGCCCTCTTAATGGGAATTGTTGTATTGCCAGATTACTTTCCTTTCTATTTTACTCTATTCACACTAGCAATTTATTCCGAAATCCTCCAACTTATTATTTATTTTCAAAATATTATTAATTAAAAATAATAATATATATTAATTTTAGTATTTTAGATAAAATAGTATACAAAAAATCAATTATACTTACTATGGATAGAGTATAATTCGTACAGCATGAATATCAACATCACTAACATCCGAACAAGTGTGACAACTTAACAGGTAAGCTTCAAAATTTGTGTCTATGGCCTGAAATCTGCAATTCGATTGGCTAATATGAATAAAGTTGAAAATGGCGCGCGTTTTGTCACATCCTGTTATGTGTTGGTGAGTGCATGGCCTCGACGTTGATCCCGTTCCAAGATTTTTATTCCCCAACGTCGCAGTCTTTACATATGTAATATTTAAGACAATATTATTCGTAATGGTGTTCTGTAAAAGGCCATGGATTTGATGAAAACGGTAAGGATTGCATAGTTGCAGTATTCTCTAAAAAATTTGTTTGGCTTTTGTTTCTTGTTTTGGTGATATTGAAACTGGCCATTACATTAGAAAAAATATCTCTTTCCAGAAATTGTGTGCACGTGGGAGGTAAGTGTTAATAGTTTTCATTAAGTAGACTGGGGTTCAATATATTTTTTTCACACTAGAAGTACTTACGGTTTGTTGATTTGTCAATACATGGCACCCGGCAACCGAGCGTTGTTACGCCATCTTATACTTAGTGTTCTGTCCGTTCCGCACATTTATTCGAGTACTAACAAGGGAGAGTTTAACGATGTTGTTCATGATTAACGGAAAGTGCTCGTGATGGAAGCGATTTGGTAAACATTGATTCCGGGTATGTCATTTTCACTTTTTGCATCGGATTACCTGACTTGACCGACCACATGTTCGTACATGGATTTGTTGTTGTTTAGTCGGCACCCACCCAGTTGCATAATATATTTTGTGCATGATAAAATAACGCTTATAACGTAGTCTAATTATCAGTTTAAATGTAGCCGCAACATGATGTATTTATCGCTTTATATGTAGTTAATGCGTAAAGTGGTATAACCTATAAATTTGACAGTAATGAGGTCCAAAGTATCATTGTGGATTGTCATTCCAGTTTCTTTTGCACCTCACTTCAAGGTCACTCTTGAAGGTATTGTTTCAAATATATCTTCAAGATACCTTCTATACAAGTAACTGTTAATAAAATAAAAAAGGTCAACATTGCATCAACATCTGTTGTAAATGACAAATTAATTTTAGCAAGTTACACTTTAGTTGTGATGCAACAGTGTTTGCTATGTATTTAAATTGATTTTAATGCATAAAATGAACTTTAAAATTTCAGTTTAATTAGCATTGATATAGTTTATTTTACCTTTTACTAGTGTACCTAATAGTGAAAAAACTGTGAAGGAAAACATTGTGAGGAAACCTGCATACCAGAGAATTTTCATAATTCTCTGTGTGTTGTGAAGTCTGCCAATCCACATTAGGCTAGAGGGGTGGACTATTGGACTAACCTTTCTTATTCTGAGAGGAGAATCGAGCTCAGCAGTGAGTCGAATATGGGTTGATAGCGAGTACCTAATAGTAAAATAAACTATTTCCACATTTAAAAAAGGCCAAAAAAATAGTAAAATTAAAAAATTGTCAGCCATTTGTTTTTAATACTTTATTTTAACCATACCACATACACACATATAGATTTTGCAAAAAATAAATTTAAAGTTTCTAAGATTATGATGACTTATGACATAACACTTGCTAACTTAAATACAATCACCTCAGTATGAAATTCTTACCCATAATTTATTTTGACCATTAGATTTCATAAGAATTTTGGTTGCAAAGGAACTTTGCACCTCTACTTATGTCTGTATGTTGAAAAATTATAATTTAGCTTGATTAAATTACTTAATAAATATAAGATTCAGTTTACAGTAAAATCCAGTACCAAATACATAAATATTCATTTATAATACCAGTCTGGACAACCTGATCAATATTAAAAATATTCTGTTTTTAACTTCATAAATGTAAAAGTATTCATGTATTCATACTCTAATGTTAAACTTGTTTGTAATTTTTTTTGTGCTAGTTGTATAGACTAGAGTGCTCAAAACACTAGGTATATGGATGCACTATAAACAATTACATAAGGATACTAATGTAAATTGAAGTTTGGCAAGTTGCAATGACAAATTAGACCAGTTTGGTGCAAATAACAATAGTTTTAATAGCTGTTGTGGAGTTTCCAATATAATAATTTGGATAAAATATATCTGATTAGTCCACTTTAGCCAATCTAGTTGTGAACTGTCTGCAGGAATCTGCATTTTACTGAACCCTCAAAATCTGCATTTAGTGTATATGTGTATACAAGTGTTACTCTCTATTTCACTATCCTATCCTATTTTGACGGCCTCCGTGGCGCAGTTGTATGCGCGGTGGATTTACAAAAACGGAGGTCCTGGGTTCGATCCCCGGCTGGGCAGATTGAGATTTTCTTAATTTGTCCAGGTCTGGTTGGTGGGAGGCTTCGGCCGTGGCTAGTTACCACCCTACCGGCAAAGACGTACCGCCAAGCGATTTAGCGTTCCGGTACGATGCCGTGTAGAAACTGAAAGGGGTGTGGATTTTCATCCTCCTCCTAACAAGTTAGCCGGCTTCCATCTTAGACTGCATCATCACTTATCATCAGGTGAGATTGTAGTCAAGGGCTAACTTGTAAAGGATAAAAAAAAAAATCCTATCATCCAATTGCAAACAGTGATAATAATACTCTCTTTCATTCAGATGGATAAAAAAGGAAACTATATGTAGACTTATTATCTCTGTGTACATCTCACGCCTTCTAGACTTAGAATTAAAACAGTAAAAGAACTATAGAACTGGAAAGAGGTTATGTTTAGCTTACTATGCAAGGCACGGGCGGTATACTAACATTGCTAATGCTTACTAACTCAAAACTAACCAACTATTTGGGAGCATTTCTTATAATAATATTACAATAACATAGTTTGTTGGTCTGATTTGTGATATCATAGATACCCGTAATTTCATTTAGCTATAAGCAAAATAAATCATTGTGGCGTACATCAACCATAAAGAATATTTACCATGCTTTTAAACTTGACCAATTTCCCCTGTGTATTTATGTATTTTGGTTTTTTTTTTTTTAAAGAATATTTGCCATATTTTTAATTATGTCCAATATTCCCATTCCCCTCCAACTAGTTGGAAAGACTGTAATAGAAATGGGTACGACAATAGACCAATGGGGAGAAGATCGAACCACCACCCCTCGTGATGAGTCCGACTACTCTTACCTTTGAGCTATTGAGACTATATAGAGCGACAGAATGTAGAGAGATAGAGTATGTAGAAAGCCTAGCTTAAGAAGCTTTTGCTTCAGAGTTGTAAGGTACACAGGACTATGTTTTTAAAAGGACAAAAGGGAGTAAAAGTTGAATTTTATATAAACCAATCACTATAAGAATCAAACTCTAAAATTACAAAATAAAAATTCTAAATTGAAATTTTTGACAGTCTGGATATTGAAGACAATATTAAGTTAGCACTATGAAGTTTTCTTTTCTTTTCTTAAATTATATGAAATTGTCTGATAGTAAATGCTGTTGATGGTTTATTATAAAAGTAACTGCAGTAATTTGCAATGATTCTCTGTTGTTTGTTTTGCTTGTCCTTGGAATAAAAAGGTTGTAGACTTATCTGTCTATAAATAAATCAGTGGCTCTGGCATTAAGTTGCATGCACATTTATGTGGAAATGTGTTGTTGTACTTTGAATCATATCTAGGGTTGCCAATCATTTCTTTTTTTGTTGATAAAAAAAAAAATATGATTTGTATAACAATGGAATTATTCGAAGTTTTACTTGACTTGAACATACATTTTAAAAAAATAATTAACTTTATTTCTTTAAAAGTTGGCGTCCCTACTTATAACCCTACTACATAAAATTATAAGTACTGTAATATTTTTTATGCTTAATAATATTTATATGGCTATATTTGATGTGGATGTATAAATAAAGTTTATGCTTTATATAAAAAAGAAATACTCAAACACTTTACTTAAGACTTAACTGATACGGAAGTTTAATTATCTTGTAAAACTGCTAACATGACATTATATCACAAAAAAGTTATCTTGCGTTTAAATTTAAGCTAGTAACAAAACTAGTTTGGTATGCTGGATGTTTGCTAACTAATTTAGCATGCTGTTTACTTGATTCAATATGAGCACTTAAAAAAAAACTAACTTCAAGGTGTTGACAAGTCCACATATAGGAACCCAACTGCATAACTAATATTTTTTTTAACTAAAATTAAGATTTATTATGTTTTTATGAAAACATAAGCATAACATTAGCAACCTGTATAATGCTGAAGTTTTGTAACTTGAGTGCTAGCAAAAGTCAATATAATTTATATGACATCCATCATTCTACAAGACACAAGATCAGTAAATATTGTTATTTATAAAGGTTACATATCTCAATTTGATATTGTTCAGAACTAGACATAATATCACACTGCCGGTGCGAGTCTGTTACTTTCACAAATTGCAATTTTTCAGGAGAAAATGATATTTAAATCTTAATCTCCAAAAATAATGTAATTTAAAGATTCAGACAAGATTTAACTACAACACCAACTTTTAACTTACTTTTGAATGAATAATGAAGGGGTCATTACTAAAAGTTAGTAGTGTGTTATAAAAAATATACTATATGATTGTTTTAAACCTTGAATTCCCCTCAGAATTTATGTTGTGGCACTAACGAAAAATAATACCTTTAATTATGTCACACAGAGTTAAAAAGAAAACAAGAACAAATTGTTTAAACTTAGTTTTATTAAATTACAAATATGCACTGTTATTGGCGTAAGAAATAAAATAAGTCTAAATTCTATAAAATGCATAATTTATTCCATGCTTTATTCCCATAAAAATGTAGAGTAAGTTTAAGTCTCCAGGAACATCATTTTATTGAACATGATTTTCGTTTGTCTATTTACTTGTATTTTAAAACAAGATTAATTAAATAAAAAAAGAACAAAATATCTTAACATTTTTTTTACACAAAACTAATAGATATAGCAATAGCACTGTGTAATATATTATTGCAATATAATTGTATATTGAAAATATAAAGATTGAAGAATGACAAAGACTTTGCACATATTGTAAACAAAAAAAGGATTTTTTTATGATATTATATTTGCTGATAGAGTATTATTTATTTTAATTATGTACATATATAATGTGTTGCTATCCACTTTCCATAAATAATTTATATATATTCTATGTATGACAATTATGTATTGTCACTTATTGTAGTATATTTTACATGTTGGTTGTAATTTTTGTATTATGTTAATCCCACTTCTGATTTGCATTGCATTGTTATTTTGTTTGTAATTTTAGTTCTGTCTATTCAAAATAGTTTGAGTGTTGTTTAGATAAATCAAATCTTGACGCTTTTTAGTACAATGTTTTCAATGTGTGCAAAGTAGTGTGCTGTAGCATAGTGCAGGTAACAGTTCGTTTCACTCTTGACAGTTTGCCGCGATTCACTATAATAGTACGTAGTAAGTCATACAAACGACTGTCACCCGCACTATGCTACAGCACACGGACTGTAGTTGAGGACTGGATTGGAAAAGGTGGCTGGTAGATGTAAGGTTCACTGTTGAAGATGTGTGGCGTGTTACAGGAATATGAGTTCCTAGACTTGTCAGATGTGAAAGAAGCGGAACTGAGCAGTTTGCAGTGCGCGCTCTTCAAGAAACAGCCAGACACCGTGTCCACCGCGATTGTCGGTTGGACCGATCCTTCTGTAGGTAAGAATTCAGCTTTGCAATGTCCAAAATTCAAATTCATTCACCTAAAGTTGGCTTACAGACGTTGTAGGGGCACCTCAGGGGAAAATTCACCCGCTGAGTGTCAAATTCTCAAACAAATAGAGGTGAAATTCGACACTCAGCGGCTGAATGTCCCCCTGGGGGTGCCCCTATAATGTCTATGAATTCCACTGTTAGTTTACAAGCACTTTTGAAAGATCAAGTTTTCCCTCGGGGTACCCCTATAACGTCTATGAATTCCACTGTTAGTTTACAAGCACTTTTGAAACATCAAGTTTTACCTGGGGGTACCCCTATAACGTCTAAGAATTCCACTGTTAGTTTACAAGCACTTTTGAAACATCAAGTTTGACTATTTGTAAAGACCCGGTCTGGCTGGCGGGAAGCTTTGGCCGTGGCTAGTTACCATCCTACCGACAAAGACGTACATCCAAGCGATTTAGTGTACCGGTACGATGTCGTGTAGAAACCGAAAAGTGTTTGAAAGAAACCGGAACCTGACTTCCGGTTTCGGCACTGCACTGGGTCTGAGACAAATTACTTTACTTTTTACACGACTTTGGTACGAAAAAGATGGGACTGTAACAACTCCACTTTGTCTAAATTTCTCTTCACTAGTCGAAATGAAGAAATAATGAGTTGTGGCCGAACCAAAAATATCTCTTTCTGGTTCAGCATTTCTTACATTGGTTGGTAATTGGTCGATTAGGTCTTGTGAGTCACATGTCAGGCCAACCTGGTTGTTTCATTTTGGTATACTGTTATAAACCTATAACAAAAAATCATTTTTAATATTTGAAAATGCCTATAAACATTTTTTTTTGGAGATTAATAACTAGCAACAGTAAAATAATAATACAATTTTTTAAATTAAAATATTAATTTATGCATAAAGAGATTCCATTTAGTGATAAAGTTTCCTGCTAAGGTTTGTATTTTTTGTGCATATGAAAAAAATCGGGCAAACAACAGGTGAATTTGGTCATTAATTAAATAAAAAAGCCACTTGTGAACATCTGCAACGTAAAGGTCCTTCGGTGCGATCGTTGCTGGCAGGTGTATTATTTGAAAGTTTAAAGGCCAGTTTCACCACTTTCTGATAACTGTTGGGTAGTCTAACAGTAAGTTTTGTCACTTTCTTACTTTATGTCAAAGTTCCTGTAGTTCCTGTTCTCATTAGAATAAGGGGATAAATTATTGCCTATGGCGACTAGGCTCAAATTGTAGTCGAATACCTAGGACATATTATGGTCCAGTTAGATAGGTCCAATTTCGCCGCATGGAAACTTCGCGATATCTTTTCGTCCCAAAATTCCTCAGTGCCTGAAGTCTTTGAACAGTGCGTGTCGCCAGTGATGACCTATGGTTCTAAAACTTGGTCGCTAACTATGGGCCTCATAAGAAGACTCAGAGTCACACAGCGGGCGATGGAACAAGCTATGTTAAAAGTATCCCTGCGTGATCGAATCAGAAATGAGGAGATCCGCTGAAGAACCAAAGTCACCGACGTGACGCTCAACGTGTCGCGAAACTGAAGTTGCAATGGGCGGGGCACATAGTTCCAAGAGCCGATGGCGTGGGGTCCCAAGGTGCTGGAATGGCGGCCCCGCACCAGAAAGCGCAGTGTTAGTCGAACTTCCACCAGGTAGACTGACGACATCAAGCGAGTCGCAGGTATTTGCTGGATGCAGGCGGATCAGTATCGTGATGTTTAGAAGTCCCTACAAAAGACCTATGTCCTGCAGTGGAGGTCTATCGGCTGACATGATGATGATGATGGTGAACCAGTTTAGATAGTAGTGGTTTCCAATTTTTGTATTTGCACCAGGTTACCTAGCTACGCCACTGACTATTAGGTGATACATAGTATAGGTGTGAATGTGTCATGTTCGCAGATATCTCATCTTGTTCATCGAGCACGGCGGGCCCACCGACCGTGTCCAGCAGCCTGGACAGCCTGTCCGGCGGCGAGTGCGAGATGGCGCCCCACTCGCCGCAGCGCGCCGGCCCCCCGCACGCGCCGCACCCGCCGCCCTACGCGCAGCCCCCCGCCTACCCGCCGCCGCCGCCGCACCAGTGGCCCGTCGGCCCGCCCAACGTCTATGTGAGCCAGGTACAATATGATAGCTTGCACCATCTATACTGTGCCCCCCGCGCATGCACCGCCGCACCAGTAGCCCGTCGGCCCGCCCAACGTCTATGTGAGCCAGGTACAATACGATAGCTTGCACCATCTATACTGTGCCCCCCGCGCATGCACCGCCGCACCAGTGGCCCGTCGGCCCGCCCAACGTCTATGTGAGCCAGGTACAATATGATAGCTTGCACCATCTATACTGTGCCCCCCGCGCATGCACCGCCGCACCAGTAGCCCGTCGGCCCGCCCAACGTCTATGTGAGCCAGGTACAATATGATAGCTTGCACCATCTATACTGTGCCCCCCGCGCATGCACCGCCGCACCAGTAGCCCGTCGGCCCGCCCAACGTCTATGTGAGCCAGGTACAATACGATAGCTTGCACCATCTATACTGTGCCCCCCGCGCATGCACCGCCGCACCAGTGGCCCGTCGGCCCGCCCAACGTCTATGTGAGCCAGGTACAATATGATAGCTTGCACCATCTATACTGTGCCCCCCGCGCATGCACCGCCGCACCAGTGGCCCGTCGGCCCGCCCAACGTCTATGTGAGCCAGGTACAATACGATAGCTTGCACCATCTATACTGTGCCCCCCGCGCATGCACCGCCGCACCAGTGGCCCGTCGGCCCGCCCAACGTCTATGTGAGCCAGGTACAATACGATAGCTTGCACCATCTATACTGTGCCCCCCGCGCATGCACCGCCGCACCAGTGGCCCATCGGCCTAGGTACAATACGATAGCCTGCATTGTTTATGCGGCGTTGGATGGACTCTATTCTTAAATGTCTTGAATAGGCTAGTTGGCACTTTTATTTAATTGGTCTTAAATAGTTCAATATTGTTCTAAAAGATTGATTTTTTTTTTTTATATTTTTTCGAGACGTTATTACATGATAATTTTAGTTTTTAAATATGTTTTTGACAGTACAAGCCAAAACTGTCGGCCATGAATATTCAACTCCTTTATATATTGGAGTGTATGACAGAAATATTAGTTAAAAATAAGTTCAACCTTTAGTACATAAAGTGTGTTAGTGATATCACAAAATGGACGACAGCATTTTTGATGTTTGGAAAAATAGATAAAATACATGATATTTAAATAAAGTTTTATAGGAAATCCTTTAATTTTAATTAATTGATATCGATATATTTCGGAGCCTTAAACCATGTACTACACGAAATCAGTATTGTTTAATATTAAATTTGATGTGAGTCAACTATGTTGGTAATAATTTTCGCAATACAATAATATTGTATGTTGGCACACATTTGAATTTTTAAAACTTCTCTTTCAAAGGTCACAGCCAATGTCAACGTGCACGGCTACATGGGCCAGTACTACCAGCCACCTCAGCCGCAGTACGTGCCGCCGCCGCCTCCACAAGTGGAACGACCACACAGAAACCACAGGAAGGATCGTCGCAGCAAACGTGTACCATCCCCACCTCCACCCCAACCTCCCCCTTACTATGTTCCTTATTCACAGTATTACCCGGCCGCTCAGGCACAAGGAGCTCCGTTGTACCATCTCCCAATGTACCAGCCTCTAGTCTATGGACCATACACGTACCCACCTTACTATCAAGAATATCCCATACCGGTTGAGGGTGAGGGTGATAAAGGCCCAGATGAGTATCAACAAGAAGTTGTAATGGAACAGGAAGCGGTGGACGCTTATTACGCGGGCGCGCACTATATAACTTCTCCGTACGCGCCCCCCGTTGAAGGGGGTGCGGAGTACATGCCCCCTATGTACATGCCCCCACCGCACCACCCAGCACCGATGCCCATGCACCAACAACCTCAGCATCAACCGACCCCACACCAGTTCAACGTACACGCAAAGAACTTTGTCCTCGGCCAACATCACAGTAAAAACTTCACACCTGACAAGAGTCAAGAACAAAAACCTGTAACGGCTAGCACATCTGCACCAACAACAAGTACAGTTGAAACACTTCCAATCAAAGATCTTAAAATTAGCAAAGGACCAAGCAGTCCCAAACATGAGCAGCGACCAGCCGAAGCACCCAAACCGGTGCAAGTTGAAAAAACATCACCAACACTCAAAACAGATCCCACAAAACCCACATGGACTCCTGAGAAACCTCAGGAAGTCAGTCAAGTTCAAACTGTGACGAAAAATTTCACTCCACCGACTGCCACACCTGTACAAGCAGCGGTTAAAGTACCTCCGGTACCTGCTAAAGCACTGAAAGGACCTACTGCCCCATTCTCGACAGGCAAACAGCCACCCAAAGCTCCTGTGCCGACAGCTGTGCCGGTACAACAATCTGTGTCCACACCAAAAGCACCATTCGGGAACAGGCAAAAGCGTGAAGGAAACGTCAACCGATCACCATCAAATGACACTGAGATAGAGAAAGTAGCGCCAATTGAGCATGTAAAACGGGAACCTCCATTGCCACCGAGCAAAGCCCCTATGCCAATTTCCATAACACTCCACGCTCAAGGCCCACCAGTCATAGTTACGAATAAATCTCCATTCAGCCATTCACGGAAATCTGTGCCAGTGGTCGAGCCTCCACCGGTGCCTCAGTTACCTCCACCTGCGCCCACAGCATCAGATTTTCCACCACCTCCGACTCCGAGGAACAGGGGAGAGCCAGTACCCACTCCGGTTGTGCAACCTCAGCCGGCTCCAGGGAAATCATGGGCGAGTCTTTTCTCCAACAAGCCATCGAGTGTCACTACTCCAATAACAACACCAGCCCCTGCACCAGTCGAAGAACCGCCGAGTCCTACAACTCTGACTCCACCGGTGGCTACAAATGTGCCGAAACCTGTAGCCAAAGTACTCCCTTTTGATGCTTCTCCGCTACAAACCACCGTGGACAAAGGTTCCCCTACTCCTAGGCCAGTTGCAGCTGCACCGACTATATCTTATTCGGAGAAGACTTCAGTGAATGCTGTGAGCAATGTCACCTCCACACCCCCTGTTAAGCCTTTTGCACCGGCTGCTATGGAAGTTCGTGATGTGCCAGTACAGAAGGAAAGCTCGCCTGCCCTTCCGATTCAGCCTTCGCCGTTCAGTGATGACCCTAATTCCTATAGAATGGGAGGTAAATATAACTTTTTTATTTTCAAACATTTTGTTTAAGTTAAAATTCAATAGTTGCCTTGTATATTGCCAAATAATGAATATCCAGTTTTGCAATTTTTGTTGAGATTTTTCGTAATTTTATATTTTTAGTACCTATTTGGCAAATCAAATTATTTTGTGAATCTACAAATGTTTACAAGCAATGTAAACAAAAAAGGCTAATGTGGTGTGCAATACCCAGTTCAACAACGTGTTTGTAAACTATTTTTTTGTAGGCTTGAAATTTTATATAATTATAACATTAGATTAGTTGAGTTGCATAATCAATAAGGGTTTATTTACACGAGTAGCAACTACTACCGCCGACTGCAGTCACGAAAAAATGTGACGTCACGAAATGGCAAAACGACAGCGTTTCAGACGTTTGAAAAATTTAAAAAATACGTGATATACGTGATCTATATATTTCGGACCCTCATTTCATGTACTACACGAAATTAATATTGTTTCATATAAGTCAACTACCCTATTACTGTATATATTTCAGAGTTCCTTTCAAAGTATCAGCTGGACAATCGTCCTGTGACGCTGCTACCGCGCGGTCTGACGAACCGCTCCAACTACTGCTACGTGAACGCCATCCTCCAGGCGCTCATCGCCTGCCCTCCGTTCTACAACATGCTGAAAGCCTTGCCCTATCAGACACGCAGAGGGAAGTCCAGCACTCCTGTCATTGATTCCATGTAAGTTTGTTTCTTTGTTACACCTTATGAACCATCATCATTAATTCACCAATAATGTTGTAAAATGAATAGTGTTGTAAATAATGGGTATAGAATACTATACAACAAATCAAAGAATCTACATATGATAAATACATGTTATACAAATCCTACGAATTTACTTTAATTCTTTCGAAATAATATTCATTCTCTCCCAAGAAATGCAACACTATTAAGAGTAATAATGGCGGATTGATGACATTTTTAATGCAGTAGTCGATCTGACGTTTGCTGTCAATTGTCATGTCATAGTTGCTTTAAGGGCGCCATCTTGATATAACTCAAAAACTTAGGTGTCTTAATTTTATTTAGTTAGATTTATTCTCTCATATAAATTTTAATAAAATACTTGTATTTTTTAAATTTAATGATACGGGGCACAAGAATGGACCTGAAATGGACTATGTAAATCATGTAACAAATATTCCAGGGTGGAGCTTTGCTATGAGTTCAGTCCACTAGCCAGTTCTGCGCGTCGCGCCCGGGGCGAAGTCGGCGCGGCCGGCGCTGGAGCCCCCGCGGTCCCCGCCGGGCCTCCGCTAGACGGCTCCGCGGGTCTAAGGGTGCTCCGGGCCCTTCGACCGTTCCCGGGCTCGCAGGAGGGCCGCCAGGAGGACGCTGAGGAGTTTCTCGGATGCTTGCTCAACTCGCTCAATGATGAAATGCTGGAGGTAAGATAACGCCGACTTAAGTGTTCATTTACACGAGCGGCAGCTGCTACCGACGACTGCAGTCAGCGACGTCTCGGCGGCAGCCAAAGGCAGTCGGCGACGTCTCAGCGGTAGTCGACTGCAGTCGGCGACGTCTCAGCGGCGTTCGACGGCGGTCGCCGACTAGTCTGCGATGTATCGGCGGCAGTCGGCTGCAGTCGCCGACGTCTCGGCGGCAGGCGAAGGTTGTCGCCGACTGCAGTTGACTCGGCGGCGGTAGCGGTTGCCACTCGTGTAAATGAAGAGAGAAAATTGCGCAAACTTCAGTTTGGTATTATGATCATGGATTACACACCATATAGCTGTATTTTGTATTATTTCACGTGTTTCCGACTGTAACTTCTTGTGCAACTTTCTGGAAGAAGGATTTGCAAGGGTGTTCAACCGGTATAAATAAATACCCAATGGCGTTTATATGATCTGTATGTAATCTATATCTATATAATCTAGTTTAATGAAGTTGTTTTTATTACTTTAATAATGTATGTTTGTACTAGTTTCTGGAATTACTAGTCTGGTTTGTAATAATTATGCATATTACAGATAAAAAGTATAAAAAAATACATATTTGCTTTTGCTATATATGTAGCTATATATGTATAACAATCATAAAATCATCGTTATTTTCATTACATGCATTTTGACTATAAAAAAAATATATTTTATTTTTATTTTTACAGTTAATAAAGCTGGTTGAACCTGAAGAACCAAAAGACAACAACATAACTGCCAAACCAAATGGTGTTGTTGTACAAGAACAACCAATTGAAGAGGATGATGATGATGATGAATGGAAGGTAAATATTTTGAAAATAATGATGTTTATAGTCCAACAACATTTTATATTTATACAGCCTTTCTTGATGAGTACTGTTTACCATCAAACAAATTAAAAATGAGGCTATAAATCACTTTCACAACTAATAATAATTATATTCGACTTGTTCTTGAAATATGAAAATCAAATTTGATTAATAAGCTTACAACAATCAGATATGGTTAATATAATTTATATAACATTTTATAAATCTATACTAATATTATAAAGAGGTAAAGTTTGTAAGTTTGTCACATTTTTTAAATGGGGTAATCTTCGGAACTACTGGTCCGATTTCAAAAATTCTTTCACCAGTAGAATGCTACATTATCGGGGAGTGCTATAGGCTATATTTTATATTAGTGTTATATATATTCGCCGAGTTAACACAGTTTTTGTCATACAGGTCGGACCGAAAATCCTCTTGAGCAGACTTATTCGCATGCGCTGCCTTAACCATTGTGTAAAATTGAAATTAATGTATGGAGGCTTTATGTATCTTTAAAAGTTCTACAAAAAAATCCGCGACACCATATATCTATCTTCTATATATTAGCAGATATAGTACCTTTTGTGTTTTAAAAATTATTAATTTTATATACTTAGGTTTGCGTCATTATTTATGCTACTTAACTTAAATTCTTATCAAAACAAATTATTTAATAATCACAAGGATATTATGGAGATATAATTTGCCCTTTATAGTATGTTAATTAGTTAAATAGTTTCGGAGATAATACAAAATTTCTAAAAGACGCAGAAATTCCGCTACATGACGCCCCGCGCTTTCAATTACGTAGTTCCCGTTCCTGTGTGAATATGGGAATCAAACATAGCCTATGACACTCGCAAATAACGTAGCTTTCTATTGGTAAAACAATCTTTCAAATCGGTCCAGTAGATCCTAAGATTATAATTTTAGCATAGAAGTCTCTATTTTCCTTTGTCATCGCACCACGCTCATAGGGCTGGACCGATTTTGCTAAGGGTAGGGGTAAGGTAGGGAAGGTATAGGGTAGGGTAGGGTAGAGTACAGGTAGGGTAGGGGTTGTGTAAGGGTAGGGTAGGGATAAAGGTAGGGTAGGGGTAGGGTGGGGTAGGGCAGGGTAGGGGTAGGGTGGGGTAGGGCAGGGTAGGGGAGGGTAGGGGTAGGGAAAGGGAAGATTACGAGTAGGGTAGGGTAGGGGTAGGATACAGTTAGGGTACGGGTAGGGTAGGAGTAGGGTAGAGGTAGGAGATCGATACTGAAGCCTATTTTCTATTTTTTGTCTGTCTGTTTGCCTTTTTTTTTAACGGGCATCACGCTGTAACTACAGAATGAATTCAAATGATACTTAAGACGATTTGAGACCATAATACGTAGAAGGATAATAGGATACTTCTTGTCGCGAAAACAAAATCAGAAATGGGTGAAGTAGGCGTAGAAAGTTTGTACGGAAAGTTCTTAATTTTTCTAGGTACAATGTAAAATGATTAGTGGACTATTTATTAGGTATAAGTTATAAAACTTGCAAAATAGAATGTGAAATAGGGGTGGAAAGTTGACATCGATTTTTACGCGGACGAAGTCGCGGGCGTCCGCTAGTAAGTTATAAAATGGTATGCGTTTTCTACCTTCATGTCTAATTTCTTTGTTGTTAAACAGTACTCGTCAAGAATGGCTGTAGTATAGACATGTTACGTGCCTACAGAAGCACCGAAAAAGCGAGCCGAATTTAGCTACTCCACTAAATACACACACATGCAGAATTTTGTTTTCCATTATATATTTATGTATATGCAGTTCTTAAAGTTCCTTAACACAACTCGACATTGTATATGTATATTTAGGTATTATTGTTTAAACATTTCATAGAGTCGCATAGTAAATGCGACTCTATGAAATGCAGTCAATTAGCCGCTTTTGTTATACGCCACAGTTTAAACGCGCTAGGAATTATTTGAATTACTTTGTAAGTTGTTTTTTAGTTGAAAAAAATTTTAGTTATGCATTTCGGCTCCTATAAGTGGACTTGTCACCTTTAAGTTATGGGAAATACTCCCGAGCACTCTGTATAGTTTTAGTTATCTCTGCATTTCCACCCTTTGTAACCATTAAAATAAATTTTTGACGGCCTCCGTGGCGCAGTGGTATGCGCGATGGATTTACAAGACGGAGGTCCTGGGTTCGATCCCCGGCTGGGCAGATTGAGATTTTCTTAATTTGTCCAGGTCTGGCTGGTGAGAGGCTTCGGCCGTGGCTAGTTACCACCCTACCGGCAAAGACGTACCGCCAAGCGATTTAGCGTTCCGGTACGATGCCGTGTAGAAACCAAAAGGGGGTGTGGATTTTCATGCTCCTCCTAACAAGTTAGCCCGCTTCCATCTTAGACTGCATCATCACTTACCATCAGGTGTAGTCAAGGGCTAACTTGTCAAGAATAAAAAAAAAAAAATAATATTGATAAATTTTTCCAGGTAATGGGTCCACGGAACCGCGGCGCGGTGGAGCGTCGCTGGGCCGCGCGCCGCACGCCCGTCGCAGACATCTTCCGCGGCCGCACGCGGCTGCGGCTGCACCGCGCGCCGCACCATGACGTCACCGACGCTGTGCAGCCTTTCTTCACCCTGCAACTCGATATTGAGGTCTGTAACATTGTCACCGGGTGGGGGGTAAGGAAAACAACTATTGGACCAGTGGTTATCCTATGTGATGATGAGATAATGAGATCCTGCATTGAACTGTGAAACACTAAGTTTTTCAGTGCGAATTTTCAGCCCGGAGTTGGGAAGTCTGTGTAGGGTTCCCATGCCTCTGGGAGCATGTTAAGCTGTCAGTCCTGGTAATTTTATTAGCAAAACGTAAACGCGAATATTTATGGAATTGGAACAGTTGTGCCACTAGATGGCGCTGTTTCGATTCCTTAGAAATTCACGTTTACATCAACGCGATAGTAACAGTATCAAACTGTCATTAGGCCCTCTGATTGTGATAATTGAGTTAAATATTGTCACCCTAATCTCCCAACCCACATTGGGGCAGCGTGGTGAGTTTCATATTTTCCCTCCACATAAAAGGGCTTGGCCCTATTTAGCTGTCGTTAAAGGAGGTTATCAATCTCACACATAAGTATTTTTTATCATTTGAACAGTTTTTGTATGTGTTAGTTTTATCAGGTTCTAAACATGTTGATAAATTTTATAAAAGTAAATTTGCCTGTATATAAATTGTCCTCACATATCTCAGACTATTCACAAAAAAAACATACGCGTCGACTTGAGAACCTCCTTTTTTTAAATTGGTTAATTAGATTTTAAAATTAATTTTAGTTTGCATATACTCCCACTTAGGGAACAGTGCAAGTTTCATCAAAATTCGGTTTAGTAATTTTTGATAAATATGTCTTTGGTTAATTTTTTTGGAGTTTACTCCATAAGAATCGATATTTCATATACAGTAGCAATAAAATTCGATGAACGAATTACAGTGTTACGCACGCGGCCTGATGCTCCTCGGTTGCGCACCTTTCACTTTTCAGGCGTAGGCGTACCTATGCTGCGGGGCAACATACTTCTATTCTCAGACAGTCGACCTGAAAGAGTAAACTTCATGTAAACTCCATTCGTGCGTCGGAGCTGACACAAACTTTTTTTTTAATATACTTTTTCTCTATATTACAGCGCTCAACAACAGTAAAGGACGCTCTAGAACTCCTAGCCGGGAAGGACACACTGGAAGGTGTGTCGGACGCCTGGCAACAACTGTCGCTAGAGCAACTGCCTGTTGTGTTGTTGTTGCACCTCAAATGCTTCCAACTGGATGCAGAAGGTCACACCGCTAAGATCGTCAAGAGCATGGATATACCAATCGACCTCAAGATTGATCCCAGTATGTATTATTTTGTTTTTTTTTATTCACCTCTCTTATTGATGACATACAGATGTATGTCATCAATAAGAGATATCAGAGGTATCAGGCAAGCGGTAAAAGCGGAACCCGCTGTGCGAAGTCCTTCTTTAACTTCTGATAAATCTTTCTGATTAGTGTCATCTTTTTTTTTTTTATTTATTGATTAAAGTTTTCAAGTTAGCCCTTGACTACAATAACACCTTAATGTAAGTGATGATGCAATCAAAGATGGTAGCGTGGTAACTTTATGGTAGGATGAAAATCCACACATATTTCGGTTTCTATATGACATTGTACTGGAACACTAAATCGCTTGGCAGTACGTCTTTGCCAGTACTAGCCACGGCCGACGCCTGGACCAATTAAGAAAACAGCCAAGCAGGGGATTGAACCCAGGACCTCATTCTTGTAAATTCACCACGCATACCACTGTACCACAGAGACCGTCAAGCTGTTTACAATGATGCTAATTCTATTTTTCGTCTCTGAAGAACGATTAATCGTTTATGTAGACAAAACAGACTGAGTAAACTTAAATTGATTTATCTTTTCATATAATCACATAAAAACAGACACAAACACAGATAATGTAAAAAAGAAACTCTTAACATTACAGAGATAATGTCAACAAAGCACACCACAAAACAACGTTTGTACAAGCTGTTTGCTGTGGTATACCACGAGGGCGTCGAAGCTGTGAAGGGTCATTACCTGACAGATACTTTCCATGGACAAGCGGGATGGATCAGGTAATAGGGATGATGATTGAGCTACAGGGATTTAAAGGGATATGTTTGTGGCACTGCCACAGATAGCTCAAAAACACCCCATACCAAATGGCATAAATGAATAATGTCGTTGATGCGTAAAATCATCAGATTATTATGGGCTAAATAAATTAAAAATATCTAATGAAAAAATCTCACATTGAATTGTAAGGAAGCTCATCAAATTTCTTTTATTATTTAAATAGTCTAATAGCAAAAATACAAAACACTACTAAGTAGTTATCCAAATGTTCTGGCTTCAAAATTGATTCACAGAACATATCAGAGCAGGCTTAAAAGAAAGCACATTATTTAAACCTATTAACCTATAAAAACTATGAGGGGATATTCTCACTGGGGAATACACTCGAAAAGCGAAGTTATCACAGAACACATCTGCTTATAGTTATGATACTGATCGCAGATAAACCCAGAAGAGAAAAAAAAAAAAATTATTTAAATAGTGAGAAGGGAGAACACAACAAATTTTCAATTATGTAGAATTATCATTTTATAATTTACCATCATTATTTCTATCCAATATGAAAGTCATAATTATTTATATTTAATTTACTTACTAAAGACTTTTACTAATTGAAAAAATGCATATACATAGGTAGTGAACATTTACAATGATGCTATTATTTTTCGTCTCTGAAAGTGACAAATTCACTTTAACATGTGGACAAACTATACTGAGTATGACTTAACAAACAGCACATCACTAACTTACCATAGACAAAATTCTAATTTTTTTTTTGTTTCCAGATATGATGATTCAACAGTGACACAAGTCACAGATGCTCAGGTATTGAAATCCAAGCCACCGCGTATGCCATACTTGCTGATGTACCGCAGGCATGACACGTTACTGCCACACAGAGCGACTGGCAAACCTGAATGAGACTGTTTTAAACAGCAATGCTGCCAACGAAGTTTTGTAAACGAGGACGATAGTGCTGTGACAGTTAGTGTTAAAAGTGAAAGTGACTTTCAAAAGTGAGTTATTTATAAGTTATCTGTGCCTGTCAGTAGTTACTGCACAACGAATATGTAAGTATATTGTAACGTAAATAAATTAAACGTTTAAATAACTTTAGTGCAGGCTGTATGTAATATAAAATGCAGAATATATAAAATAGGCCATAAGTTTAGATAAGTTCTGGCCCTGTGACACATTGCTTGAATAAGAGAATGCAATAGCCACACCTATCTCAAGTTATGAAGGTTTTAAGTTTGATAGCCCATACACATACAATAGGTAAGTATGGTAGTTAATTTTGGAATTTGTTCTTGTGCCATTTGCTAGAGATCCTTAAAGTTTAAGTTTTTGTGTTTTTCAAAGGGTTGCCAAGAAGCTAAATGACTGGTGACTGGGTGCATGATTTTTACAAATATACTAGCTTTTGCCTACGGCTCCGTCTGCGCTAAATTCGGGGTAACAAAGAATCTGTGTTCCGATTTTTAGCTTCCTACCTTGAAAATTGCAAAAAGTCCCATATAAAATTTCACCCCCTCTTTTAAGAGGTTGGGGGCATGTTTTCAAAAAATAAAAAAGATGCAGTTTTTTAGTCACAATTAATCTGCATACCAATTTTTAGCTTTCAACCTTGAAAATTGCGGAACGCTCCATACAAACTTCCATTTTAGGGAAGTTGGGGGTTAGAAAGAGACAAAAAGTAGCCTATATCACTCCATGCTTTCAAATCTCTCCTCTTAAAAATATCACGTATTGTGTGCCCCCGCTCTCTCACTACCACATTTTCTCATGAAAGGAGCATATGCTGACAAACTAACTTTCATAAAATTAGGTATATCTGGCTATTGCAGGTTTTTAGTCCATTTTAATTTAACAGCACAAAAACTGATTTTTTACCGAATTATCATTTGTTTTTATAAACTTATAATATATATTTTTTTTGACAATATTCTAAATCTACGTCTGTATATAAATAGGAATACTTGTAAATATGTTTTACTTATTTCTTTTGTATAGAGTACAAATTGGGGAATATTAATTTATACACATTTTTTTTAGTTTCGCTGGGTAACATTTTTAATGGAATTTATTTCAAAAAGTCATGAAATTTCAAGTTATTTATACAATGATACGCTTGTAAATATTATTCGATAAAAAAAACAAGGTTTTCTTTTTATTTTATACTACAATTTGGTTGTTGTGTTGAAAAATCATAATTTTAAATGTATATACAACTGTAAATTATCCTATAAAAATATATTCCATGTTATATTTTTATCTGGCTCATTTTTTTTATAGCTGTAAGTTTTTTGACAATATGGAATTGTATTATAAATATTATGAAAAATTATAAAAAAAATTAGTGTTCTATATTAATATGCATGATTCTGGAATGGTCAGTAACATTCATGCAGGATAATGAAAATTAAAAATTATATAAATTGTGGGAAGTACAAAGATTTGTATATTGTTGTGATATGGATAAGAGGCGCTCGTTTTTTTTAATAACAAAAAAAGTATATTTGACAATTTAATTAACTTGAAACAAAAAAAAATCAATAATGTGGCTATTTTGAATATTGTTATTAGCAAGATTTGTTGTATACATCCTAAAAGAAATGTATACAGAATTTTGTAACAATTAGTGCATCAAGATTCAAAACTTGGATATTGGAATGAAAACAAAATGAGCGTCTGTTTATACTAGATTGCATTTTAATATTGGAATGTATGGGATAGTTAGAAAAAGTGGAACAATTTGGTAAACAAAACATTTCGTCCTAGACTTTAGGTTAAGGTTTGTAAGCATTCCTGTCCACATAGCATTGCTTCATTCTACAACATGAATTAATCTCAGGAACTGCGGATTCGAATTAAACTGGTTTTTTTCGTGTTGGAATTGAATTGATTAAGGAATACCTGTAATAAAGTTGATAAACATACTGACCAATAGTAACAAAAAATTTTGTTTTGAAAGCATTGGTTGTGTGCACTATGGAATCGTCCCCCCAAGTATCCTAGGGGGTGTGATGCAGACAAAATAGAAGGCTAATGTCTGGCCGCTCAGAAACGCGTTTCTGTCAGGTTGTGATAGGACAAACATATTCAATTACAATTGCCTCGTTTTTTGCAATTGAAACAATGCCCTTCAACAAGCAGGTCGAAGTTATCACGACCTGTCAAAAACGCAATCTCTGAGAGGCCGGACTGTGTGAGATAGGACAAGACATGCTATGTGGATAGTAGTGCTTACACACAGTGTCGGTGCTTGGCCGGACTGATGGTGTGCTGGAGCGAGTGCCCTTGGTTAATGTGATATGCTATGAGAATGGACAACTAACGTGGATTGTTTAGTTATAATAATTGTTATATTGTAAGTGTTAAAGGTAAAATAGATTATATGTTATCTCGCCGTTGGCCTCTGGGTGTATGTTTTTAATGTTATTGAAAGAAAAGAAAAAAAATTATTAAAGTCACCTCTGAGATCTGTTCCTATCTGTTTGAGATTTTTTTTTACATACCCACACAAGTGTAACGAATTTATCGGCATAGGTGAAATACGGCGATGGCAATGTGTGTGTCATTGGAAAACGCCTTTTCTATAAATAATAAAAGACTAATCCTCAAAATGAGGTGTTACGAAAGTAAAACACAAACAATTATTTTTTTCTAGCTCGTTAGAAAACATGTTTAACATGATTGCATTAGTTCTAAAAAGAGAAAAAGGAACTCTAGAGAAGACTTTTGTCTATTAGAAGAAAATTCCAATGACATATTTCATTGCTAAATGTTAGCTGATCTGCCCTATCACCTGTTTGTAGGAGTTTTCGACATGTTATTTCGTATTTTATCTATTTTGATGAGCCTCTCTCAGTACAGTCACTTTTCAATTATTGAAATACTTCAGTGTCAAAACAAAATGGACTTGATAGTAATAAAATTTGAATTTGAGCAGCAAGAAATATTTCTAAGATTAAAAATGAAGTACAGAATGTACGACTTTATTTCTAGGACAATAAAGTCCATATTTGATGTTACAGTGTTTTGATACTCGAAATTGACTCATTAATGTGAGAGAGCTAATGCTTACTAATTATGTGTTTCAATAATATTTTACATTTAATATAATTGGTGTGTGATTGATATTTTGTAATAATTTCTATTATGATATGACTAGTTGAAGCGTAGCTGCTTTAAAGATCGCTCTTTAAAAAAAAACTATTATGTTTGTAAAGAACAGGGTTGGCACCAAAAAATGTTTTTAAATGGCGTCATTATATTTTATAATGACCAAATATGAGACAAATATAGATTCATAAAATATAGTGTAAATAAAACCGGCCAAGTGTGAGTGAGCAAGTGTATTGGAGCCTCCTTAGATGTTTAATTTTATTCTGTTTTTAACCAACTTCAAAAAAGAGAAGGTTCTCAATTTGAACTGTGTTTTTTTATGCATCTACATCAATTACTCGAAGACAACTAAACCAATTTGAAAAATTATTACTATTTTTCATAATCAGCAAAATCATCTTTGAAAATTTCCTTTTTCACTATCACATTTCATGATATTGTATTAGTAATCCTGTTTTATCCTTTGGGTACAGAACCCTAAAAAGTCACTAAACAGAACTGCTTCATTATAAAATGAGCTGATCTTGTGTGCCTGCAGATTATAAATTAATATACATAATATTTGGTTTTTATCTAAAATAATAAAACACATTTAAACATTGGTTTAAAATTTTATTGATTTAAATTGCCAACCCTGTGATAGTGAACAATATGATCTCACACTAAAATATTGTTATTTGGGTGTTAAATTAAATTAATAATTAAAAACCACATTTTTCATTTGTATGTATGTGTAAGTACTAAATTAAATAGAATTAATAAATAAAGGCAATATATATCATGGCCTTCTTGAAATAAAATATTTTGCTAGTAACAAATTATTCGTAATAATATTATAACAATAAATAATAAAAATTGATAAACATTTTGTGTTTGCTACTAAATAGCGCTTTTATACTTAAGTGTTAAAAAATGATCTAAAACGCAATTTGGTTTTGAGTCCAATTGTAAAAAAATATTATATAGTCTTATAATTATAGTCAATTTAATAAAAATACTATGTATTATAATGAAGAATTCATACAATCAAGTAGGGTGACCTTTGCTTTTCATTGTAACTTTGATGGTCGACAGAAAATTGGATATTTATATTCGCTTTTCTGGTTTATGTTAATGAAAAGAGGTTTTTTTTATTCTAAAATAATAGATTAGTTGACATTTTTTTTTAATGGGTTTAAACAGTTCGTTATCGTTCTACTAGACTAAAAAAAATTTTCATAATTTTTTGAAAAATGATTTCATAAAAATATTAGTTTTTTTAAATATTTTTTGACAATACGAGTCAAAACGCCTGTCGGTCAATATTAATATTAATCCCATACAAATGGAGCGTTTGTCAAAAATGTTAGTTAACAATTTGTTCGATGTCTAATACATCGAGTGTGTTAGTGACGTCACAAAATGGACGATAGCGTTTTTGACGTTTGGAAAATTAAAAAAGTACGTGATATTCAAATTAGTTTTTAAAAGAAATCCTTAACTTTTATTAATTGATATCGATATATTTCGGACCATTATTCGATGTACTACACAAAATTAATATTGTTTATATATTAAATGTGTCAACTACCCTATTATTTGTGTAGCCATGAGCAATATATAGTCAATTTTTTGCTAGTGTTTATTTGTAATTTGTCAGAATTACATTGAAAAACAAGTTTACCCAACTTGACTGTATAGGTTAGTTTTGTAACTTTCTGGTACAGAATTATATAATATTAACATTCTAAGCTTTTTTTTTATATGTATAACTTGGTTGTTATTCGTTTAATTTGGATTTTGGGTAGCTCATAGCATAGTTAGTGATGTAGGCAATATTTATGAATCATTAATTAGTTGAGAGATATCAAATCATCCCCATCCATTTATCAATCACCCTATAAAATCTGAGCCAAATATACATTTTTATGGCAAAATGTGTCAACATAGTTTTATTCTTGTTTTACTATAGTATATTTAACACGGTTACAGAGAAAATCGAAATATTAGTCGAATTAAGAAGAGAAAATCATATCTTAACTTCGTGCGTTCTAATGGCTCTATAAACTGTAGCACTATTTAAATTACTAGACCTCAGACCAAATCACCTTTGAATGGACTTGTATCTGACTCAAATTCACAAACAAAATTGTCTGTCGTTTTTTGAGAGAGTCCATGTAAACTCACACGTCGAAAATATTTAACACCAATAAATATATCCTGTGTACTTACACTACAAATAAATATAAATTTAAATCGAAATACCCACACATGTAATTTTAACATAATGAAAAATTGATTCTATAGACTCAGTTTGTATAAACACGTTAGATCGTGATCATGTACTTTTGACAGAGTGGTAACGTCTATCGAGGCATGTCCTATGGTAATTGGTCTGAGGGATAAAACTTCAATTTATAACTTGTTTGGTTAAATTCCAAACAAGTCAAACTTTAGTTTGCTCAAGATATAATATGATTACGTTGATGATCATGTTGGTCTATGTGGGCCACAATTGGAACCTTTGCAATCGAGAATATTTTCAAAATTATTGATACATATTATACTGTACTGAAACGGTGATATATGTAACACTAACTAAATTTTCCTATAGTGATGTGGTACTTACGTAAATTCACAGGATTCAAATCGCAAAATCAGTAATCGCTCGATAACTTCTATAGCAACGTTATTTATCTCAATTTCTTGTTTTGTTTTACTAACCGTTGGTAAGAAACTTAAGATAAAAAAAATTGCAAATAGATCGGCTATAATTAGTTAACCGCCCTTAAAAGTATTCGATATCTCTGTTACTATCTGTTTTAATGAACTAATTTTTGTACATAAATTAATTTTTGTTAGTTTTAAAGAAGAATTTAAGTATTCAAAAAATGAAATTTGTTATTACTCCAGAATAAAATGTATACATGTGTATTTTTGGCTCGGCAGTTTTATTAATATACCCCCAGTGAAAAACGTGAAGAATTAATTTGAAGTTTTTTTAAAAAACAATTATTTGACAGATACGAATTTAAGTGCAAGATAGTCGTTTGGACATTTTAATTTATTGTTAATGCACAAAATGATGTTAATTTTAATTAATATTGTTTATTTCAATAGTAATGGTATTTTCATGACAGCTGACATGTTTAGTATAAGATTCAGTAAGTCCGTTTTTTATTGCAATTGTTAAAATATAAGTCAAAATATTTTTTTTTGGTTGGTTTAGCTTTTCCAGTTATGCATGGTTTACATTGACTTATACGCGTTTTAAGCATTTATTTTTTCGCTTGGGAAGAGATCTGATTGTAACAGTCTCTTAAAAATTTTGGCTCAATTTCGGTTCAACTTATTTTTTTGAATTGAAATTTTACAAGATCAATCAAAATTTAAAGGATTTTTAATATTCTGTATGTATTTTTGTTGTGCCAATTTTGGCACAGATTATCTCGTCAGTCGGCATAATGTGGTCATCTACAAAGTCCGATATAGCAGTTATTTGAATTTTATAATTTTAAATTACCAATAACATAACAGCAAATTGACTGAAATGATGAGGTACGCCTTAGAAGTTCAATACAGTCATTGGTAGACAATCGAACATAAAAAAGCAATATTTTAATGGCCACTATTTTTAAAACATTAGTGAAGCGTTTTGGTCATGTATTATTAACAAAAATCTAAGCAAAAAAGAAGTACAATAAATATTTAAATCGAGTATAAAATAATGTAAACTAAACGCGGCCAAAAGATTTATTAAGAGATAAGGTTTATTACAGCAAGTTGGTTTTTGAAGGCCTCATAATTCATAGACCCGGCAAATACCCACTATGTATTTCGTTTCTGCTTAATGGTAGGCGTCCAAAGACCTGTATTGGAAGCATCACATCAAACGGATTTTTAATTTTACGGTAGATAAAATTCGATGCGAATCTGTGGGCGCTTGTCTTTACTAAAAAAATTCACTCGAAAATAAATCAACTGCTTATTACAAAGTTAATTACTGTACTTCTATTGTATAATGGAAGTATCCTTATGGAATAGTAATTTTTACTAATATACTGCAATTTATATAGTTAAAGCTTCTTATTTGCGGTGGAATACATTCATTATGTAGGTATTTTGTGGCAAGCGAAAAAAAAGTTTTACTTTAAGTCTATTCGGCTATGCTCGTTAGTAAAGTCAACTCGGGACTTGCTAAAAAAGATGCCAAATTATTATACAGGGTGCTCGGGAGAATTTCCCATAACTCAAGGGTTATATTCTCTAAGGAAAAATAATGTTTAAGGAATATGTGTTCTAAAATGAATACTTTCAAAGTAAAAAATATCTATTTTGTAAATAGATTTTAAATTGTGTCCCTCATAATCGCGTCCACATACGTATATATATACCATAGCCAAACTTATTCATCGATAAATGTCATGAAGTACTAGTAAAGTGCGGAGTGTCAGTTGAAATATGTCGTCGATATCGACAGTTACCACTACGATTACGTATTTTAAAATGTAAGAAGAGATAAAGGCGTGTGTCACATGGATTTGTATAAAAACATAAAAAGTTATGTTTTTAGTTAATAAAAATTATATACAAGTATGCAGTTCGACTCCTATAAGTGGATTTGTGAACACCTTGAAGTTATGGGAAATACTCCAGTGCACCCTGTATAACAAAACAAGTCAAATCTGTAATTACGGTATAATCGCGTGCAAAGGAAGCTTTAACTGTATTAAAATATTTTACATATTAGTAATTTTGCTTTGGCGCAAAATTGACTAAGATAAAAAGCAATTTAAAGATTTGTAAATAAAAATAAGCAGTTGACTTGTGTAAATGACTTAATAGACCGGCATTTTAGTAGTAATTTTTAGAGGCGTTATTGAATATTAAGAGAGCGAAAATTTTACATAAAAATGACGTAATTTCTTTCTGAAAAAACACAAGGTACCTATGTACGTTATTAATTTACAGGTCCGTATGAAACAAATCCTTGTATTCTTAGTTGAGCTTTTAAAAAGACTGAACGCAAGGCCCCCAATATTTATATATACTATCAGATTAAAAAAAGCAAAATATTCTAACTATAAATATATAGTCTTTTAGTTCTGTAAGTATGTTATGTTGATACATATTTATTGATAGAATGCGGTATTTTATGATCCTAACTTATGATCTTATGGCTGGCTGATATTTATTGTAGATGAACTGTTGATGCCTATTTTCATCAAACTATAAGTACTTTTAATTGCATACTAAAAGTCCCCGTTGGCATTTAAATCACTACGTGGGTACTGTTCAATTAGTTGGTTCATTTATGGCACAAATGTAAGCAAAATAAATGACGGTCCTCTCCCGCGTATAGGAGAGTCGGGGTATGACGTCAGAGCCATTCTTTATTCATTATTAGTCCAGTGATAAACTGTCAAGTATACCGTGAAGTCAAAAGACCGCTTAGGGATGTGGACAGGAGAAAAATATCGATACCATACCCATAATAATACGATATTCTTTTTTCACTGTCCACATTCCTAACAGCGCTGCAGATTTGACAGTGTGTGGCTGAAATTAGCTATTTCACAGGCAATCGTTTAGTTTACGCACCTCTTGTCATGTCAAACGTTGCCTGCCCTGCGTGGGAGAGTACTCATTTGTGCGATTTACATATAAACAAATTTACAGAGAACTCTAGATTATTTGATGTATTTGTATATAACGACTACCAAACTGGTTTATTTTACCTTGACAATTATATTTCAATAAGTTTAACAACTGTTAAAATATTCCTTCCTATTTGCAGCTAAAGATTCTGTTTGTCGCCGATAGGTCGAACCTTATTGGTCGCTTGCGTAACTGTACTAGCCAATAGGGTGACGTTGTCAAGTTCAATAAGTCAAAGCGAAGCTTAACTGGGTCCGCTAGTACTATGTATACATTCTACAATACAAAAACACTGGAAATGTAAAATTTTAGTTTTTATAAAACTTGTATTAAAATTCTACTGAATTTAATATTTTGAAAATAGGCATGTCTTTTCCTCAATTTATAATTTTACAAAGTAAAGTTATAAATAAGGTTTTAATTTTCATAGCCACATTGTTTCCATTTCATTGTAGATATAGTTAATCGTTATTAATGTATAGTTTGTCTTAACAATTAGTAAATGTTCCTGATACATATAGCTAATTATTATTATTTTTAATTAATATTATCCGATCAAAATAGTTGTGAGTGAAAATGAGGTATCTATAATTATTTTAAGATGTCTGCTTTCTGTGTAAATCGTAAAGCTCATGTGCCAATAAAGATACGAGGTCAAAAACATTTTGTACGAGTATACGTAATCGATGAATATGGTCCTTCGAGCCGGATAAGTTTCGTGTTTTTAAATGATTTTCTAGTTTCAATAGGACACCATAATGCATATAGTATCATTGGATAATATTATATGTATTATTTTTATTAAAATCGTTTTATAAGTTTAGATAAGTTGTAAAACCTTAATTTTAGAGGATTTACTTCTGTCTCATCATCTTTGTTTGACTTTGTAATGATCACTATCAGGGGCTTATTTACCACAAGCTCTCAAATCCGTAGCGATTCTACAATGGTACTATAGGACCCTAGTGGCTATAGTACCCTGAGGCCTAATAAGTTTATCACAGGATTGTTTCGATAACGATGTTGGACGTTATCGACCAATTCATTCACTCAATCCGTACTAGTTACTGAGATTACGCACTTAAACGAGATGGACAGATATATTATGGAATCGCTAGGGATTTAAGAGCTTGTGGTTATGCCCACACCTTAATTTTTATCAACGCTTGTCAGCCCATGCTTTTTTCATTTATGATTGATTGTCTATACATTGATCTGTACATAATTAACTACAAGGTGTTTTAAGTTTTAAATGATTTTTATGTAAATTTCAATTTTTTTATCTGCAACATGAGCTATTCACGATTTATACCTACATATTTTATGGACTACATTTTTACATTAATTCTCTTGTACTTTATTTAATACTAGCGGACGCCCGCGACTTCGTCCGCGTGAAAGTCGTTGTAAACTTTCAAGTACCCCTATCCTACCCTACCCAAACCTACCTCTACCCTACCCCTACCCTACCCTATCCCAACCCTACCCCCTACCCCCACCCTACCCTACCCCTGCCCTACCCCTACCCTACACTACCCATATCCTACCCCTACCCTACCCTACCCTACCCCTACCCTACTCATTAAGGCTGCACTTCTTTATTTATTCCTCCCACCGTGAGTCGCGTCGAGCGCGGCAACCGTTACACAAAAATAATCCTTAAAGTCCTTAAAGCATGAATTAGTATTCACGCGCAATGGCTTAGCGTATTTCATGTATAACTTTGGTGTTTCTTTACCGATTTGTATGATTCTTTTTTTATTAAATAGGTAATAATGTTATTTTTTTTAATTAGGGATGAGTGATGAGTGTTATAAACATAAGAGTCGAGAAATATAATTAGAAAGCTCCGAACTGCTAAGCTATCGGGAGTTACACGTGTTATTGTGAGTCAACCATAAAAGATAGATATATATGTGTTATTGTGTTTTATAGATAATTTTAAGGAGAATATTTCCGTCATACATGATTTCTATGTAGCTTTAATCATTATGGCTGTACACGCGACGGAAGCTTAAAAAATTGAGTAACTTCTCCCGTTTTCTCAACATTTCTCTTCACTGCTCTGCTCCTATTGATTGTAGCGTAATGAAAAGTATACTATAACCTGCCCAGGAGTATGTTGAATAATTGTACCAAGTTTCATTAAAATCCGTCCAGTAGTTTTTGTTTCTATAAAGAACATACAGACAGACAGACAGACAGACAGACAGACAGACAAAAATTTTACTAATTGCATTTTTGGCATCAGTATCGATCACTAATCACCCCCTGATAGTTATTTTGGAAATATATTTCATGTACAGAATTGACCTCTCTACAGATTTATTATAAGTATAGATTTACAATCAAGACGCATTGCGACAGTAAATTTTTGGTGTGAGAGTCTGTATTGGCCACACTTTTGCCATTTTGTAAAAGATACAAATTCGTTAGCTCATGCTTCTACTACAGGTAATTAGGTAGGCATTTATGGAGTTTTTTGGCTTTGAGAGGTAGTAGAATTCAAGGGTCCAGATCCTCAATTGTTTAAACATAATACGTGGATTTTATTATATTTTTCACGAGAAATCGTGTCTTCTAGTGTCGTGTCAACTAGAAAACCTTAAAGTACATTAAGTCTCTGGCGGGATTTTTAAAGGGTTGCCATGAAGGTAAGTGACTGGCGACTGGGGCAATTGTTTCTCATATATTATTATGGCGAGGAAAATATAAAAAAATACGTTGAGGGTCTGGACATTATAATCTGCCACGTCCCAAAGCCACAACGATCCAAATTCCATAGTTGCTTTCCTATCTTACCTACGACAGGAGTATGGGCTGACAATGCTTTTATGAAATCAACAAAGTCTTGATACCACAGACTCTTCAACTACTAATTGATATGTTTTATATTTGTTAAATACGAACTCTGGCTTTACGGCCTTATTAACCGACTTCAAAAAAAGAGGAGGTTATCAATTGATAACCTGCTCTTTTTTTGAAGTCGTCGAAATATATTAACAAGGATTAAGTTTTAAACCTCAATTTTCTTCAACGTAAAGTGGACATAAAAATTACTTGTATAAGGCTCACTTTAATTTGAAGAAAATTGCGGTTTCAATCTTAATATTTATAAATATGGCTGAAGTTTAATTATTATCTACCTGGTATTTTAACTCGCGATACCTTACGGTATACATAATTGACGGTAAAAAAAATAATATTTTAAATTCCTTAAGTGGTTTACCGTTTGAATCTCGTTTAACAGTGCCTTATAAATTTAAATATATAAAGTTATTCAAACTTAATTTACTAAATTAATTAAATACTACGTTAAATATATTTTTCAACATTATTGCAATAAAGATTTTGACCTTTTTAAAAATGCTGCCATGTTTGAAATTTTATTGGTTTTGTCATTGATTTTATTTTGACCAAACTGTCGCCATGTGACTTGACATAGTTTAACTGTTAATAGAACAACATAAGGTTCGAATATTTGATAATACACATGACAACTGTACTAGCGTCCTAATTAATATATATCAAGTTAATTTGAGTAAGACAGTCTTTTTATAAAATTATAAATATACTGTGTGCGATATAAAGGATTGGTAATATTAGGGCAGAATGCGACTCTAGAATTTGCAAAAAAATATTAAATTACTCTTTTTTTTTTTGTACATTATTTGTATAATCCAATATCCAAGCGCATTACCAGCAATTACACTATTTTTCGCGTCTGCCCTAATTACTGCAAGTCTGCTGCACTCTATATATTTCTAGTCTAAATTAAATTCAAAATATATTATGCAATGAAAAATATCGACGAAAAGACTATGAAATCTAAAATTATACGAAATAGCTGTAAATTATATGTGCAATAGCAAATAATTATTATCATTAACTATTATTACTTTTTTTTTTAATGAGAGGTTCTCTATTTAAGTTACGTTTAATTTTAGTTTTTAAGATCCAAGGCTGTATTAAAAAATGGAGTGTTTCCCAATGTTTGTAATCGAGTATTTTATTCAGTACAGAACTGTAACTTGGAACTAAAAAGGTCCTACATCATTATTTTACTCGTGTTTTAGTGAACTGCATAGTTTCAATAATATACTCAGAGGCACAATTATCCGCCCACTTTAATTTGCACGAGTATATTATAGTGGGGGCGGATAAGTGTGCCTCTGTGTATATGTACTTTACTATTAAAATGGGTGCGTTAGACGAATATTATAATTTATTTTTTGAATATGAAATTGATATCATTCATTTTACATGAAGCAAAATGGAGTTATCTCTAGCAGGTATATAATAAGTTTATGACTTATTATCAAAAACGCATCAAACAAAACATGATTTGTAAATTGTTTTAACAATTTCATTTGGTCATTTAAATGATATGAATATTTCTATTGTGTGTCATCCGGTATTTATTTTGTTTATATTTTTTATATTATGAATTTTGTAAAAATCAATACCTACGAGTTACAGTTCTTATAATGGATTATGGTTTTCTTTTTACCTATAATTTTGAACGTGTAAATAGTTACTACTGATTGTGACGGACTAAGCGACAAGATCAAAGAGAATATTAATATTTAATGTCTGGTTCAATCAGATTCCTACGTTGTTGAAGTGGATATATGTGTGTGTGACTAATTATTATAAAATAACCCTTTATTTTGGTTACAAATTGGTGTTATGAAAATTTTGTGAATAAAACATGGTGTCATTCTGAACAGTTGTTTTTTTATTTCAAAACCAAAACTATAAACGGTATTTTTACATTTAACTTTTACAATATTAACTATTTCAAATTCTGAAATTATTTCTCATGGGCCACGATATTCTGGAAAAAAAATTAGTTTTTGTTTATTTTAAGAACGATGTTAGAAGAAAAAGATTGTAAATAAGTTACTTAAACCACATTCGATGTTTACAACTGGCACACAAAAAAATATTTCCGCGGCGCGATGACAGTGCGGCGACTGAGCTCAGGTTTGCTAATTAGCATAGTTTTAACGTGCCACTTGCGATCCACGTATAACCTATCTACGTCTTTTTTTCGTAACATCATTGCCTTTTTAACCGACTTCCAAAAAGGAGGAGGTTCTCCGTTCGGCTGTATGTTTTTTTTTTTTTTTTTATGTATGTCCAGCGATAATTCCGTCAATTATGGACCGATTTTGAAAATTCTTTTTTGTTTTGTAGGGTTTACTTCCAGGGTGGTCCCATTTTTTTCATGTCAGGATCTGATGATGGCATCCTGGAGAAATTGAGGGGAACTTTCGAAAGTTGTAGAGACGGCTAGTACGTTTGTTAGTGTTTCCATAAGGTATTTTAAACCACTACAACTTTATGAAGGTTTGGAGTTGGTCTGATGATGGAGCCGAAACACAGACGATGGAACTCGTCAAGGATTTACAGCAGTCACCTTTTGTTTGGGCTTGATTAATTTGTATTGATGAGTACTTTCCACCTATATGGGTTGTGACTGTATTAAGGGTCTGGTGATGAAGACGAGGGACAGTGAAGAGAACTCCTCGACGGTTCACAGTAGCTACCTTGTGTTTGGACTTGATAAATTTGTATTGATGAGAACTTTCCACCTAGATGGATTGTGACTGTATTAAGGGTCTGATGATGAAGACGACGGACAGTGAAGAGAACTCCTCGACGGTTCACAGTAGCTACCTTGTGTTTGGACTTGATAAATTTGTATTGATGAGAACTTTCCACCTAGATGGATTGCGACTGTATTAAGGGTCTGGTGATGAAGACAAATCACAGTGAAGAGAACTCCTCGACGGCTCACAGTAGCTACCTTGTGTTTGGACTTGATAATTTTGTATTGATAAGAACTTTCCACTTAGATAGGTTGTGACTGTACACACGCAGTGGGTATGCTAACACTAAAAATAAAAAAATAAAAATTTTAATAAAAAAAATTCAACCGACTTCCAACTCAAAAAATAACTTTAACTAAAAAGCAAAAAATAACATCCTACCTATGTGCTACCTTCTGATCAGTTTGAAGGCGGTGCCAAGCCAGTGTCGTGTTTTAATTAAAGCTGTTTCTGGAATAACCACAGAAATTTTGTAGTTTAAACGTATTTAATTAAAACATCACTGGCTTGGCGCCGCCTTCAAACTGATCAGAAGGTAGCACATAGGTAGGATGTTATTTTTTGCTTTTTAGTTAAAGTTATTTTTTGAGTTGGAAGTCGGTTGAATTTTTTTTATTAAAATTTTTATGGACATCTACACCGCTTTCGATTTCTATACGACATCGTACCGGAACGCTAATTCGCTTGGCGGTATTACTTTGCTGGTATTATATAATAAGAATATTTATTATGTTTTAAATACCATCAAAATTCCCATCACCCTCCAACTTGTTGGAAAAGACTGATGAGTCCGGCTCCATAGCTACTGAGCTATTAAGGATAGGTTAATTAGTTGAAAAGAGAAAGTCTTATATTCTATAAAAATAAAATTATACGTACCCTTACTCTGAATTTGAAAACAAGGTAGAAAAGCGCAAATATAGCTATAGGTAGCAAAACGAGCATCGTCAATATCCAGCCCGCGACATCTGTTTCTGACCAGGTCGTGATTCCGGTTACAAATGTCAGCTGTAAAATGAAAAAATGAACATGTTTTTTATACCGGTTATTTAATAAGAAAACCAACGTCGAACATAGGTTGATTCACAATATTTGTCAGGACAACTTAACAAATCAAACCTTTAGTGGTGTCGCGGACTTGTGACCGTTGTATGTAGGGTTAAGGACGTCCTTGACAGTTAACTAACACTGCCCTTTTCCACTCAAGTCACTCTCCCCGCCTATCCCAAAATCACGCATGAAGAATTAAAACTAAAATACAACAAAAGGTGTAGACGGATTGAACGCCACGACAAGAATGAGCTTAACAGTCATTCCCGCCCGATCGCTACCACTCTCTAACTCCCCACTATTTACGGAAACAAGTCGTGCCACCTAGCGTTGACATAAGCTAACGCGAGATCGACCGACTTCGTAGCCGTTTCAGACTACTATTTCCTAAACTGGCCTATTTATTAAGGTAGGCTATCTATTAAGGTTAAAGTTATTAACCTACCAGGAATATGACACGTGAATAGGTAGGTAGGGTAGGACAATAAACTATTAGAAAAGTTCTGATGAGGAAGACTTACCAGGAATATCGCAGGCGTTAAAGCCCAGCATATTCTCAGGAATACGCAGGGATATTCACCTACTGCAAAGTATACATCTTCACAGAAAGTGGTCTGTCCATACACATAAGTGACCACAATGGGCACGGCTCCTGCTATCGGATTACGGGTTTGCAAGACTGGCCACGTCATCAGGAAATTTAGTATATACATACCACCCTGAGAATATATTTTTAAAGTAATAGTATAAGTATGGATTAAAATGCAACAATTTACTTCATAGTAATCATCATAATCATCATCATATCAGCCGTTGGACGTCCACTGCAGGACATTGGCCTTTTGTAGGGACTTCCAAACATCACGATACTGAGCCGCCTGCATCCAACGAATCTCTGCGACTCACTTGATTCCGTCAGTCCACCTGGTGGGGGGTCGATCAACACTGAGCTTTGTAGTGCGGGGTCGCCATTCCAACACCTTGGGACCCCAACGTCCATCGGCTCTTCGAACTATGTGCCCCGCTCATTGCCACTTCAGCTTCGCGACTCGTTGAGCTATGTCGGTGACTTTGGTTCTGTGGATCTCCTCATTTCTGATTCGATTACGCAGAGACACTCCGAGCATAGCTCCATCACCCGCTGTGCGACTGAGCCTTCTTATGATGCCTATAGTTAGCGATAGCTTCATAGTAAAGTGAACTTTAAATAGCAGTGATTAGGTCCACATTACGCTGAAGGTAAATTGATGCTTGAATTTTAATCCATGTTTATAAATATTGCTGTTAGAGTAGGTACTTAGTAGACAAGTAGGTAACTCAGAGATCCCACGCACTATACTTATGACCAAGACTAATGACAATGATAAAAAACGATTACTAAAAGTAGATTTTGCGACCAACAGCCAACGGGCCATGGTCGCATTTTGGTACATTTTTTATTAAATTAGTCGCCTTTGTTCGCCTCAGTTTCGATACCCTAGTGCCATATCTATAGTATAATTATGATTGAGTAGATCCATAACTAGACGAGCGATCAAGGCTTTTTTTTTTATTTCAAAAATGTATTTAATGTATTTTTACTTGCAACACTATCCAGTAGGTTTTTTAGAAATTAAGTAATAAGACAGAGTTACCTGTGTACATAATGTGATGATGCCAACAATACCGAATATCACGCACATCAGTACGAGGAAAGCCCACGATATTTTCCGTATCGAGCGACCGGTGAAAGTTGACATGATTGTCTGTACCAGCAGAGCCTGAAAAAACATTTAGATATGTTTAGCACTAGGGCCGGACCGTCCATACGGCGAACGGAGCGGTCGCTCCAGGCGCCAAATCCTAGAGGGCGCCGAAATGGTAAAGACAAGATCGAAAATAAAATTTATTTCTTTTCGATCGTCTATATTTAAAGCGACGTGCGCGAATTTACTTCTAATAGAGGCGTCTTTCTTTACCTATGGTGCAGGGAGTGCGTTGATTTTAACCCGGGTATATACAGGTAATAGATGGCGCTAGGGTGATGATTGCACCCGGGCGCTGCGTGAGCTAGAGAGTCTTTACTTATAGTGCAGGGGGTGCGTTACACCCGGGTGTCGCGATCTCAGGGGCGCCCAAGCGCCACTCGCCGCGCGAGTTTTATAGGTACTAGGGGGCGCTACGGTGATGATTGCACCCGGGCGCTACGTGAGGTAGAGTCTTTACCTGTAGTGCATGGGGTGCGTTACACCCGGGTACCGCGATCTCAGGGGCGCCCAAGCGCCACTCGCCGCGCGGGTTCTATAGGTACTAGGGGGCGCTACGGTGATGATTGCACCCGGGCGCTACGTGAGCTAGAGTCTTTACCTGTAGTGCATGGGGTGCGTTACACCCGGGTGCCGCGATCTCAGGGGCGCCCAAGCGCCACTCGCCGCGCGGGTTCTATAGGTACTAGGGGGCGCTAGGGTGATGATTGCACCCGGGCACTACGTGATCGAGAGACGGTATTGTGCCTGATTTTCAATTGGCCTGAGTATGGTCAAAATCTTCGCGTTCCATAAGTTCGTAGCCTAAGTAAGCCAGGAAACTACAAAGCTATAATTTTTTAGTTAATTTATTTTTCAACTTTATTTAGAGCTCAATACACTTATTTTGTTTTGTCTGTCCTTCTGTCTGTATGTTCGCGCTATTCCCTGGTTTTACTGGACGGATTTTGATGCGGATTTCACAAATAGATTAAGCATAGTCCAGGGCAACATATAGGCTTTGTTTCATTAAGATCGGATATATAGCAAAAAACGCGCGGCCTTTGGCCGCGAACTTTATTCTACACCGGCCTTCGGCCGGGAGCTTGTAATAGGGCTTCCGACTGTGACTATGGCTGGGCATTTTACCCAAGCGCAAAAAACGCGCGGCCTTCGGCCGCAAACTTTATTGTGAACCGGCCTTCGGCTGGGGGTTTGTAATAGGGCTTCTGACTGTGACTATGGCTGGGCATTTTACCCAGGCGCAAAAAACGCGCGGCCTTCGGCCGGGGGTTTGTAATAGGGCTTCCGACTGTGATTATGGCTGGGCTTTTACCTAAGCGCAAAAAACGCGCGGCCTTCGGCCGCGCACTTTATAATATACTACTATATCATATAAAAGTTTTGATTAAATTAAAAGCGAAACATAACATCGTATGTGCTATCTTCTGATCAGTTTGAAGGCGGTACCAAGTTAGTGCTTGCTGTGTTAATTAAAGCCGTATCTGAAAGAAGTGTCTGAAAATCCAGTTAAAATCTTTATCTGTACGGCTTGAATCGAATCGAAATCGAACGGTCGAATTGAGAAACCTCCTCCTTTTTTTGAAGTCGGTTAAAAATGTATGACATTCCGATATACGTTAGGCTACGAACTTTTCAAACGTCCCTAGTATATAATGTTAGGAGCAAACAGGAAAGGCGCCATAATTGGATCTCGCTCCATTCTAAAATTTACCTCGGTCCGGTGCTGTTTAGCACTTAGGGCAAGCATAGGGAAGCACTAAAATGTGGTCTTGTGCTTATTATTACAAGAAGGGTTATGTGTTTTGCGCGTATCTTGTATGTAGGTAAGTAGGTATGTAGGTAAGTATGTATGTATGTAATATTATTTATTACCTCGTATCTTCCAAACCACTGAAAGGATTTACGTAATTAAGATATCGTTAGATTCATCTGAAATGTGAAGTTAAAAAAACAACACGACGATTGTGAGGTGCTATACTCAATTTGATTTTTTTTCGAATATTGCGATATGGATATCAAATTTAAGGGCTTATTAAGAGGATTTCAAACTGGTATATCATGGCCATTTAAAAAGACTACAGTTAGAAAACAGTATTAAAAACAAAAGTAGACTACAGTGGGTGACTTTATTAGGTGTGAGCAGGTTAGGCAGTCGGGTTTTTTATTTTTTTAATTATTGAATTATACAGTCTGAGGATGGGTCGTGGAGGTAAAGTGGTTACGTCTGCAATATTTATTTATTGAAGTTCTTCTATACTTCCGCTAGACTTAAGGAGTAAGTTGGTGAACGTGCGTTTTTGTGAACGAAATGAGCAATCGGGCGATGCGATGCCATCTACAGGTTGAAACAGTGTTTATAATTTTAAACTACCACTAGATGGCGTTCTTAAATAACTTTGAAACAATCCCTTTTCGTACAGATATATAGAACCTGCTGCGATGTAAATATGCCTGAGGTTCAAAGATGGGGTTTAATTCACTTCAGTAGTGTGGTCTAAAGCACGCTAGTTTTTTTTCAATATTTTTTTCAGATTTTCTGCAAAAACTACCTTCAATAGATTAAAAAATACCGACTTAATTTAACTTACAATATCTATCGAATAAATAGCTAGAATAACGATATTTATGTCAAGAAATCTATTAGCGAATTTTCATCGTAGTTATACGTACGTAAACTAACAGTATTTTTTACGTTCTTCTGCTTTCTGGACACGAGGACCGAACTCCATAAACGCGGGTTCAGTTTCCTCTCTTACTCGTCTCATCTTGTCAACAATAGCTAGCCCTAGTTTACCGCTTTTTGGAACATACCGTAGAACAGACAGACAGCACAAACAGCGTGGAAAATATGAGAGCAGACCAAACTTGACTGCCCGGTATCCGCGCGGCGTAATCTGCCCACAGTATCATTGCTGACGATGAGCCTGCAATAATAGTAGATTGTTATACAAGGGGCTAAAAAGACCCATTACATACGAGGTATTTTTAGGGCACGAGTCGAGTTTATAATGGGCTTAGCCCCGCGTTTTACACTCTACCCTCTACTTTTCACTACGATTGCAAGAAAATAAAATAATTCAGTACAGTATCCAACTATTTATTTTAATTAAAAATTAAGCTTTTATCGGGTTACTTAATTTCAGACTGCTGTAAAAATGAATAATGTAATAATGGTAGGGTAAACGTGAGAGATAATATTTTTAAAAACTCTATTCGTAAGTGAATCCACTCGTTCTTTTCTCCACTTATTTTTCGTAGGTAGGTATTTAAGTAAATGCATCTCGACATTGATGACAACAGATTGAAAATTTCAATTTATTTTTCCTTTTTGTCCATCTCCAAATTTGGGGCACAGTTCTCACTAGATGAAGTTCTATATTAGAATGGCTAAGATATTCATCTCTTCATCATCATCATCATCATTATCAACCCATAATCGGCTCACTGCTGAGCTCGATTCTCCTCTCAGAATGAGAGGGGTTACACCAATAGTCCACCACGCTGGCCCAATGCGGATTGGCAGATTTCACACACGCAGAGAATTAAGAAAATTCTCTGGTATGCAAGTTTCCTCACGATGTTTTCCTACACCGTTTGAAACACGTGATATATAATTTCTTAAAATGCACACAACTGAACAATTGGAGGTGCATGCCCTGGACCGGATTCGAACACCCTCCGGAATCGGAGGCAGAGGTCATATCCACTGGGCTATCATGGCTTCACTTTTATTCATCTTTTACCTTTCCATATATTAGTGCTGTTATCGTAGTCATAGTACAAGGCGCCATGCGTCGCGCCCAACACGAGCGCCGCCGCGATACTGCTGAGCTTGCACGCGACGAACGCTGACATACTCGTGCTGGAGAGCACTCGCTTCTGCTTCGGGCAGTACGAGCCCAGCATTATCAGCGTGCCTTGCGACGCTGACATTTGTATTAGCGCATATTCGAGAGCTTCGCGCCATATCTGAATATATAGAACCAAAAGTTCACTCAGGGAGGTAGTTTAGGTATACTTAGTAAACGTCCGCTAAGAAAGGATTTTGTGACATGGACGGATGAAAGAGGTCTAAGGGTTTTGGCTAGTAATATTTATGTGCAAGATGCCCAGCACTGGATAGCGCAATATTGGTCGAACCCCACTAGACGGACCCATCACCCTTGACATCAAGCAGGTTAGTGTGAGCCGCTGGATACTGGCGGCTTAAGGCTGTGATGTTTGGAAGTCTATAAAAAGCCTATGTCCAGCAATGGACGTCCAATAGCTGATAATGATAATGGTTTGAGTTGTTAAAATTAGATTAAGTAATCACACCCTATATAGGTACATTGTTTGCAAAGCATCTCATAAACAAGACAGTATAGTTCTATATTAGGTAACATTTTTTGAATGAAAACTGGCCTAATTGTGAATATTAAGGAACACCTTAGTCCAATGGTTAGGCATGGCTTTGGACGATAAAGTTCTGGGTTTGCGCATCCAACACGAGCGCTGCCGCGATACTGCTGAGCTTGCACGCGACGAACGCTGACAAACTCGTGCTGGAGAGCACTCGCTTCTGCTTCGGGCAGTACGAGCCCAGCATTATCAGCGTGCCTTGTGACGCTGACATTTGGATTAGCGCATATTCGAGAGCTTCGCGCCATATCTATATCATTCAGGGAATTAGTTTATACTTAGTAAATTCCGCTAAGAAAGGATTTTGTGACATGGCTGGATGAAAGAGGTCTAAGGATGTCCGCTAGTAATGTTTTATTTAGAAGAACCTCTGCACCAGAAAGCGCAGTATTGGTCGACCTCCACTAGGTGGACCGATGACATCGGATTAGAGAGAGCCGCTGGATGCTGGCGGAATAAGACTGTTGTAATTGCACGTCCATAAATGAACTAAAGGAGCCTATATCCAGCAATGGATGTCCAACGTATAATAAAATTATGTTATACACATTTGAGTTTTTAAAATTACATTAGTTACATGGTCAATCAAATCCTATCATTATACATGGTGTGTAAAGTACTTATCTAATAAAAAGACAGCATAATTGTTACACGAGTAAATATTTTTCTACTGGCAGCTGATGATAATTATAGTGGACATTAAGAAACTAGTAGTTAATTTGGAAATGTCAGCTTCATTCTGTGTTTAGCCATGACTTTGAGTAAGAAGTTCCACAATTACGGGTTGTATTACCATACGGGTAGTAAAACCATTCATTATTTATGTTATTGTGGAGCGGAAATATCAGTGTTGGTATAAATAAGAGTGTATTTGATGACTTAAGCTTAGTTGTTTGTTAGGCAGCGTGGACACCGTCTTATTTTCCCACACTAAACACATTATTGATCATAAATTGTTTAGTGTGGGCATCGAGAACATGACGGGCAGGGAAGGTGAGTGTTTATGCATTCTAAAGAGATCCCTTAAACCTACTCCCAAGGTCACAAGTCCTGGGAACTGAGGTGATTCTTCTACCACAAAAGAATGGTACAATTACTATGCTACCCGTTACATCACATTTGTGCTTTAGACGATAACATCCTAATTTCGGTATTCGCTAGTACTAGCAAGTATATATTTACATGTACTCCTTCAAACAGGACGCTCCAATCGCACTCGGTGAACATCCTGAAAGCGCCGTGTAGCCGTATCACACCGATCACGCTTGACACCAACACGAAAAACGACAACACGTCCTTGAATAGCACCAACTGAAATAGGAAACGGTAAATATTATCACTGCAGTAGGAAACATAATAACGGCATATCGAAAAAGACATTGTCGATTAATAGCGAAGAATTTGTCTCAGTCCAAGCCCCCCTAGTGCCACGTCGATTCTCTTTATAATTCGAAAACTAAAAAAAAAAAAAACTAGAAAAATGTATGGGCATGACAGATTTTGATCACGTGACCTGTCTATAGCAAATGTCATTCCCATACATCTTTCTAGTTTTCGAGCGTTAGCGATCGTAGAACGAGAATCGACGTGCAACTTGGCAGGTCTTTCGTCCGAACGCAACAAAAAAGAGATATTTTCGACTTCGCCGCTAATATCGACTTGAGATATTAAGTAAGTCGTGGTTTCCACGATATATCGCGATGAGAGAAAGAGAAAAGTCGACCAAAAGCAACGAAATCAAAAACATACCTAGTTTTCTCTCTTTAGTTCTATCGTAAGAGAGTGTGAGCGACATTTTTTTTGTTTTTATTTTTTCATTTATTTATTATTTACAAGTTAGCCCTTGACTACAATCTCACCTGATGTTAAGTGATGATGCAGACTAAGATGGAAGCGGGCTAACTTGTCACAACATTTCCATTCTCTCGACAAGTGATATTCATTGACGCTTACTATAGTCTGGCAAGTTTGTTGATGACACTCCCATGATATGCGGGCGAAGTAAAGTGCATCAGTTGTGGATTTGTCATTCATCGCTACACGCCCCCCGGACTGCGCGTACCATCGGGAGTGTTACGAACGAAGTTGCCAAGCTATAGGTGAGCAGGCTAAGTCAATATACCTTTGAAAAACTGTATATCCGTTTGCAAGCGATGAAGTACACCAGCACCCACGATATGACGTAATACACCGTCAGATCGGGCACCACATTCCCCAGTCCGCCGTTGAAGCCATCGCGTTTGAGATTCAGCACGAAGTTGCTGTGGAAATATTAAAAAAATCTCTAAAAATACCTTTAAAGCTTTAGGGTTCAAGGGAGCGTATATTGTAGGATAGATTACTAACTAATGTGCATTGGAACATGGGTGGATAGGTAGGTATACGATAGATAGGCGACAGTTTTCTACCTATGATGAAGCGGGCCTTCTGCTAGATCGATGTCTGTCTAAATGGTCAAAACTACCTATTCTGTCTCATGTCACATTTTGATATGTAGATAGGGTTTTATAAATCCTTGACAAGTTAGCACTTGACTGCGATCTCACCTCATGTTAAATGACGAAGCAGTCTAAAATGGAAGTGGGCTTCCTTACGGAAAATATACATACTAAAATAATTGGTTAAGGTGCTTAATTAAATGGGTAATTTTACTTACAAAAAGAATGACTGCGATGGTGTCTCACTTCCGTTAGTCAGTGGGCGGTGCCGCGCTGAACAAGGCGGGTCGGCTGCGGCGGCGCAGTGGAGCCAGGGCAGGAACGAGTGGAAAGAGTGCACCACCATGGATAGACTCCATGCACTCACTGCTCCGAACGATAGAGCCATAAACGCGCAGGACAGTATCATTGACAGACCAATACCTGCAAAAATTTAGCATACATTTTAAAAGCGTAAGAGCTTTTGAAGATGCGTCAGACTTGCTAATTTCGGTTAAAAATACAGCTTCTGTTGGGTATATTGTCAACACATTTTCTTGCGCTTTAAAGGGCGTGAAGTACTACTTACCATATTACATGTGAAACACCAAAACCTCAGATAGCTGAGCGCAGAGGTTTTTAAAATGCCGAGCTTGGCTTTAATGTCCGGACGTCCTTGTCATTTCACTCCCTATCCCAACGCCGATTATTAGATCTAGATGCCCGAAAAACGTCCTTTAGACAACAAGATACACAGCGTCGTCGTCAAGAAGACGCATTTAGAGAGGCGTTCCGCCCATCTTCTGCTTCTGCCTTCAGGTCTCATCAGGAGGTGCTTCTGAGCTCGCCTAAAATTTATTAGGGAGCATACGGCACTTGTGCAATCAGAACAAAAAAATTGACGTTTAACGTCACCTAAACGTGGATTCCAACTTTGCAGGAAGGACAGGATCCACCATTACCCATCCGCAAATCAGTACTTCCTTCTTAACATTAATAAATACCTCTGGCCACGGGTGCCATATCCCAGCAATTCAAGACGCCCTTCTTCGTGACCACGCCTAGTGCCAACTCCAAATAAAACGCAGGGTATACAAGGAGCACACTCAGGACGTTGTACATAAACATAAAGGGCAGATGTCTCCGGAAGTCGTGGACGTAGGGATGCCACCACAGCTGCACGATGCCGATGCACGATGACATGACCAACTGGCGGTAGGTGATGTTGTTGGTCCATCGGTCTGCTAACTGTTATCAAATGAATAATAATGAGATGTTAAGATAGTGATGTGACTATAGCTTGGTAAGTTTGTTGATGACAATCCCATGATATGCGGGCGACGGGAGGGGATGGACTGCGCGGGTATGAGGACGTGCGCGCAGGGCAGGGAGAAGGACTGCCGGGTGTGAAGTCATCGCTACCTCCCGGCCCGCGCGGACGAATTTGCCAAGTATAACTATAATATTTCTAGTCCGATCCGAGGGGATCGTTGATTAATATAATAAACTTAAACAATGAATAATTTTATTTTACTGTTTCGTTTTGATAATAGAAACTGTGCCTCTGGACTTCTCAAGTGGCAAGTCTAGAGAGAAGTTCTACATTAAATATGATCGAGTCAACATCTCTTAAAAATACTTTACAATATTAATAAACCAAATTCAGCTTAGGTATACCTACTTATTTATAAAAAACGTACCTACCTACCTATAATATTGTAGGTACACAAATAAATGAATTAAGCTTACTGGACATTACACGGTAATAAACATTCAGGATGCTGCATCATAATTTTTAAGGTGAAAATGATAAAAATAATTATAATTACTAATGGCTCTATAGTTGACTCCGTATCCCGAGTTTCAGTTGAAGTTTTTGTGCGACTGCTCTGTAAAAAAGTAAACATATCGTCAACAATATAAGTAAATAGATAAAAAATATAATAATCAATAGAAAAAAAGTAGAAACCGGATATCTTTAATTTGTATAAAATTACCAAAGAATTTAAAATGGTTTTTAAAAGCAGCTTGCCTCAAAAACCCAATTTTGGGAATTCTTTTTTGTATTTTTGCGCTAAGCTCGAGAATTTTTCAAAGGAAAGTTATTTCATTTTCACAGCAAAAACGAAGTCTGGAGCAAAAATAAAAGTTACAACGAAATAACAGAATTAGGTACTCGCGGAGAAGTCCGTAATAAAATAAACACATAATAAACATTTACTTACCAAACTCTCACTCATTTTAATAACAAAAAAATTAATGAATAAGCAATAAAATAATTATTTTTCACAAATGGTTGTTTGGATATAAGACAAGTTTGATCATTTTCTGACGCGTAAAAAAAACAAGTATAGATTAAATATTAAAGAAGTTTTTTTTAAATAAAATTGCAATCCAATAAATTCTTTTCTGACAGAGTAATTCAAATATTCTGACATATTATAGCTATTATATGTAAGAATATTTAAATTCCTCTAAACGCAGTAGTTTAGTATCATGGACCTAATAGACCCTTGTTTAGTAGGTATATTTTAAATCTATGGTTTTGAAACGCAATCTCAGATATTCCATTCAAGCAAAATGGTTTGGCAGACTTAGCGTCTTCTTTCTTTTCTGTTTATCCATAAAAAAATACTATCGATACTGTACCAATAAAACCGATTAAACCATTTTTGAAGGAATTCAGTAGTATGTAATGAAAATAAAACACAAGAGCTGTTAATATAACAAAATTCATTTAATAATATAGCCGATATTAACAATCATTGCTAACTAAAACTTGGTTTACAGGGTGCGTTTTTGAGAGCTACCCTCCCTTTACAATATTTTCGATATTTGAGCATAACAAAAATTGTTGATGATTTTTAATTGATTATAATAATCGCTAAGAGTATATCGATACAAATACCATAGTACCGATCGATTTCCATCTCAAAAACTCACCCTCTAGATACATAATGTATCTGAAACTGAACTAAATAAAAAAGTACATCAATCCCTTTATGGTAGGCGTCTACATATCCGCATGGAAATTATCGGACGCATCGCATCAAACGGATCGTAGTATTTATTGTATAGAAAGTCATACAAGTGCGTCCACTGATCCGAATATACCGTAAAATTAAAAATCCATTTAATGCTATGCGACCGATACTTACGATGCGGATATGTGGACTCCTATCTTTAAACTACTATTTGGCTTACAGGACGAAGTTACCGCTACACCGAAATTAATTAATGAAATAAAACACACGTCTTTTAATCTTTACTTAAACAATCATTAAATTAACAAAAACAAATAAAATGTTTTTACAAGTTTAAAACTTTAACTTTTATGCGAAGAATTTAAAACGAAAGTCTGCTATTACTTAAATTTTACGAATACGAATTCAACATGCGGTCATTACTGCGTTTTGTTGCAACTAATCGCATAATTAAGACCTATCTGAGCAAGTTTTGTGATTAATGTTATTGGTTGACACAAATTGAATGCGTCTAACACAACGCAAGTCAAGTAAACGCAAGTGCCTTATACTTGCGTTTACATGCGTCGAACATAGGTTAGCGGATCGAGGATACGAGGGTCAACTTCCTTATGACGTCATTCGGCATGACGTCATAAAGTCATCATACCCTGTATCACGAAAACAGCATAGGGGAAGACTAAGTTTGTTGTTTTTTATAACGTGTGAAACGTATGGAAGGCAACTGTAAACGCATTGGTGCGTTCTCTCATACTATACTTCGACTGCTAAAATATTACTCGAATAATATGATTTGTCGTTTGCCATTAAAAACCACAATAATGGAATCAGAGAACACATTTTTTTTAAATCATAAAAGTAACTACTGATTAGGTTAGGTTAGGTTATATTTTAAAATACTGATTACGTATTGATTAGTAGGTATTGATATAAAATCGTTTGGAGTTTAGGTTTAGTTATTTTAAATTTATAAGCAATTTTTTTTTTATTACGATTGTGTAAAGAAAAATATTACAAATAATAGTGAATTTCAAAATAGCGGTTTTGAATGTCAAGCGACCAATTTGGTATAATAATGTGATGATAAAAAAAATTTTTTTGCAATCAGTTAAAAATACATATTTTCATTATAAGAACAAAAATATATAAAATCATAAAATGTAAAGCTGATAATCTACGTTTGTAGTACCCTTTTTACAGAAGGGCAGTGACCATTGCCTCGTTGTTTAAAAAATAAAATAAGCCAGTGATGATGCTATAAAAACGACTATGGCGTCTAATTTTATGTCAACAAATACAGGATCAGACTTAAATTGTTAGTTATTATTAAACAATTATGAAATACCTACTCCCACAACAAAAAACTAGACTAGAGAGATCCAGTACTTTTACGAACATGTGTAAGGTGTAAGTACCTATTACAATATAATACGTCACGCAACGGAGAACATTTTTGCTGTTTATATCTGTGAAAATTAATAGGGATGATGACAGTTTTTTTTAAATTGTGTATAAATTAAGAGTATGCTAAAAGTAAAGCAATTTTGTAAAAGGAAAAGGGTATCTGCGATTATTACTTTCGGAGCTTCAGGGATTTAAAGGGTCAGATTTGCGGCGCTGCCACGGATTTCTTGAAAACGCCCCATACAAAATGTTACGAATTAATGACGTCGTAGGTCGTAATGATCGTTAGATTTGTATGGGCGTTCAAACAAAATTACTAATATTATTATTATTTGTGCGTTTATGATTATAGTTCACATATTAAAATTGTCACATTTTATGTAAGAAAGCTAAAATTGCATGAATTTTCATCTAATTACGCTAAAATATTTTTAATAGATTTTGAAATTTTATAATCTTATTTATTTTGCAAAAATCCAGACAATCTTTGCTTTTTATGTATAAATTAGTTAACTTTGACCCTATTTACCCGAATGTATCATAAAAATCAATATATTCAAACCTAGTCATCATCCCCATTGTCAAATTGCTGTTTTATCTGTAATGTCAAATTGTCATTTGATTTCGATCATTAGTTTTTTACAATAATTGCAATAAATTTTAATATGTTTAATATAGCTTTTTTGAAGCATATATAATAATTTAATAAAAACAAATTAATGTCTTTATTGCAAGAAATTATTCAGTGCACCGTTTAACGTCATACTTAGCATTGATTTTAAAAATTATTTCAGTAGGCCTAGTGCGTCAAAAACATACAAATATCTCGTGTAGAATGTCGACCAATAGCAACGGAATTGCAATATCGTTATTTCTAACCTCCCAATGCAACAAAAGAAAAAGCGATATTTTCGAACCCGATGGGTCGCATTTGCGACGCATAACATGAATATATCTCTCGTTGAGTATATTTCAACCAAACACCACGCCGCCGCCGCTTTAACAGAGTATCTATTTAGGTAGCAATATCACTAAATAAGATACCTAATAGTTTTCGTACTATTCAGTACACAAAGTTTAGTTCTGGTCAAGTCAAACATTTTTTTTTATTCAGAATAGACTTGCGCTTGACAACAATTATGCCTGGTGGAAAGCAATGATGATGTCTAGGTTGGAGCTTACCTAGAAAATGCCTGTTCACTCTTGTCTTGAAACAGCAGCACGGCCAAGATTACACAAGTAAACGTGGCCAAGATTACACAAGTAAACGATGCCAAGATTACACAAGTAAACGCGGCCAAGATTACACACGTAAACGTGGCCAAATTTACACAAGTAAACGTGGCCAAGATTATACAAGTAAACGATGCCAAGATTACACAAGTAAACGTGGCCAAGATTATACAAGTAAACGATGCCAAGATTACACAAGTAAACGTGGCCAAGATTACACAAGTAAACGTGGCCAAGAATACACAAGTAAACGTGGCCAAGATTACACAAGTAAACGTGGCCAAGATTACACAAGAAAACGTGGCCAAGATTACACAAGTAAACGCGGCCAAGATTACACAAGTAAACGTGGCCAAGATTACACAAGTAAACGTGGCCAGGATTACACAAGAAAACGTGGCCAAGATTACACAAGTAAACGTGGCCAGGATTACATAAGTAAACGTGGCCAAATTTACACAAGTAAACGTGAATATAATTGGATTGCTGTACCTGACTTGAGACAGTAAGAAAAGTAGAAGCTAGAGAAAATGAAAAAGATAGACGAACATAAAATAATTGTTAAAATCCTAGATTTTTTAACGATTGTGTTGGATAGCAGTACTATTCAAGTTACCGACCCCAAAAAAATAAATTTTTCCTTGAGCAATAAGCAAAATTCGCCATCTGGTGCTGGCAAGGGCTCCAACAAATTTTCTAATCTCCACTGAGAATTTTCATAGCAGGTATACGTGAAAATCATTAATTGTCCTATCATAGCAATAATTTGGTATTATGACCTATAGTCAAGTAGTAGTTACAGAAAAGTTATACTCAAGTATTTTTGCAACAAGTAATATTGACTTAATTCATTTTTGGTTTTTTATTACCTATAGTCAGAAGATAAAATATTTGCTTATTATATTAACACATCCATAATAATTCTTGATTGCTTAGAAATTTCCAACTTTTCATTTTTGAAACTACTCGTACAGGGAGACTCCCAGAAATCCACATTCCTATAAGAGAGGGGGTATTAACCTCAGAACCATCACGCTGGTCCAATAGCGGGATTAGGTTGAATTCATAATATCAGGGTGATAATGTTAAATTCATTAACATCAGTTATTAAAAATAATAAAACGGACCGACGGCTTAAAGGCGGGGGTGTAACACCAAGTTCTCGTCCCCAGGCTAAGAATTTTAACAGAAATTTTCTTTCTGGTGCTTTTCCGTATATAGTTGGAAATTACTAAACAAAAGAAAGTAACTACTAAATATATAGTCCAATTTATATAATACTTTGTACGAACAATTCGAGCTACGACTCAACACTTAACAAAATTCCACAAATTCCAACTGACAAGGCACTAATAACTGCGTTCTGAACAGGTCGTCGCACCAAAGCATGCGTCTAAAGACATGATTCACGAGGCAAGTGTCCTGAGCGATTTGCCACAAGGCCTGATGACGCACGACGTGCATAGCTGCGCTCCGAGGCATGTGACGCAGTGCCCTGCATCTCGACTCATATACTGCGAGGCTTGCGTCGCTTGGCATCTCAGTCTAAATACATAAGGACTAGTATCGCACCCAAATTCACGAACAAAATTTTCTGCCATTTTCTAAGGAAAACTAGCTTAGATTTCATACATATTTTATACTAAACTAGCAGTTTTTGTTCGTTTTTTACACCATATAACTACGCAAAAAGGTATTTTTACGGAGGTTTTTAACCGACGGACACGATTGTAAACTACGAAACATCGATTCTTTAGAGACAGTGTTTATAATCGCATAAGATCGTTGGTCATATACGTTGACAGAATAATAATGTCTTGCGAGGCAGGTCTTTATCTAATTAGTCTGAGCTTGGCATGCATGCAAGGCGCTGCGTCTCCGTACATGCATCGCGAGGCAAGTGTCCTGAGGGATTTGCCCCGAGATTCTACATCCCACGGCTTGCGTAGCTGCGACCCGAGGCATATGTCACAATGCTTTTTTTGTAACGTAGTGCCCTGCATCTCGAGACGTGTATTGCAAGGCTAGTGTTTAGAGGCTTGCGTCACTTGGCATGCATGCAAGGCGCTGCGTCTCCGTACATGCATCGCGAGGCAAGTGTCCTGAGGGATTTGCCCCGAGGTCGTACATCCCACGGCTTGCGTAGCTGCGACCAGAGACATGTCACAATGATTTGTAACGGAGTGCCCTGCATCTAGAGATTTGTATTGCAAGACTAGTGCCTAGAGGCTGGCGTCACTTGGCATGCATGCAAGGCACTGCGTCTCCGGACATGCATTGCGAGGCAAGTGTCCCGAAGCATGTATCAAGAGGTAAGTGTCGCAAGATAAATATTGCGAGCCATGCTGTTGCTTGCGTCGCGAGACATGCAAACATGTGATACAAGGAGTTACGTCTTTAGACATGTATGGCAAAACAAGTATCGAGGCATGGATCGCGAAGCTTGTCGCATAACATGCATTTAAGCATTCGAAGCATGTGGTACAAGGCGCTACTTTTCGACACATCGCGAGGCAAGTTATGTGGCATGGATCTCGAGCCACATACCCTGAGGTTTGCGTCGCGAGATATGTAAACATGTGGGGCAAGACACTGCGCCTCGAGAAATGCAACTTGGCAAGTGTCAAGAGGCATGTGTCGCGAAGCTTGCGTCGAACAACATTCGTTTCTGCGTTTCGAGGCATGTGACACGAGACACTGCATCTCGAGACATATCGCGAGAAGTCCTGAGGTATGAATCGCACGCCAAGTGCCCTAAAGACTGCGTCTCGAGGCAAGCAAACACGTGGCACAAGGCACTGCGTCTCTAAATATTTTTTTGCGTCATGAGGCATGTGGCACAAGACACTGTTTCTCGAGACATATCACGAGAAGTCTTGAGGCTTGGATCGCGCGCTATGTGCCCTGGGAATTGAGTCTCCAAGCATACAAACATGTGGCACAAGGCACTGCGTCTCTAAATATGTTATTGCGTCGTGAGGCATGTGGCACAAGACACTGCATCTCGAGACATATCGCGAGAAGTCCTGAGGTATGAATCGCACCAAGTGCCCTAAAGACTGCGTCTCGAGGCAAGCAAACACGTGGCACAAGGCACTACGTCTCTAAATATGTTTTTGCGTCATGAGGCATGTGGCACAAGACACTGTGTCTCGAGACATATCATGAGACTTTCTGAGGCATGGATCGCGAGCCACGTGCCCTGAAGATTGCGTCTCGAAGCAAGCAAACACGTGGCACAAGGCACGGCGTCTCGAGACATCTATCGCTAGGCAAGTCCTGAGGTGTATACCCCACGGCTTGCTGCTTGCTCTGCGTCCTCCGCGTTGTTCGTACAAAGCTTATAAATCGTCATCACAGTCGTACAGTAACTCTCATACGCTGAAGAGGTCTCCGGCGGAAGGCAGCGGCGCGAGTCCGCCCGTGACGTCAGGCAGTCGCGACACGTCGGGTAGGTTCTCTATGTGGGACTTCACTTCAGACTTCACTTCGAAAATTTTCTGGAGTTTTATGTTGTACTCCTGCAAATAATAAGTATAGGATAATTCTTGCACCTACAAAATTATTATTAATTATTATTATTAAAAGTCCTGAGAGTATGTCAATCATTTAATAATGATATATATAAACCGGATGTTAAACAAGATTTAAATTACAAGCACTTTTAAAAATTTGGGTCAATTTGTAAAAGACTAGGTACTACTGCATCGCAAAACCTCGGTTATAATGAAACGCACATAGATAATTTTCGTCGAGTCTGGATAACATAAGAGAATAGTAACAAAAAACGCTTTTCGCAGATAATAGTAAAAATATTCAATTATTTTACTCCTCTTATTAAACTACTAAAGTACCATACCTCTCTGTACAAATCTGATTTGAATCAATCTAAGAATTAATTTCGTAACTGCCTGGTCGGTCGTGGCTAGCCTATACGACTTCCAGGGTTAAGAGGCCAAAGTCGTGCTATGACAAGGGAAAAGTTATTGCTGTCAAATTATACCCTCGTCTTTTTTCGGAGAACAAAACAGAGTCATCATCCTTACCCTGCCAACATGCATAGGAGCTGCCAGATGACACTGAACGCCTCATTTTCTATAAGGCTAGTTTCCTAGATGGTCCTGTAGAGAGATGATGATGAATCAGTTTCCTCACTCACCTCGAGTTTCGCCTCTGCCTGCTTGGCAAGCTCTCTCTGCGCCTGTTCGAAGTCCCTCAACATGGCAGCCACCTTCCTCCTCTTCTCCAACTCCTCGGATAGCCTCAAGTTGTACTCGGCCAGGAGTTCCACCGCAGAATTCACTATTGCGCTAAGACTGACCGCCGATTCCTTATCTGAAAACGAAAATTATTATTATCGATGACGTCTTCCTTGACCTTTCCATCAATGGCTTGGCTTCAACGTCTATAGTATTTCCAGCCAAGTAGACGTGTGCAATCTCACCAGAATTATTGGCATTTATAGACAGAGTGGCGATAAAGTTAATCAAGGTAGGCATTTATAAGATTGCTTCCCTCAATAGGGTCTCACAGAACAACAGATTTGTGGCTACTGATGTACCCACTACGACAAGCTACGTGGGATCAATTTTATTGGCACAAAACAATATCTAGAGCATTTATAAGGTAATCTTAAGAATTAAATGTACACAACACACAAAAGCCTTTAGTATTTTGTGGCTGAGTGACTTCACTGCGTGAAATTCGGTTCCACTCAAATCCCAGAGTCCCAGATTTTCGGAAAAATGTAGCTTAGGTATAAAATGTTGCTTAATGAGTCTGTTAAAATTGGTTTAGGCATTTCAGTGATTAACCCGGACAAATAGACAAAAAATTTGAAAATGTTGAATATATAAATACTAGGTATAACCACTTGAGAAAATACAGACAGACATTTCAATTTCATTTATGTATTGAGTTTTCCTTAGATTGTATAGCTGTAGTCAATTTAATAAAACCGCAACAGTATCACTGAGGTACAAGTCTCACAAAAGAACATCTTTTGTGATTCGATGAGTTTTATAGGCTGAGATTTCTCCTGACCCCGTTATGGTGGTTGGTATTCATATTTAATTATTAAAGTAATAAATATACATGTTTTACTTTTTGTTATCACTTTTTTTATTCTTTACAAGTTAGCCCTTTACTACAATCTCATCTGATGGTAAGTGATGATGCAATCGAAGATGGAGGAGGGGGGGGGGGGGGGGTGTGTGGTCACTTGTTGGGAGAATGAAAATCCACCCCCAATTCGGTTTCCACACAACATCGTACCGGAACGCCAAAAGCGCTTGGTGGTACGTCTTTGCGCCACGGAGGCCGTCAAAAGTGCCTAAAGGATGAAAGATATTAAGTGGCTCATATCAATAAGTAAGCCTACGAAACGCACCAAGTCATAATATCTCGAGACGAGACAAAAACGTATTGCATGGACCAATGACGGCGAAACAGAAAATTTATATTTTGATTTTACCGCTATTCGTCTTTCTCGTCACGAAATATCTCGAAGGTCTAGGCCACCTAGGGTTACAGGTGTGGGTCTATGTATGTTTATGCTCCTACATAGTTCATATTATTTATAAGCCTATATTTATTGATACCTATAATCTGGCAAGTTCGTTCATAATACTCCCCTGATATGCGGGCGACGGGGGGAAAGACTGCGCGGGTGTGAAATCGTACGTGCGGGGAAGTGAGGTGCATCAGTCGTCGGTGTTTCATTCATCGCTATACGCCTCCCGGCCCGCGCGGTCCATCGGGTGTGTTAAGAACGAAATTGCCAAGCTATAGTAAAAGATCCGAGTTACAAACAACCTTCACCCGACTGTACATATAATGGATGAAAAGTGTTTTATATAAAATTTAGAACATTAAAAATTAATTATTTTAATTAGGCTTAGTTTACAAGCACTTGAAACGTCAAGTTAAAAAATACATTGCGAAAACTAAAAATCTCCTGGCCAAATTATTATTATTAACCATTATTAAGTTTAGCCAGGAGTTATCGAGGCAACCTACTCGCAGCATATTTTTTATTTATTATACTAATTTTGATATAAAATATTTTCATCCATTTAACAGATGGGTGAAGGTCATCTCTCATACGGAGACTATTTTTTTTTTTTGCATTTATTTGAATTGGACTTTACAATGCCTATCTTAATATATATAAATCTCGTGTCACAATGTTTGTCCTCAATGGACTCCTAAACCACTTAACCGATTATAATAAAATTCGCACACCATGTGCAGTTCGATCCAACTTGAGAGATAGGATAGTTTAAATCTCAAATTATAGTCGCAATTTTAATTTATAGCAATAAATTAAAATTATTTGTCTCTATAATTATAAAAGAAAGTCGTGTTAGTTACTCCACTTATAACTCAAGAACGGCTGAACCGATTTAGCTCAAAATTGGCAGGGAGGTAGTTTAGAGCCAGGAGAAGGACATAGGATACTTTTTTTTGTAGGGGTAGGGTAGGGTTAGGGTAGGGGTAGGGTAGGGGTAGGGTAGGGGTAGGGTAGGTTTATGGTATAGGGATAGGGTAGGGGTAGGGTAGTTGTAGGGTAGGGTAGGGTAGTGTAGGGGTAGAGTAGAGGTAGGGTAGGGGTAGGGATAGGAATAGGGTAGTGTAAGGTAGGGATAGGGAAGAAGTGCAAATAAATAAATTAATAAGTCAAAGCGAAACTTGAACGGGTCCGCTAGTACATATAATAGGAATATGTCATGACCATTATAGACAAGCCTTTAGAATGACCTAAAGCTCAGGCCGGCGTTGTAGAGGAATTGGAACTTAAGTCCACCATACATATCCTAAAAAAAATATGTATCCCTAAAAATCTTAATTGTGTAGGAATTAGAATTTGAAAAATCTTGATTATTTGATTAATATCAAAGAAAAATGTAGGTATGTATGAATATGGGGTTATACAATTAAAAGGTATCCCATTGATATGCTTTCTTGGATTACGCAATTTCCAATGCGTGTAATTTAAAACATGATTTATTTTTCATGAAAAAAAAAAGACAGATTCAATAAATTCTAATCATTATCATTAATAACTTTTACTGCAGTAATTTATCGTGCAATTGGGTCTTTGACTAACTTTGATTTATTACTTTGAAATATTTTGATTTTTATGAGTCATAGCGGAAAATTAAATCAATATTAATTAATTAATATAAAAAAAAATTGTCAGCATATTTGTAAAATAAATAATTCGAAAATTCAAAAAAATCTAAAATTTTAAAATATATATAAAATTATATTTAATAATATTTTTTTTATATAATGAGAAATGTAAACATACACGGACAAACAACAAAGATATCTGTATTTTTGTATATGTACACCCGTACAAATAAAGAAGGTTATTTTGAATTCTGCTGTGTGTTGACAATACATCTTTTTCTCTTAACTAGATGTTGTTGATGCATACTAGACCTACCGGGTTGTTTTTTTTTTCAATAAAATTAAAAATCCTACCTACAACTACCTGTGCCTATTTTAGAAAAAAAAATAGAATAAATAAATGCCATGAGACATATTAAGGATCAGAATGAGGTACCTACACACTATTGGATTTTATTAAAAAATAAATAAATAAATGAAACAATTGACTCGAACGATAATTTATTTTTATATGCACAAATAATGTATTTTTGCATAAGTGTGGTACAATTGAATATTTTCGTTTGACATTTACCTTCTAACTTAGATAATAATTGCACTTCCGATACTTCTGGGGGCAGAGAAGCGATGCGCTCCCTGACTGCTTCGTCGCTAGAAGCACTGGATTCCAACTCTAACAATGCCTGGAAATTAAAAAAAAAAAATTTTTTTTAATCTTTTAAAATCTAATGTGGCCTTGAACGGACAACTGTGACCATGCCATTGGGTGACATGATACATGGGTATAGTTAATTTTTTTATATTATTCTAAATTGATCTATACTAATATTATAAAGAGGAAATATTTGATTGTTTGTTTGTTTGTATATATAGTCCGCGTGGAATTCAGTTTTTGACGAATCCCGCGTGAACCATGGATTTTTTCGGGATGAAAAGTGTTCCATACATTCATAATTACTATACTAATACATTCCAAATCGCTTTAGTAGCCGCAGCGTAAAGGAGAAACAAACACACTTACACACAAACTTTCGCCTTTATAATATTAGTTTTGTGTGAAATGTGATAGGCTCCGAAACTACTGAACCGATTTGAAAAAATCTCTCACTGTTGGGAAGCTACACTCCCTGAGGCTATTATTATATTTTCAAAAAAATTAGGGATCCTTCCTAAAACCCCAATAATGTAACCCAAGGTAGCTTAGAACCAAAAGACGGACATAGGATACTTAGGGTAGGGGTATGGTAGTGGTAGGGTAGGGGTAGGTACGTCCTATATCCTACATACACACCTAAGAAGTAGGGAATGATATTGACATTGACTATGATTCAAAGCGAAGCTTGACCGGGTCCACTACTCCGCTAGTATATTTACATATTATATTATATTATAATTATAATTTAATATTACCGCTTTAGTACATAAAATTATAATTTAATATTACCGCTTTAGTACATAAACGTACTGAGGCGTATCAAAAATTGCAGTCTAAGATGGAACGCGCTTTAGTTTGTTGCGCTTGACAATTTCACTTTGAGCGACCAGGAAACTTACGTTATTCGAAATGGAAACCGAGAGCGCGGGGTAAAATACTAGTGACGCCATCTATATTTACGAATGATCAACTCAGTTTAGTAGGAAATATTTTACAAACCCTATCTTATTTCCTACCACTAATTAAAAATAATACATATATAAACACAATGGCAAATTAAATAAACGTAATAATGATTATTTTTTACAAATGTAAAAAAGTAACACACTCGTCTTCAGTATACGTTTTCTTAATGCTTTATTTCGATTTGGAATTCCGTAAGATTACCGCAGACTACGTTTTTCTTCATTCGGAATATATATTATCGGAAGGGCTCGCATTCGTTACGTACGGACTCGCTGACTTTGTTCCGTTCGGAAAACGTACGTATTTTATATTGATTTCATGCATTCGGTTCGGTTTCCGAACACGGAAAACGGATTCGGAAAACGGTCGGCCTCGGCCTATTTAATCATAATAAATTTTAAAAGTAGTAAATATAAATAATAATATTTATACTAGAGCCTCCGTCCGGAAATACTCGATGTAAACAAACCACTAATTATCATAAATATATTTGTAAATTATTAAACAAACATTGCAAATTTTTTCACCTTTTCTTACTGGTAGGTTCAATAAAAATAACACTTTTATACCGTTATCTGGAACTTACGCAACCGTCCATTATGTAATATAAAAAATGCTTAAATTAAAGTTATCATTTTAGTTTTATGAATACGAGTACAATTTTGACAACCATAACTCAATGAGCGGCCAATTCTTATCAGTTTCATTGGTAAATAACATTTGGTTCTATTTTCCTCAATAGTCAAATTGAAGATTTGTAGATTTTAAATATTAGTAAATTAATGATTATACTACTGATGTTATAGATTTAGCGATATTGTAATCTTACATTATTTTAAAAACGTATACATTACTAAATTACACACACAACAATTTGAAAAAAATACTTAGCTTGTTAAATCCATTTTTAAAACAAAGTTCTATTTAATTTTTTAAGGGCAGTATAGCGGCTTTTGAAATACGTATTGATAATACGTACTTAAAAAGTATTCACTAAGAAATTATACTAAAACAAAGCAATTTTACCCCTTTATAACCGATAACTACATGAATATATCTAACCCCTGTAATCTAATTGTACTACTTTGTATAATTATTAAAAATTAATGATTATTATGAAGTTTCCAATTTGTTGTTGAGTGTAGACACCTGCTTGCACCTGATCTGATTGGTGGAACTCATAGAAAACGGCTCAAGCTCAAAATTATAGATTTTAGATGTATATTAGAGGTGAGGCGTATATACTGGAGCAGGTCTTAACACTAGGTTTGTTGGAAGACGTATGGCGTACGAGTACGGAGCAGGGACTTATACACGTATTAAGCGTATTTAGAAGTACCGAGTACCGAGGAGCGCAAGACGTCAACAGAGTGCGAGTCCAATACTCGCAAATACTCTAACGGTCCAACCAATACGGGACGTGTTCAGAGACGCGTTCGATTAGTAATGTGTGAGTGAGAGACTTCTATCAATGCCGAAAGAAAATAGACTTTGTTGTCTAGACATAAGACCGGTTTTTCAACGCAATAAACACTTCATACTCCAACAGACAAAACATCGCGAGACGCGTTCCCGGACGCGTTCGTTTAAGAATGTGTGAGTGACGTCCCATTGCTGATGAAAAAATGTCTTTACTTTATCAAACATAAGACCGATTTTTTAACGCAGTATACACTTAATACTCCAATATTTGGAGTCCCTGATTTTAATCCTTATTTTAAAAACATAATGTTTATTTGTTTTAGTATGATTATTTATCCGCTAAAGTAACAAGTTAATGTAACCCGACAGTATCATGAGGTAATATTAAAAGAAATAACTAAATAATAAAATTAAATTGAAATTTTGAAATTAATGACTGAAATATTTTTGTTTGCAAATTTTTTTCTTTTTTTTGTAGATTACATAAACCAAAAATAGTTGAAGAAACCAATTGAAAAAAACAAAATAAAAAGACAAAAATGATTTTCTGTTACCCGGGATCGAACTCAGGATTAAATTTTTTTGTACCTTGCGTACATACCACTAGTCCAAATGACTACGTAGAACTCGTTTGAAATTAATGTACGCTTAGTATCAGATAATATGACGTAAAATCGTTGGCCACTGAGTATTTAGGAGTACGTATCTATTCTATAGGTCCTAATGGCTCGTACTTCTAAATACTCGTGGAGCTAGTCTTTGGAGCGCGTCTCTCGGCGTACTCGTACTCGTAACACTCAGTACGCGTTTTAGCGAGTACGACTCACCTCTAATGTATATTTATTTATTTATATTATTATTATAATTTTATATATATGTTTTTCTCTAATTATCTATTTTAATTTTAATTTTTTATTATATTTATTGTTATTTGTATTTTGTTACCGCTAAAGTACAAAAGTACTGAGGCGTATCAAAAATTGCAGTCTAAGATGGAACGCGCTTTAGTTTGCGCTTGACAATTTAACTGAAAGCGATCAAGCACCTTACGTTATTCGAAATGGCAACCGAGAGCGCGGGGTAAAGTACTAGTGGCGCCATCTACATTTACGAATGATTTACTTTGTTTAATGTGAAATATATTACAAAACCTATCCTTATTTCCTACCACCACTAATAAAAAGAGATTAAAAATAATAATACATAAATAAACACAGTGGCAAATTAAATAAACGTGATAAATGAATCTTATTTACAAACATATAAAAAAACTTTTTTTTTTTAAATTACGTTTCATCCACAAGTATCTTATCTATATCTATCGTAGACTGTCAATAAATGTCCAGCAAGTAATAGTCGAATTTATGGAATACATTTTATAAGTAGCAATTATAATATTTGTTATAGTATGTTATATTTAAAAAAAAAATAGTAAATTATGCATTTAATTATCAATTAATGAGTTTTACAAGCACATATGCACTGCTATTTGAAAGAAAATAAATCCATTTTTATCAGTTGTTTGCTAGTTTTATAAAAGACTAGCGGACGCCCGCGACTTCGTCCGCGTTCAATCAATGTAAACTTTAAAGCCATATTTCACCACTTTAGGGGTTGAATTAAAAAAAATTTGAATTACATTATATTTCGTATTTTTTCATGATTTATGAACAAATTTTTAAAACTGTGACTCTAAAAATGAAGGAATTTTCATACAAACTTCGACCCTTATTTCACCCTCTTCTCATTTTATTTTCACAATAAAAAGTATCCTATAACCTTCTCCGTATTATGGTCTTAAACCGTGCCAAGTTTCATTTGAATTCAGTAAGCAGTTTCAGCGTGATGCCCTAATAAACAAAAAATATATTTTTAGCTTCAGTATCCATTATATAATGCACCCCAACAAAAAATTTCAAAATATCTTCAATGTACAGAATGTACAAAATACAGAATTCGTATTATATAAGTAGGTATAGATTTTAGATGTCGCTGGCGTCCTTTATGCCACGCTAACGTTTGTTGTTAAATGTTAAATGGTATATGAAAAATCTCAAATTGCGAATAATAGAATTCGGCCAGTTTTATTATTTTATAAAAGATAAAAGATATCAAAGAACTCACTTTGTTTTACACTCATTTTAGATTTAACATATTATTATAGAAGTTGCATATGTTATTAAGTATTTTTAATAAGTTTAGTAAGCTCTGTAAGTAGATTGTAATTTCTCTTTTTTTTGGCTGAATAAAGGTTTCTTTTTTATTCTTTACCAGTTAGCCCTTGACTACAATCTCAGCTGTAAGTGATGATGCAATCTAAGATGGAAGCAGGCTAACTTGTTAGGAGTATGAAAAATCTAAACCACTTTCGGTTTCTACATGGCATCGCACCGGAACGCTAAATCGCTTGGCGGTGCGTCTTTGCTGGTAGGGTGGTAACTAGCCACGGCCGAAGCCTCCCACCAGCTAAATTAAAATTATTATTATATTATATAACACTTACAATGTTCTGGATATAGTGACCCGGTTGTAGGGTTAAGGAGTTTCTTTATGACATATCAACACTCACCTTCTCTGCTAGTGTTGTTATCGTAAACAGCCCCAACCCAACCAAACTTGATAGGATCCCAATAAAACACCTTATGATACCTGTTCTAATATAGATCTTGCTGCAGTTCTAGTAAGGCCAAAGTTTTAAGCTGATTATAGAGATATTTATATAACAGGTTATGGGTAAAACTCTAGCACCTACTTCTACTGTATATGTTACCGTAAAATTGTAATATACGTTAGTTTATAATCTCACTTGTGATATTATAATCTGCAGTCAAATTGTGAACTGAACATACTGATTACAATTTAACGTGTTATCTATCAGAAGTGAAACCATTAAATTGCAATCTTAAAACATCAAACAGCCTTACAGCAGACCGTTCTGTGTTCATAGAGTTAGGAATGACACATAACACATATGTCAGTCAAATAAAATACTTCAAGAATCACATATGTAATTATTCAAGAATCGCTCCGTACGAGTACTGGGGATGCCAATGGCATAAGTGTGGAAACCAACCCGGTGTCTTGCAGAGCGACAGTAAAAAGGTGACAGTGGTATGAGCTCAAATAACTCTTGTGCACAGTCTCAGAAATTAATTCTGTATAATACTGAGAGACCAGTAACTTTCCGGTGGCCAAGACTTTGAAGTTTTGTCAGAAGGGGTGTCTTTGCTTATGAGTTTCCTGACTCGGCGATCCATAGTATCCAAAGCAACCAACTGGTACTTGGCAGACCCATCAAAAAGATGACTGCAATACTCCATAATACACAACCGGACTTGAGCTTGGTACAATGTTAGCAATATGTGTGGCGTGAAGTACTTCTTCACCTTATTAAGGATACCAATCTTTTTGGCAGCAATAGGGATTATGACAGTTTTTACAAACAGGGTATCTGCGATCATTACTTTCGGAGCTACAGGGATTTAAAGGGTCAGATTTACGGCGCTGCCGCGGATCCCTGAAAAACGCCCCATACAAAATGGCACGAACTAATGACTTCGTACGTAATGTAGTGATCCTTAGATTTGTATGTGCGTTCAAACAAAATTACTAATATCTTTGTTATTTGTGCGTTTATGTTTATAGTTCATGTATTAAAAAATGTCACATTTAATGTAAGGAAGCTGAAACTGTATGAATTTTCATCTAATTACGATAAAAGATTTTTTATAGATTTTGCAATTTTATAATCTCATTTATTTTGCAAATATCCAGTCAATTTTTGCTTTTTATGTATAAATTAGTTAACATTGACTTTATTTACCCGAATGTATCATAAAAATCAATATATTCAAACCTAGTCATCATCCCCATTTTGGCTTTGGCTTCTATGGATCAACCAAAATTGATTGTAGCCACTTTCTATTAAATAAATCACGAATAACAAAAAAAAATGAGAGTGGTGCTCTATGTGACAGTTAATAAAAGTCCAGATGTTTTTAAATCAAAACAAACTTTTCAAATTAATCAAACCAATACCTTTATTAGCTCTTCGGGCTCTGGTGGGTCTCCAGGTGGTGTGTTGGGGCTAACAGAGTCATTTTGACTCTCTGACTTACTCTCGCTGCGTCTCCTTTCACGTTTCTCTTTCTCTTTGCTTTTCTCTTTTTCCTTACTCTTCTCCTCTAGCTTTGGCTTCTTCTCTGGTTCTTTGACCTCAGGTTCTGTAGTTTTTCTCTTAGCAGCATTTACTGGCTCAGCATCATTGGGATCAACTGAAATAGAAATATGTACAAAGTGAGCATTTTGTTAATCTTTTGCTAAACTTGAAAGTGCAATATCCGTACTGTACTTATATTTCATTAACCCATATAGACGTGTAACAGTCTAGATTGAATATCAATTTAAAAAAAGGTTTTGCTTTTCAAATTCATTTACATTTTAGATGTCTTTTCTCATGCACAGTTAGCTACACTCCTATAACAAAAATGGACTGATCCTACAGAGCACCAGAACATTGATAAACTAATCACAACTAGACACCAAAGAACCTCTTCCTCCTTCATTATTGGGTGATTTAGTGAAAGGTTGACATTTAAATTTGTTTATCTTCAGTAGGCTCAGTTTAGAAGCACTTTTGAAGGGAATCTGTCTGTAGTAATTCTAGTGATGATGATGCTGATGATGGTGAATAATTTACAGAGAATCTATTCTGGGAAGTATGTTTGGCTATTATATGTAGTGGCAAGGTATACATACAAGAGAATATCTTAGCAATTTATGAATCCATCATGTGACTGAGTACCAATGTATATAGGGTTAAGCAATTCCTTGAGAATCGATTAAACCCGCCCTTCTGCGCTCATGTTGTTTTCTCTGCCTTGCCAAATTTGGTAAGATCCTACTAGAGCAGCTTTGGATACCTATTCTAATAAAGAACTTGCTGCAGTTCTAGAGGCCAAGGTCTTTAAACAAGTTATATGTCTACAGCATACACACTAACCACATAGCCATTTTTAGTTAGTTCATTTGTTAGGTCAAAATATTTATTCACTTTTATACTGATATATATGTAAATATATGAATGCTGCATTAGTATGTAAAACTGAGGAAACTGACACTCGTAGTCTGTCATCTTACCAATAATTGTTATTACTTCTTTTGTGAAGATGAAAGCTGGTAATTAATAGATATAAATAAAACTGAAGTATCTGGCCCTGAATTTCAGAATAGCTGAGTATTCTTAAGTGCTATTAGTTATTTACACAATAGTAAAACACAAACAATCCTTTTCATAATTTTTGTTTGTCTGTTTGTCTGGTTTAAACTGGAATGACTGAGCCAATTTTTACTGTGTTGTGGGAGACTAACATTCTAAAGGACCACAGTTTAAAAGTGAATAAATATTATCACCTAACAAATGAACTAGGTGCGAGAGGATTGCCAGGAAAATCTCTCTGTAACTTGCTTAAAGGCCTCTCTAGAAGTGGAGCTAGTTCTATATTAGAACGAGTATCCAAAGCTGCTCTAATAGGATCTTACCAAATTTGGATAGGTAGGGAGAACAACACGAAGAAGAACACGGGACAACAAGCAGAAGGGGAGTGTTGATTGATTGTCAAGGAATTCCTTAACCCTACATCCAGTAGTCACAAGTCCTGGACTTTGCTTTGGTGTTTTTCTCTGTACCACACGATGGACCCGGCACCTGCACGGTGAATCCATGGAATGCTAAGATATTTGTCTAATTTTTTCATAAATAATTTTTTTAACTAGTGTGTAGCATGATAGCTTGACATCACTTTAAAATTGTTAAGGGGTTCCTTGTATTGGATTAATAAATGTCGGGGCGGCTTACATATAGCGAAACTAGCATAGTAACCAATGGTTATAAACTTACCAGCAACTTTATACTCTTGTATCTTACTAGGTTCATATACAGCTCTCTCTTCCCATATGTTTAGTATGCGATGTAGCGACTGCTTAGTCTTAGCGTTGATTCCAGTTTTTGCCATGTGTTTCAGTGCATCAACAAGCACATTGCCAAATTCTTTCCCATATTCAGGTCCTTTCTTTTTGCTATTCTGTATTACATCATTTGCTAGATACATAAACGTCAGCTGCTTATTATCTTTAGCTGGAAAGTACAAAAAATAAATTTAATAAAAATAAAAACATAACTCCTTTGACATATTAAATGCTGTTCCAGGGAATCTGTCTTTGCTTTGAATGTAGTATAGCTTGGTTTGTGTCTACTCTCTACATGTACACATTTCACTTCCTCATTTTACACTGTATGAAAATGTTACAATATAAAAATATGTTATGTTGACATAGTCATTTCTATTTTCTATGCCTGTGTCTAGGGCCCGACGGACTCTCCCGACCGTAGGACATTCGTATGGTAGATTTAGCTTAATTATAATTATTAGATTTGATGAATTTCTAAGTTGTTATGGCTGTTTATATGGTTTTTTATTCTAGAAAATGTGTACTTTAATCTGGTGTATATCTTAGTGTTGTGTAAGAAGTTTGGTTAATTTTGAAATAGTTTATTAGTTTATAAAAAAAATAATCAAAGTTTAACATCTTTTATTAAAAGTAGATATTTGTTACTAATACTTAATACTAGGTACTTAATACTATAGTATTAGGTATATCATATGTATTCAGCAGTCAGAGAATAAAGGCTATTTTTATTTTTTATTTTTATTTTATTTTAGATATTCGTTGGTAGATTAACTACAACAGTAAAGTTATTCTCTATATTCTCCCCTACTCGATGTGGAAATTTATTTTCAAATAATTGCGATACATCTGTCGAATTTTGGTATTTTATGGAGATTTTTGGGAGGTGGGGCGTATCAGGGTGTTTGTCTATATATATCTGGTTGATATCATGGGTGTACCAATGGTTAAGCAGAAAGATTAATAAATGTATCATAATCTTTATAGTTAAAATTAGTCAATAATTTTAGTTAGGCATAATTTCATTATAGACTGAGTAAAATTTAACTGAATTGTGTATTTTATTGATATATTTGTAATCATTTATGAAAAATCATTGTTTAGAAATGTTTATGGTTACATCATCAACAGTACAAACAATGTAAAGACAATCCAAACAATAATCTAGCAGGGAAGAATTCTAGAATATTGTATCTATTGCAATTGGATTACATATTGTCAACAATTTTATCACCAAATAAGCACAACACCTACTAAATTTATTCTACTTCAAGTATTTACAAATAAATACATTATATACGTGTTTATTCCATGTACGTGCTCAGCCACATAGGTATTTTTATCAAAGTTATGTTTGAAACGTTCTCAGTCTATAACATTACACGTGAACATTATCGATAGTAAAAAAGATGGATTTTCTATCATGCGACTAGATTCTTATAAAGCCTGATAGATATATTTATAGAATAACACTTAATAGACATTAATTAGTGATATTAACAGCATTAATTACCTTTTAATAGCTCCTTGTGCCATGTTTTGACTATCGCGGCATGGTGTTTTCTGTGATGTATAAGCCACAAGGATAATGTCTGGATACTCTGTTGGCTAGGATTTAATTCCTGTAGCTTACGAATTAACGCGTTTTCAGTAAAACCCGACATAATAAACGAATTTTCACACTTTAAAACTGAGCAGCATTACCAAAGAACGCGCAATCAACCTATTTTTATTTTATGGTTGACATTGACAATTGACATTTTGGTCTATGGTTGACGACTGACAAATGACGTTGGTGTTTAAAACCACAAACAATACTGTAATTTTTTACTGAATAATTATGGCTCTGCATTCCTGCTATTTTGAACAAATCACTCCAAAAACTAATAATAATTATAAACGATTCTGCCTTACTACCTTGCTAATTAAGGATTTAAGAGTTATTTATAAAAATAACAATATTCTTACAATTTAATCAAGACAAACAAACAAACCGACATATAGGGATCTAGATGACGCTGACGTACTGAATTGCTGTACGATTTCACTAGGCGTTTCCGTTGGGTAACTACTTAGTGAGAAGGATAAAATTTAAAACCTACTGTCTTGGTTTTTTATTAAAATTTTGTTATTTATAACACGCTAACAAACTTCTGTGGTTGACTTTTATTTACTTTTTGGCACAGAATAATCAATAATAGGCAGATGGAGCGCACGGAACACGACGGTATCGTAACACAAATACAAAATTCGAAAATGAATAAGTAAATTCTCGAGTCAGTACGACACGAAGCGTCGCATCAGTGATTTCCAATAATATTCAAGAAAAAAGGCGCCTTTTGTTTTTAAATAATTTAAAAACTGTTATCAAAAACTAAAGAAATAAGATGGAGTAAGTAAGTATTTTTTATTGGTTATTAATGATTAATATTTAATTGTTGTTGTCGTTGTTGTTGTTAGTATTAAATTTTGAAATACAAATTATGAAAAAAGTTTGTCTATGCTAATGTCAAGGAGACGCGTGACTTTTGTTTTTTTTTAATGGGTTTCACCGGCTTCAGCAGTCAGCAAAGTCTCACTCTGATTACTCTGTTCTTGGTATCTACATTTTCAAAAAATGAAACCCTCTGCATACTACTAAACATGAAAATCGATGGCCGTTTCCGAGATTCAGATTATCTATCTACTTATTAAAAATATGTACATAATTATTATATTATGAGCTGTGATAGCCCAGTGCATGACCTCTGTCTTTGGTGTGGAGGGCATAGGTTCGAATTCGGACTCCGGTCCGGGGCATACCTAAAATTTTTCAGTTGTGTGCATTTTGGGAAATTAAAATATCACGTGTCTCAAACGGTGAAGGAATAACATCAGTCGCGAAGAAACCTGCGTACCTGAGAATTTTCTTAATTCTCTATGTGTGTGAATAATTTGCTAATCTGCATAGCTGGGCACCGTTAATCAAATAGTTAACTTCGTTAATCGATAATCCGCTACAAAAAAAAATAGCTTCGTTAAACGTTAAAGCGTTACATTCCGGAAGAATTAACGCAAGTTAACGTTAATCGTTAATCCGTTAATATGACTGTAATATTACATTTTTATATCAATGTGTGAGATCACCATTGAAAAAATAAGGATGAGCACTGGGGAAAAGTGCCATAATTTGATTTTAGTTGATTTTATCTATATTTAACATAAATATAGTAATTTGTTGATTTCTTTGAAAAAAAATCAGTCATCATTTCTTACTTGTCTGAACCTGCTTTTCGCGTCGCGCGGTAAATTATGCGGCATTGGATTAACGATTAACGGACTTCTGCATATTAAGGGAAGTTAACGTGTCCGTTAACATTTTAAAAAGTTAACTTAAAAGTTAATCCGTTAATCAAAATGTTAACTTCGTTAATTAACGATTAACGGATTAACGAGTTAATGCTCAGCTATGCTAATCTGCATTGCAGCGCCAGCATGGTGGACTATTAAACCTATCCCTTTCGTTATGAATTTCTGAGAGGAGAGTCGTGCTCAACAGAGCGCTAAATGTGGGTTGTTAATGATGATACATCATCATCATCATCATCATCATCATCATCATCATCATCATCATCATCATCATCATCATCATCATCATCATCATCATATCAGTCGATGGACGTCCACTGCAGGACATAGGCCTATTATAGGGACTTCCAAACATCACGATTCTGAGCCGCCTGCATCCAGCGAATCCTTGCGACTCGCTTGATTTCGTCAGTCCACCAACACTTCGCGTTCTAGTGTGCGGTCGCCATTCCAGCACCTTATGACTCTAACGTCCATCGGCTCTTCGAACTATGTGCCCCGCCCATTGCCACTCCACTTCACGCAACATGATGATACATAATTATCTATACAGTTGGTGAAAACATTGCACTGGGAGAACATTCGCCAAAACAAACTAATGAAAAAATATTTCCTCTTTTAAATAATTTAAGAGTCGTGATAGCTCAGTGTATATGACCTCTGCTTCCGATTCCGGATGGTGTGGGTTCGAATCGATTCGAAAAAAGTTGTGTGCATTTTAAGAAATTAAATATCACGTGTTTCAAAAGGTGAAGGAAAACAAGCATACCTGAGAATCTTCTTAATTCTCTGCGTGTGTAAAGTCTGCCAATCCACATTAGGCCAGCGTGGTGGACTATTGGCCTAACCCCTCTCATTCTGAGAGGAGACTGGAACTCAGCAGTGCGCCGAATATAGGTTGATAAGATGAAATAATGGTAAATAGGAATCTATACTAATATTATAAAGCTGAAGAGTTTGATTGTTTGTTCGTTTGTTTGATTAAACGCGCTAATCTCAGGAACTACTCTACCGATTTGAAAAATTCTTTTAGTGTTAGATAACCCATTTATCGAGGAAGGCTATAATCTATATATTATAGTATATACCTATTTTAATTTATAGTAGGCTTTTTTTATTAAGTAAGAATACAGATAGGTTTTAATAATTTATTCTACTAATGTTGTCCCAACGTGGTTGAAAATGACCCTGCCAAGTAGGTAAGTATCTACCCACCTCTACACGTGCATTTACCATAGCCATACAAGTAAATGAGATGTCCAACTGATTAACACAACCGGTAATACTGCTAGAAGAAAAATATCAGCTACAAAGGCATCTTTATACTATGGATATTTTTAATATCTTAGGCAGTTAGGTACTACTAGCTTGCAACAACAAGAAGACAGTATTTTGAAGCTTATCACAAAAGCTTTAAAGTCGAAAATTATAATTAAGTAAAAGAGATAGTTATTTATAGGGAAAAAACTTGATAATCAATGTAGTTTTTTTGTCTGGTGCTTCAGCAATTTATATGTGACATGGTAAAAATTTAAATTTAGGGTTGGCAACTGGAGTTCTGGAGTTGGAATGGAGCTGTCAATAACAATAGAAAAAAATTAAGATTATTTCATCTCCTTTTATTTTTAGTTTTACGTTACGAAGTCCTTTAATCCTTTTCGTAGAATTTGCTCTAATTGTGCCAAGTTTGATTTGAATTCATCTAGTAGTTCCGGAGTGATACATTAAAAAAATGTTCTCTTTTATACTTTATTGCGTTTTTTTAACACATTAGCTATTACTGTGATGATGTCATGATAAAAAATTAGATAATCCTTATAACACTAACAAGCGCCAAAACTGATACAAGACATTTGTTCGGTCCAGATACTCGATACCAGAGGAAGGAAGAAAGGATTAAGAAAGGTAGGTTATAACAAAAGAATGGATCAACAAATCTCTTGGCAACATGCAGAATCATCAAATCTCTTGGCAACATGCAGAATCATAATCTGCATGATTTTCTGAGTTCAAAACTGTAAACAGAACGCGGCCCTCGGAATATGCACACGCAATACCTCACAGCGCCTGGTCTACAACATGAAAATAACAGCATAAGCTATGGTGGATCTCTAAGTCAAAATCCAAATTCAAGTAGGCTTAGTTTACAAGCACTTATGGATCGTCAGGTTCTCTATACTAATATTATAAAGCTGAAGAGTTTGTTTGTTTGCTTTCTTGCTTGAACGCACTAATCTCAGGAACTACTGGTCCGATTTGACAAATTCTTTCAGTGTTAGATAGCCCATTTATCAAGGAAGGCTTTATATTATCCCCGTCTTCCTACGCGAACGGGATTCACATGGGTGAAACCGCTCGGCGTCAGCTAGTCTTATGATATAATAGTAATAAGTACCTACCTAAATTGGAAAATTTAAAATTAAAGTTTTGTATCTAATTTTCAAATCTGTTCTGAAGACTTGTAACCTGCAGAAAATTGATAATTATGGTGATAACATAAATAATAATTAATAATAAGTTGTAAAAAATATTTAACGAAAATGAATAATTATGAGAAATTAAACTGCGTGACACGTTCAAAATATTTACATACTTAAATATTAATCTCAAATTAATATTCATACTCTATCGGATGTTACAAAACGACAAAATACCTCTTAACTTTATGGTTTATATACCTATTTACATATCCTATCCTTTTTGTCAAACAAGATGTAAATATATAAAATAATAATAATAACAATGTCGATACATATAGTCCAGCCCTAAGAGGATCGCGCTAATTGTCTGAGATCTTTCTCTGCGCGGGCTAGCACCTGCGCCGTCGCAGCCGTATCTCAGTAAGCACAGTTTTCAAAGGCCGAACCGCACGCGCCTCTCGACCGCGGCCGACTGCACGTGAAAATGAGATCGAGTTTCTAAATTTGAATATTTATTTATTTTAATCACCCCGCTTCAATACGCTTTCCTCAGTGGCCTGTCCTTAAAGGTTTTATATTGTGTTAATTGATATTTTTTTTATATTTAAATAACGAATACGTAACGATGTTTTTATTAAATAGAGTTCGTCCCAGTGTTTTTGTTATTGTGTCCCTAGTTTTACTAGCTAGTGCACAAAAACCGTCAAATGGACATCGAGACGTCGGTAAGTATCGATCTTAATTGTTTAAATACTAGATACATTAATAATTAATATTAAGTATCTATCTTAATTTATAAATAAATTTATTCATTTATAAGTAAGTAGTAGTAAGTACTTAAGTAAGTAACTATTCATTTATTTTAAAAAGCTTGTCTTTGTTTTCAGTATGCCTTTAATAAGTTTTAATTCAGCAAACTACGTTACTTTCCGAACTTAATATATCCTCCTGAAAAAGCTGCACATTTTCAATTTTATCGGAGCTAGGGCATTTTAAATATTTAATTAAGTTGTGAACCAACATATTATTAGCTAAACATTTCAATTTCAATTAAAATTTTATTATAATCTTAATAGAAATACCTAAAATGAAATTTTTAAGAGACAATCTATAATCACAGTATTGCTGCTCGCCCATAGGCTAAGAGCAACACGCTCGCGCTATTAACCCTCTGGAGCACAAGGCGTGCATAAGGTTTTGAACTAGGGTAGGCACTATACGTGTAAGTGATACCAAAATGGAAAATTCCTTCTCCAAGAAAGAATTAATTATGTCAAGCAGATAGACATGTATGAAGTGCAACCCACTGGAAGTATTGGGGTGCTTTTATCCCTCTGGATGGATACTACCCTTCTAATGCTTATCCTTTAGCCAAAGGAAACACAAATTTTAGGGTCCTAAAGAATACCTTCTTACTTAATATTATCAGCAAACATTTGCCGATTTTAAGGTCAAGTAGGTGATATATGGTAATCAATCAACAAATGAGTACTGTATCTATTCGTAACTGTAATTTCGCAAGGGTGTCATGTATATATAAATTATCTTACTCCTAATGCACAGTAACCTACATAAGCTTCAAGTTACAACAGTTTGTAAGCTAGATATAAACGAACGGTTAATAGCTCTCTTCCCGCCATCAATGTAGAAATAATATAGACGTTGGTAAATAGGCACCTACTTATATTGGATTTAAACTATTTACTTAGTGAAGGAATAGATCGATATCAATAATTAATCGTCAAAGATTATTCTATTACATTATGTCATTGATTAAAATTCTATTTATAATCAATAAGGACAAGATTGATAGGTTTTGTCTTTTATATTGAAGAATTAATTTAAGAATACTTAATTAATTCATCATCATCATCATATCAGCCGATGGACGTCCACTGCAGGACATAGGCCTTTTGTAAGGACTTCCAAACATCACGATACTGAGCCACCTGCATCTAGCGAATCCCAGCGACTCGCTTGATGTTGTCAGTCCACCTGGTGGGGGGTCGGGCAACACTGCGCTTACTAGTGCGGGGTCGCCATTCCAGCACTTTGGGACCCCAACGTTCATCGGCTCTTCGAACTATGTGCCCCGCCCATTGCCACTTCAGCTTCGCAACTCGTTGAGCTAAGTCGGTCACTTTGGTTCTTCTGCGGATCTCCTCATTTCTGATTCGATCACGCAAAGATACTCCTAACATAGCTCGTTCCATCGCCCGCTATGTGACTCTGAGCCTTCTTATGAGGCCCATAGTTAGCGACCAAGTCTCAGAACCATAGGTCACCACTGGCAACACGCACTGTTCGAAGACTTTTGTCTTCAGGCACTGAGGAATTTCTTAATTAATTAGAGTCTAGATATATAAATAAAAGAAGAGAACAGGATGTATGATCATAGATCCAAGCGAGTTCAGTGTCCTGAAAACATTCAAAGCTTTTCGAAAAAAGAAATAAAATATACGTGCTAATAAATTAAAATATGGAATATGTAGGTAGCTAGTTTTTAATTTAAAACGAAAATAGCACTTGCATTACCTTTTATATCTACCTATTATTTGATTTTCATGACAATAATGCCTGTTTTTTTTATTATAAGGTCTGTCTAGTTCTATTATTTGATCTAAATAGGTCTGTGTTGTAGTAGGCAAATACGGAAGCTTTTTTTGTCCTATTTGCAAACGTAGAATTGTCAAACGTAGAATGGCTTATTTAAGTTTTTTGTCGGTTTAATTATTAAAACTCAATTATTAAACATGATAATAACTATTTAACGCTAGCCACACACGGTCAAGTAGTGGGCAGTGAAAAAAAATATCGAAGTAGGTACCTATTGTTATGGAAATGGTGGACAGACTTGAAAAAATATGTACTTGACAGTCAATAGCTGGCGTAAGGTTCTTAGTAGGTTTTTAATTGGTGTTTCTTTTTTTTAATATGTTCTAGTAGATACAGAAGTGTTATTATAATTATTATGTACATTTTCTGCAATAACTTTGTTTCTAACTCTCTCCGAGTTCACGCCCAAGGAGTATAGTTTTAAGAGTGTATAATTCTTAAAACTCTCGTTGTCTTCGGCTCACGAGGACCTGGGTTCGAGTTTTGGGTTGAGCTATGAAATATTGAGTATTTCTTTTCCACGAATTTCTCAGTTAAAATTTAACCTTCAGTGTGTTATCAGACCACCTTGCCACATAGAGCACGTTATCGGGTCATCATCAATACCGACTGATACTGATCCTCAGAAATTCATTATCATAATTATCAACCCATATTCAACTCGCTGCTGAGCTTGGGCCTCCTCTCAGAATGAGAAGGGATGAATTGGCCTAACCCCTCTCAATGAGACTATACTGCAATAGTCCCAATGCAGATTGGCAGACTTCACACACGCAGAGAATTAAGAAATTTCTCTGAAATGCAGGTTTCCTCACGATGTTTTTCCTTCTACGTTTGTAGTTTTAATTTTTAGTTCACGATGCAAGTCCACTTGAAATAAATGAATTTTGATTTTGATTTTGACCCATCACGCAGCTCCAATGCGGTTTGGTGGGAAGCTCGTTCTTCTTCTAGTAGAGTTTTTTTTCCACATAATTATTATAATTTTTTTAATTGATAATGAATACAATAAGGAACTTAAGCTATCTTATCCTAATAACTATATAAATCATGCCCACGTGGAATGGTGGCAAGAATACTGGCTGCATTTCCGCGCTGGACAGCCAGGCTGATCCTTTGCGCAAAAAATGAGCCAGCCCTTCTGTCACCAGTCGAGGCAACTAGCCGCGGTGAAATTATTCGATAAATTTTTTTCGCACTGCGACTCAATGGCCAAAGGGTCTCCACGGCAAAAGGTATAATAGACTAAATATGTAACTAATAGAATAAATATGTAACTCTCTGTCAGTGAGGCATACTTGAGCCACTTACCGGTTTCAGCTTTTTCTGCTGCGGCTCCCGGTCTTGATTCTGTCTCCCTGATATGACACGGTGCTAATGTGTCAACGCATGTAGCGTCCCACATTAGGGCCCGCCCTATTTCCCAGGGAACTAGCGTCCACTTGAAATAAATGAATTTTGATTTTTGATTTTGACCCATCACGCTGCTCCAATGAGCCGTGATAGCCCAGTGGATATGACCTCTGCCTCCGATTCCTGAGGGTGTGGGTTCGAATCCGGTCCAGGGCAAGCACCTCCAACTTTTCAATTGTGTGCATTTTAAGAAATTAAATATCACGAGTCTCAAACGTAAGAATTTTCTTAATTCTCTGCGTATGTGAAGTCTGCCAATCTGCATTGGGCCAGCGTGGTGGACTATTTGCCTTACCCCTCATTCTGAGAGGAGACTCGAGCTCAGCAGTGAGCCGAATATGGGTTGATGACGTTACGCTGCTCTGTGGTTTGGTGGGAAGCTCGTTCTTTTTCTAGTACAGATAAAATATTAAAAACTCACACCAAATTACATGCACTCGTATATTATTTGTGCTCGTATCTGTACCAAGTCAACTGGTTTTGGAGAGTGAAATCACCGTGTCACTAAAAAGTAAAAGTGGTATCGCCGACGGGCTGCGATCTGAAACTTCGTAATAGTAATATTATGCGCTTATGTGCATAACGACATTGAATTTGTTATGTAAACATTTGTATATATTAGTCTTATTTACCGGCTCTATTGGTCTAAGATCCCATCACACTTCACACTATCACACTAATAATATGAAGGCGAATTTGTGTGTGTGTAGTGTATGTTTGTTCCTCCTTTTCGCTTTTTTTTATTCTTTACAAGTTAATTGATTATGAAACACGGCTAAAACTCACGTGATATTAGGTTAGGTAGGGCCCTTAGTCAAGAGCTGGTTCTTGCATCGCGGCACGATCCAAACTCTTTTGGATCGTGCCGCGGTTCATAATCAATTAATATGAATAACACTCACAATAGTTTAAATTCTTTACAAGTTAGTCCTTGATTACCATCTCACCTGATGGTAAGTGATGATGCAGTCTAAGATGGAAGCGGGCTAACTTGTTAGGAGGATGAAAATCCACACCCCTTTCGGTTTCTTCACGGCATCGGAACTTGCTTGGGTGGTACCCACCCAAGCAAGCCATTTAGCGTTCAGTTCCGATAGGGTGATAACTAGCCACGCCCGAAGCCTCCCACCTGCCAGACCTGGACCAATTAAGAAAACCTCAATCGGGCCAGCCAGGGATCGAACCCAGGACCTCCGTCTTGTAATTCCAATGCGCTTACCACTGCGCCACGGAGGCCTTCAAAAAGCTGATAGTTACCTACTGGATGAAAATATTTTATATAGATTAAATTAAAAATGTCCAATGTAATCCAGGAATCCAGGACTGTTTTTTTTCCAGGGCCAAACGAAGTATCTCGTGACCAATAGCAGCACAACCGGAATATTGCCATCTTTTTTGTTGCGTTAGAACGAAAGAGATAGAAGACGACTCGGTCAACTAATGGTTGACATTTTGTCCATTTCTCCTCGCGAGATACATGGCTGGTCACATGCTAGGCATACCGTTTAACATTATCACCCTAAGCCCGCCAAACCGCATTCAAGCAACGTGGCGGGTCTAAACTCCATATCCCCTCTCCTATAAGAAGGAGAGGCCTGGCCTTGTAGAGGGCCGTTAAAATAGGCCGATAATGATGAGGTAAATACTAGTAGGTACATATTTTAAAATAATGTGCACAAAAAGAAGTTTTCCAGTTCACCATAAAATTTTATGGTGGCGCCGATAATTTCGATAGCATTCGAATTATTAAACGGCGAAATTAAAAAATACCAACAACAGAAACTTGTTTCGTAATAATAATTAATGTGACAACCATCAGGTTGACAAAAAATAACGAATCTATGCGGTCACCTATCCAATGGATTTTTTTTTATTAATTTTCCTTTTATATAATACCATTTATTAACTCAGTTTACATTAAAAATCAGTCTTGATTGTTTTTTCATCAGATTAAACAAAACCAAAAAAAAATGTCTAGATACCGGTAAAGCCGGGTCTCCTTTCGTGATTATTAACTAAAGATATTTGTCTATGGATAGAGGATATAAACTTAAATGATGCAAACTTAGACCTTACTTTTGATAGATTACATCACTGTTATGTATATAATTTGTCTGAATTTTAAATGGGGTTTTTTTATGATTTATTATTTGAAGTGCTTTATTTTAGCATTTACAAAATTATAGTCTAAAAAGGTCTGCCCAAAGCCGAAAAAGAAGTGCAAGCTAGTGGCGAATAAATATAGGACTAAACCCTCATTCGCACGTGAGTTTTTTAACGGATGGGTTTTAGTATGAAGTTAAATGAAGGTCTATTTCCAACGCCCAAAATTGAAAATGCAACACTGCTCAAAAAAAAGTGTCGTGTTTTAAAAACGCTGTCCTATTTAAACGCTTTTTTAACATCCGTTAAAAAAGCTCTTGTGCGAATGGGGGCTTAGCCTAGACTTATAGAATAGGCAGACGGTATCTCGCTGTCAAACAACTGAAGCACCATTATGGCGCTGAGTCATTGAATATGTGTATGTGAAGTTTTGGCTGGTGGGAGGCTTCGGCCGTGGCTATTTACCACCCTACCGACAAAAACGTACCGCCAAGTGTTTTAGCGTTCGGTACGATGTCGTGTAGAAACCGAAAAGGGGAGTGGATTTTCATCCTCCTTCTAACAAGTTAGCCCGCTTCCATCTTAGACTGCATGATCACATACCATCAGGTGAGATTGTTGTCAAGGGCTAACTTGTAAAGAATAAAAAAGCAGTGAATTGCCAGGACAAGAAATTAATGATAGTCATCTGTCTTTATATGGGAATCTGTGTGCGTATCGGCGAGTTAGTACGAGTAGGTATATGCGAACTATCGCAATTTGGTTAGTTTCCCTTTTTATTTCAGGAGACGGTGTCTGGACTTCTTATTGCGTCTATGGACCTTACCAAAATATTCTCATAAAAACATAGGTACATAAATAAAACCTCCCATTTTTTAAGACGGATAAAAAGAAGGTATTAATCAAACAACAACATGTTTGAACTTTAAAGATGGCTACTTTGTTTTTTTTTTGTAATTTACTCGTAAGTATGATGTGATTTTATCACGATAAACGTTTACGCATTTATCAAGTTGAGGATTAAATAATAATTATTATAATAATTGATGATCTACTCGTACCTACTAAATGGCTACAACCAGATTCGCAATCGGGCGTTCATCATATACCTTATCAACCGATAGACGTCCACTGCAGGACATAGGCCTTTTGTAGGGACTTCCAAACATAAGAATCAACCTTATTAATCTGCGTAAAGGTTTATTCCAATGCAATCTTTGCAAAATCAAAATCTTTGCAATTGCACGTCATCAGTCAGCATCCTCAGGAGATGTTGACTCTACAAGTCAACATCTCCTGAGGATGCTCCGGTTTCGGGGTCAAACATACGTAGAGAGTATTTAGTCGGACCTGGATGACGTTGTCGCATGGGTTCGTCGGCTTTTCGCGGATGAAAGCAAAATAAATAAATCATTATATTACAAAGATAATTCTTTCTCCAGTTCGCACAGAACAGCTTCCTCAGGGTAGGTATCGCACCATTGTATCTATATGAAATGCAAGCTACGGGTTGGTACCTACACTTCAGTACTATGTTGTCCTTTTTATTTTTTATTCTTCTATACATATTTAAAGAGGGTTTGTTCAATCCTGAGCATGACAAGTGAATAGGAGCCACAGTGTTTTGTGTATTATGGTTTATGTATTAGTGTGTAGTTATTTGTATGTATATATAATGTACATTATTATTACGTACACACCACCTACAGTTATCTTAATAAGTTCCTAAGCTAGTCGCTACTAAGCGATAAGGCCGCCTTTTGTATTCTACTTTTTCTTATATTTCTGTTTTGCTTGTTTTCTTTTATTTATTGTGGTGTACAAATAAAGAATATTAAATAAAAATAAAAAATGTTATGTATTTTGCAAAATAAATCATATTACTATATACAAGTAGTGTGTGAATTTATTGAGTAGCAGGTAAAATAATTCAGACATAGCTAAACAACCAGTACACTCATTAAATGCGTTTCTACGTCGAACAAAAAGGCAGTATGTAATCTTTTGCAAATAATAAAACATTAAAAAGCAATCATTACCCAAGGCTTACGTAATACATTATTTGAGTTTGTACGAAATACCCTCCAAACGGACCGTATCGCGCACACGTGGGCAGATACGCCCAAATACCAGGTCACGGCCACATTATGTATTAGGTAAGGTGATGAGACTTGTGATGGAACGAATTCGCCACCCATTTGCGCATTCGAAATAATGACCTTTGCGGTTGACCACAAAATGCATGGAGCATAAACATGGGGTTACGATGATTGGCAACGAGGATTTATTGATTGTAAAGCCTCTACAGAGAGAGGGAGAGTACATTTTCACCGTGGAGATCATCATCAGCTTGTTTATAATAGTATACTCGATCTTTGAACTATAGGAGACGGGATTGTGAGCTTACTCGTAAATCCACTACGCTGTTCCAAGCTCGTATTTGACTCTATCATATGTATTTTATTTTTAGTATGCGGGTTTTCCGTTCTCGTAGGAATACATGAATTATATATAGCCTAAAACCTTTCTCGATAAATGGGTTATCTAAAACTGAAAGAATTTTTCAAATCGGACCAGTAGTACTTGAAATTAGCGAGTTCAACCAAACAAACCCTTCAGGTTTATAATATTAGTTTAGATAGGCTCGCGCTATAATTAAGACTGATGGTAAGTAATAGGTAATATTGTGTTTAAATTATAAGTGTCAGGAAACACAAACGCCGGAAGGGCATTCCAAATTTTTGCTGTACGAATTAGAAATGCAAATCGTAGTAATGAGAAAGCCTGGATGTACACTACGTAAGAATGCCACCGTTCGCGGCTTCTTGCTGTTCCGTGGTAGAAAGGAGAAGAGGGAACGAGATGGTGAACAAGCTGAAAAATCTCTAGTGGTCGGGGTGAAACACCATGAATTTTTTATAGTGATCTGTTTAGGTTAGATAAACGGGAAACCCAAAGACTTGCAGCAAATAGGGCGACCCTGTATGCCCCTCGAGGGCAACTCTACATCATTATCAGGGGTTTAAAGTGGAAGTCACCGGCTGGAGGTAGCCAGAGACAAAGGCGCTCTAGAAAAAAAATGGTACGATCCGCTTACTCGCTTACTAATCCATGGCTTGGAGTTCGTTCTACCGTACTTGCCTATGCTAGGACCATGGCCTGACAATCTTTAAACTTTTATAGCATCAGCAAGCGATAATAGGCTCTTTACTATCTTTAGCTTGGCACAGTGCCGTAAATAGCCTTTGCCGCGCCCTGTGCGAGCTTTTATAACTGCACCCTATTTAACTAGACCCTTTGCCTATCATACCACCCACTATCTCACTGACTAAAACTCAAACGCAGGTTCACTACTGCAAGTGCCCATTCTGATGCTTAATTCTATCTTTTCTTGCGCCCCCAAGACGCAACTCTCTCTCTCTCTACGCTCTGTGCCTGGGCACCGGTGGCACCACCCTATTTACACCACTGGCTTGGCAACTTCTTTCGTAATACTCCCGATGGTCCGCGCGGGCCGGGGGGCGTGTAGCGATGAATGAAAAACCCACGACTGATGCACCTCACTTCCTCGGACGCACGATTTCACACCCCCGCATATCATGGGAGTGTCATCAACGAACTTGCACGACTATAACCTAACGTATCTACGAGTATCCTCTTTGTGTAACGCAATATTAATCAACAATGAATAACATTTGTTATTGAATAATGATAAATTAGTATTCATTTGCATTATTTGCAACTTAGTCACACGATCGGGCGTGGACTGCGTAGTTATGATTCGAAAATAACTTCTTATGTCACAAGTAAAAAATTAGAAGAAAAGTTGTACCAACAAGTTTTTCTGATTTAGTTTATACAACTCATGCAAACCGACATCATTGTACAATGAATTTTTTTCGAAACGAAAAACGATTTTGATTCGGATATAATAGTAAAATGACAGCATAATAGTGTTTGAACAGAAGGCTGCGACCAGTCAAAAAAGTCAAGCCAAAAAATCGTCTTCAATCTTGGTAAACATCAAAAAATCGACTTTGCAATTGGGATGATGACAGTTTTTTAAATTGTATATAAATTAAGAGATTGCTAATAGTAAAGCAATTTTGTAAAAGGAACAGGGTATCTGCGATCATTACTTTCGGAGCTACAGGGTCAGATTTGCGGCGCTGCCGCGGATCCCTGAAAAAACGCCCCATACAAAATGGCACGAACTAATGATGTCGTAGGCAATGTTATGATCGTTAGATTTGTATGCGCGTTCAAACAAAATTACTAATATCTTTGTTGTTTGTGCGTTTATGTTTATAGTTCACATATTAAAAAATGTCACATTTAATGTAAGGAAGCTAAAACTGTATGAATTTTCATCTAATTACGATAAAAGATTTTTAATAGATTTTGAAATTTTATAATCTAATTTATTTTGCAAATATCCAGGCAATCTTTGCTTCTTATGTATGAATTAGTTGACATTGACCTTATTTACCCGAATGTATCATAAAAATCAATATATTCAAACCTAGTCATCATCCCTATTGCACGTTGTAGAGTCAACATCTCCTGAGGATGCTCCGGTTTCGGAGTGAAACGTACGTGGAGAGTATTTTGTCGGACCTGGGTGACGTTGTCGCATGGGTTCGTCGACTTTTTGCGGATAATAGCAAAATATCATTATATATTTAAAAAATCGTCGCTTAGTTGGTATTCGCAGAAAGATGTTAATAATTTATAAACATGTTTCGGCTTTGATTGAGGCGCGTTTGTGTGTGTGTTTTGAAGGCAATTTAAGGATAGAAATGTTTGCTTTTATAGTAGACAATGCTCTACCACGAAGTTTGTATGCACGTGAAAACACAATAATTATCCCTGAATACGATGACGTAAAGTGTGCTTTAAAAATATAACTTTCACAGCGACGTCACAACAGTACCTACGTGTCTTTTTACATATTCACGTACTTACTTACTTGTAAAAAAAAGACGAGTGCGAGCCGGACTCGCCCTGAGGGTTCCGTATAAATCATTCTTCGTCTTAAACCGAAAATTGTACATTATAATGACGACGGTTAAAAAAATTAAAGATATGTTAAAGCTTGTGTTAATGAAGTGCTTTAAGATGACACTGATAGCTTATTCAAAATTTGAGCCACCGCTACTTGCATAAAAATTCTATTTATTTTTATTTCATTACAAATTATTGGTTATGAATTTTTCCCTACACTTGTTCATTCTAATTCCCTTGAGAATGTTGAAATAAATGTTTTTCTCTGCCATATCTCTTTTTAAGTTGAGTTAGAAGGTTGATTTTTTTACGGCTTCAAGACACATTCTCTAGATAAATAGTCTTGACCGATAGACAGAAGTTAAAGTGATTCTATGAGGAGGGTTTCATTTCCTTTTGCTATACAGAACCCTAAAAATTATAAAACTCCGCTTGGTGGGCAGAACTTCCTTCGACGGAGGCTGAGCGATGGTGCAAACATCCGCTATAACACGAAGCCGCGTCGCATTGTTGACAGTGCATCACAATAAAAATAAAACCAAGAAATTATACTCAGTGATGTAACGGCCGGTCCGTAGTCTATCTTTGTTGGAATAGAGAAAGTTGCAAGATTTAGGTGTCATCAAGTGTTTTTAAATTGTTAAATATAATTATCTACTTGAGAATGATATGTTATAATTATGATAATTATATATATTATTAAAAAAAACGGTTGGCAGGGAGCCGCTGGATGCTGGCGGCTCAAGACCGTTGTGTTTTGAAGTCCATTAAAGAGCATGTCCAGCATAAAGTGTAATTTTTTCATGTTTTCCTATGAGAAATGTTATCCCCATTCGCCAGACACTTGGCTTCATTGGCAACCCTTCGCTAGAGACCCACGAAGTTTCAAATTAAGTAGTATTTTCGAAGGGTTGCCGAGAAGCTAAGTGACTGGCGACTGGGAATATAATTTCTCATATTAACCCGGGGAAAACATAAAAGAATTACACTTTATACTTTGACGGTTGAGGGTCTGGATCCTTAAAACCTGCTACCTCCCAAAGCCACCACGGTTCAAACTCCATAATTGGTTACATAGCATGCATTAGCATGAGCTGACAAACTTTCAGCTTTTATAAAATGACGAAGGTCTGGGGCTCACGGGCTCTTAGTCTATTACAAGGTTTCTCAAAGTGGGGTTCGCGATAAGATTTACGTAATGGTGGCTTGATAACTGATACCAAGTGAGAATTAAGTTTAAAATAGTCCAAAATTACTCCTAACATTGAATGAATCCATTTGCGACAAGAAACAAGTACACTTATAACATTATTATTACAAAGATATTTCTTTTGGTACTTTATGCTATCTTTTATTCAAATAAAAACCTTTGAACCGAAAGTTTGAGAAACCCTGGTCTATTAGCTCAGATAAAAAATAACCCTCTGCAATTTAATAAAGGAGGTATTACATTTTAAATGATTACACCGCGGTCGCAATTAACTGCGCATCTAGTCCGTAGCGGTCGTCTCGTGCCCAGATTGTACTTAATTCTTGCGAAAAACATCTTTTACAATATTTTATAATCATATTAACGCATTCACGTAACATTTTGATGTAATTAACGTTTTCATATTATTTCGCAACACAATTAGCGTACACAATTTATTTTAATGATGCATTTTGGATTGAAGAATTATTCTTTACGGAATTTCGATTATAAAACTATGATGTATTGTGTTCGAGATTATTGAAACGATTTATTAATAAAAAATACTATAGGTACCGCTTAAAGTGAAGAGGATCAAAATATATATAAAAGCTAAGTGAAAACCGTTAATTCAGAAATGTTTAGTTTAGAAGTACTTGTCTGTTAGCTGTAATTCTACTGTCAGGAAGGCTGAACCTATTTTAATGAATTAGAAAAACTCGGCTCACTCTTTTACAAAAACATTTTTTTACAAGAAAAACTATATACAGAGTGCTGGGGGCGTATTTCCTATAACTCTGGGGTTATATTATTTACCGAAAATGAATTAAAAATGTTCAAGGTTCTATATAATTATTATTTTCGGGGGTAAATAATATTTCTTTTGTAAATAGATCTTAAAATGTGCCTTATACGCATCCTCATAATTATGACGTAGCCAAGTTTTACGTATTTTAAAATCAAGGATAGATAAAGGAGTGTATCATGGAAAATCGGAATTACTCGAATTCCTTTGTATGAAAACATAAAAAGTTTTATTATTAAATTAATAAGTATGCAATAATAAAAATAGTTATGCAATTCGGCTCCTATAAGTGGACGATCTCAACCCATATTCGGCTCACTGCTGAGCTCGAGTCTCCTCTCAGAATGAGTGGGGTATAAGTGGACACGTCAACATTTTGAAGTTATGGAGAATACTCCCGAGCATCCTGTATAACGATTATATTACTTGTGTGAAGGTGAAAGCTAAACCGTTTGCTTCCAAGAAACTTTGTCATTAAGATATTCGTTAATATTTCTATACTAGCGGCCGCCCGCGACTTGGAAGCGTGGAATTCAGTTTTTCACAAATCCCACGGGAACCATGAAATTTTCCGGGATGAATAGTAGCCTATGTGTTAATCCAGAGTAAAATCTATTTCCATTCCAAATTTCAGCCAAATCGCTTCAGTAGCCGCAGCGTAAAGGAGAAATAAACATACTTACACACTTACACACAAACTTTCGCCTTTGTAATATTAGTGTGATGAATTCATGAACGAGTTTCTCATGCATGGTCAGCAAAAGCACAATTCGTCCAAGACACATAACCCATTAAACTTTTAATGGTGTAACCCATCAACATTGCAATTGAAATGGATTAATGCAATTATACCTTATGAAACGCTTATCCGTGCACATATAATTTATCTGCTGCATTTCGTACCGAGCAATGATGTTGGATTAAAATTTTATTTTGGCGTGACTGAAACGGGTTGCCAAGCTACCAATAAAGGTGGAATCGATTCGTCTAGACCAAAGTTTCCCAAACTTTTTTGTGTCGTAGACCCCTTGCCATGTTTTTCCGTGTTGGGTAGATCCCCTACTTATTTAATATTGATTTTCTGTATCCTATCGCTTACACAATTTTATAAACATATATAATATTTTTTTTTTACTTCATAGTTACATATATAGATAGGTATGTTTTGATATTATAAGATATTATGATGTAAAAAATAGGTACTATCTGTGTAGGTAGGTGTGTGTTATGGTCCACTATCGGGGAAACCATTTTCATTTAATGGACTCCCAAATTTATTATCGCTGACATAACCCCTTGCAGTTTATCATGGACCTCTAGGGGTCGATATAGACCACTTTGGGAATCACTGGTCTAAACCAAAACGAGATTGATACAATTTCAAGTTATCAGAAAATCCAAATACCGGCACAAAATTGTACATGTTTAGGTTAGGTTTAAAAAATGCTTCAAGTTGGTGTCCTTTTTCATTCAAAGCGTACTTGGTCATAGGTATTGATTGGTACGAATAACTGTAACATCTAATCTTTGTAATCATCATTATTTACTTGGCTCATTGCTGAGCTCGAGTCTCCTCTTAGAATGACAGGGGTTAGGCCAACAATCCACCACGTTGGCCCAATGCGGATTGACAGACTTCACACACGCAAAGAATTACGAAAATTCTCTGGTATGCGGGTTTCCTCGCGATGTTTTTCCTTCACCGTTAGAGATACGTGATATTTAATTTCTTAAAATACACACAATTGAAAAGTTGGCCCCGGACCGGATTCAACCCACACCCTCCGAAATCGTAGGTAGAGGTCGTATCCAATGGGCTACCACGTGGCGATACATACTTTATTTATTAACCGACTTCCAAAAAGGAGGAGGTTCTACGTTCGGCTGTATGTATGTTTTTTTTTATGTATGTCCAGCGATAATTTATCTACTTGCGTTTATTTAGTTTTCTTATCAACATGTACTTTAGACATTTAATTCTGAAGAAAATTACGAGTATTTTATGTTTACCTCATAGGCCAAGTTTCTAATAAACTGTTGCACCCTATTCAAAAGATCGATAGAACTTGAACTTAGTGTCAATATTTAAATATAGAATGGCGTTCCAATTTCATGGTTTAACGGTTAATCCGTTTAACGTCCAGCATTTATGGAAATGTTAAAACTAATTGCTGTATGACTACAAGCCTAAAAGTCATTGTCAATAGTATGACACGAAGATTGCCATGAAATTATAGCTCGTTGGTAATCTTGAGGTAATCAAATTATAACGTAATTAAGTTAGAATGCTATAGGTAATTTCGAAGCGTTTAATTTTTGATATAATTCTACAATATTTATATGATTTTATGAGTTATCTATACTATTATTCATCATCATCATCATATCAGCCGATGGACGTCCACTGCAGGACATAGGCCTTTTGTAGGGACTTCCAAACATAACGATACTGAGCCACCTGTATCCAGCGAATCCCTGCAACTCACATGATGTCGTCAGTCTACCTGGTGGGTGGTCGGCCAACACTGCGCTTACTAGTGCGGGGTCGCCACTTCAGCACTTTGGGACCCCAACGTCCATCGGCTCTTCGAACTCTGTGCCCCGCCCATTGCAAGTTCAGCTTCGCAACTCGTTGAGCTATGTCGGTGACTTTGGTTCTTCTGCGGTACTCCTCATTTCTGATTCGATCACGCAGAGATACTCCGAGCATAGATCGTTCTATCGCCCGCTGTGTGACTCTGAGCCTTCTTATGAGGCCCATAGTTAGCGACCAAGCATACTATTATTAAATTAAGAGGTAAAGTTTGTGGTATTGTCGTTCGTAATCTCTGGCTTTACTAAACTAATTTTGAAAAATTTTTTACCACTATACAGCCACGTTAGTTGTGACTGTCAAACGTTTTAAGTAAGCCCTATTTTTTTAAATGAAACGGGAACTACGCGAGTGAAACCGCAGGGCGTCAGCTAGTCTACCTATAAAATGCAATGTAACCACGAGTTTTTCGATACCTGTAATTTTCTACATACTTTTAGAGACAAAATGTTGGACCTTTACTCTCTACGACTTTGACATTACTATATACCTACTACTTGTTTGTAGTGTACTCGAATTGTAATATAATATTTATCGGTGATTATTAAAAACGCGTCAAATCTCTTTTTAAAGTCGATTAGGTAGGTGCTTTACAGGCAAAAAAACATTAATACGTACCTCTTACTTAATAATAGTTGGGTATTTATAAAACTGTTTGTTGTTTCAAAACATATTGAAAGGTTAAGGTCAAAGGCAAAGAATCTTCAATTACTTCAAACAGGTTGCTCAGTTTTTACCACCTACGTATTTTGGTAACAAATTACCAAACAGTAAAGCCACGCATGAAGGTTAACATGAACGAATCATTAGCGAGTGATCACTGCGTCGATATAATTCAGGAAGCTTTTTTTAACTGGCAAATCACGACAATCACTCGTAAATAGAGAACAGTGTCAAGGAAGAGGAGTCTCAAAGATTGGAAGAACCAAAGTCATCGACATAGATTCAACGAAAGAATAGATGCACAGTGATGGTCGATATCATTAATGTACTTAATGATATCGACCATAACTGCGCGTAAGAGAGCCGATGAACGCTTTCGGCTCAAGACCGTAGTATTTGGAAGTCTTTACAAGAGGCAGCAGCTACTATTGGACTCTATTGTTTGAGTTAGATCCACTACAGAACTTTTAAACATCATGATACTGGGCCGCCTGGATCTTGTCTTTACTGATTCGATCACTCAGAGCTACTCCGAGCATACTCGTAGCTCGTTTTATCGCCTGCTGTGTGACCGATCATTACAATCATAACATAAATTACGATACGAAGAAACTGCGTCAATATTCTAACAGGTTAATAAAAAAACGAGGCATACAAAACTTTACACGATCGTGATAACCTTGTATCGTTATAGTTTGATTGAGCGTCGGCTGAATACACTTCTAACTACTCAATAATATTTAGGAGGAAGCACGACAACTTTCACTTGTTTCGACATTCTTAACGTGCCATTGACAGCTACTGCCTTTTTTTGTTTGGATCTTAGTTAATCTTTATATTTTATTTCATTGCGGATTTCATTTGGAACTCTATCAATCTGAGGATAAGTTGTTATAAATAACAATTTTATTTCAAAAAGTGATGTCGTTTAATAGTTTTAAGTAGATTTATATAAAGGTTTAGAAAGTGGTATCTACAGGCCAGGCCAGTAGTTTACATCATCATTATCACCATCATCATAACAGTCGATAGAAGTCCATTACAGGACATATGCCTTTTGTAGAGACTTCCAAACATCACGATCCTGAGAAGCCTGCATTCAGCGAATCCCTGTGACTCGCTTGATGTCATCAGTCCTTATGGTGGGGGTCAGCCAACACTGAAATTTCTACTGCGGGGTCGCCATTCTTGGTACCTTGGGACTCCAATATCCATTGGCTCTTCAAACTATGTGTCGCCCCTTGCCACTTCAGCTTCGCGATCCGCTAAGCTATTGTTTGTGACTTTAGTTCTTCTGCTGATCTCCACATTTCTGATTCGATCACGTGATTTACATTTTATTACTATTCTATACTTTAATTGTTTTAGTTTGAATAGTTACATTTGACTACTGTTATGTTAATCCTAATAGAATGCTTTCTAATATTATAAATCTGAATGCGTTCCAGTTTGATGATGAAAAGTTTCTGTATTTGTATAATACGCTTTACATAATTATTCAATTGATATTTAACAGTATTATAATATTCTAAAACATACACGTAATGCCATCTTAACCTTGACATGCGATACGCAGTGGAAAGGAAATCGATACGAAAATGCGGTGACCCGATCGATTTATATGAAACTATACTATTATGCTGTCAAGTTGATGACTTAGTTTTAATAATAAATTAATAAATAGTTAAATCAACAGTAGCAAGATTTTTTAGGGAAATATGCTTATTTTGGTATCTCAAAATCTGTAGATACTTACTGTGTTTCTATCTGAATCATTACTTTTTCTTCATTTTAGTGAGTCTCCCATTATTAAAAGTCTTAAAGCTCTTAGAATTTCTTCTTGTTATTCTGGTTGATCAGGATTACTATTGTATTACGGATTTAATCAAAATCAAATACTTTGATATTTAAATAACAATACTTGTTCACTTCTATGTGTTCAATGAGCCGTTTTCAGAAAATTTCAGACATAATAATAATATGCCCCAAATTATTCAACGCAAAGCAGCACATTGCCGCTCTTCGATAGGTTAAGGCTCTAATTATTATAGGTTTGTCTCTAAAATCTGTTGTCAATAAAGCACACACACACAGTAACACAAGCAAATAATTCAATAACTATCATCATGTAGCCCTAAGTCGATATTTCTAGTTTAATAAAATAATCAACAAAATAACAAGCCAACAATATTAGATATTAAACGAAACTAAAGTTATTCAAAAAATATATTGATACACAAAAGTATGGCGTAATATTACGAATTTCTAAAGTTCATAGAAAAGTTTAAATAGTCTCAATGTGCAAAATTGCGAGTAGTTTGCAAGTCATCGCATGTTTCAATCGTATCAAAATTAATTTATATAGCCTTAGATTAAACTATTTCGAGTTATATATTGCCGTGTGATCTTTTACTAATTGATACAGTGTTATATTGAAAAAAATTTGTAACATTAATTCGCAGTTTTAACAAGTGATATACCATTTTATGGGTGTATCTTCGTATGAACCTTGAATATAATTGTTTTATAATTACATAGATTCGTTGATGTATTACAGATTTTGATGTTTAATGATGTTGACCTTCAGGCTTCAACGATCTCCTTTACGTTCTTCGCTGAAGTCGGAAGCGTACTTAATGAATAATAAGGGTTTTGATTGTATAATTATTTTTGTATGATTGAATTCATTATTGATTTATTACGAGTATTTGTTATTTTGACCTCAACGTCACAGGTTTCTTGCATTTATGATTGACTAGCAGACGCCGGTTACACCCCCGTGGTTCCCGTTCCCGTTGGAATACGGGGATAAAATATACTCTATAGTACTTGGGGATAAAGTAGCTTCCCAACAGTAAAAGAATTTTCCAAATCAGTTCAGTAGTTTCAGAGCCTATTCAAAACATACAAACAAACAATCAAATCTTTCCTCTTTATAATATTAGTATAGATGAAAACTTTTAAATTCTTCGTAAACAAGCGGCGACGTTGTGCTTTAATATAAATGTTTTCTTTTAAGTGAAGACCTAATGAATCACTATCCTGCCAGCAAAAGTTACAATAGAAATATTTAATTTTTTTTTAAAGATTTGTATATATATTGTTTATATTTCAACATATACTTCCTAATAGCTTCCATTTACAGCTACTTCCAAATCCATAATCATGCAGACATTAGATGTTAACACTTGTATTTTACTTACTGCTCTGCCTCCTTCAGTCGTGTTCCTCACATATGAGGGTCGTGACCACCTCCACCACTTCCAGTTTCATTGTGTCAAGCCATCGTGTTCTATCTTCGACCACCGATAGAGCATTCAATGTGAATCAGACCAACGCATCGGGCTACGACCCCGCGGCCTCTTTCCTTCCACTTTGCCAGTGACCATCAGTTTCTCGAGATTATTTCCGTCTTTCCTGGTAATGCGTCTGAAGTATTCACGGATTTTTTTGTTTATTCTTTACAAGTTAGCCTTTGATTATAATCTCACCTGATTCACTTTAGGCAGATGGTAGAGCCTAGTTTTTAATGTTGCAATTTCTTAATATATTTAATTGAACAATTGTGTTCGTTTAATATGATCACAACACAACACATAGGAAGCAGTACAAAATTACTTATTCGATTAAATTTGAATCTACTAGACTAGTGTCTAGTACCTATTACGTACCTAAATTCTGAATCATTACAAATACTCTAGTTGGTTTACGTAATACAAATACTATCAAATATGCGTTAAGTGAATCTAGTTTACTTTCACAGAGTCTGTTTTAGCTGCAATTTATTAAACTATCCTGTCTAGATCTGAGAATGTACCTAGCAAACTCCGTTGTGCTGTTTCGAAAATTGGCAAATCGATCTTACAATCACTTTAACTTTAAGTTCTCATTAAATAATGTCGTTTTAATTCCTTTGAAAGTAAATAACTCTTTGTATTTTGTCATAGCTTTTTGTTTTGATGCAAACACTGATATTTGTGCAACCAGCCTAATTGCGGAATACTAAATCTTTTAAATATACTACGAATAAGAGTATTTTAAATTTCTAATTGCTTAATGACCCGCAGCAATTCTTGGTCTCTGCAATCAAGAGAATACCAACTCTTAAACTTGAAATCTAATCTAATTCCAATCGAACTCTTACTTGCTTATTTTTCTGACTTTGAGATAGTAACTATCTTACTGTCTCATAATAGTAGAAAACTAACTTACTACATTCTCAATTTTCAAATCAGTATTAATCAATTTAGCTAACAAACCTCAATCGAGTTTGAAAAAAATCTACAAAGTGCTAATTTTATTCTCAGCCGAATGCACTATTATCGTAGCCTAGTACAAGCTTCTTGCTGAGTTACAGAATAAAGAGGAATTTTAATAATAATCAAAATTTATAGCTGACTTCCTTACCAAAGCTAACGTTAGTTAAGAAAGGTATAGATATTTTTTATGGTAATTTAGTCACTTCGTTCGAATTGAGGTTAGCTTTAAAATGAGCTTAAAGTAAGCTTTAAGTTTTTTCTGTAACTAAGTTGGAACAATTCTCTTCAATGTCGCGTTTATGCAAATACTGAGGGACAGCTTATAGCCAGTCCTACGGTTTGTAGGCCGATGGCGATAGTACGGATAACAATTTGTTACGTGCCTCAAGTTGCGCGGGAAATGGTTTAACTCCAGCCATGTGACTTTCTACTCTTTCACCATCAACGTAAAGTCCAAAATCATTTGCTAAAAGGGAAATTGCCTCAAAGTAGCGTGGAGACATCGGAACGTTTTGCGTTTATGACAGTTTCGTGCATCGGTTAGCCGTTTTCTGTATCGATTTTATGTGGCATTTTAAACACGAGATCTGGTTCTGTTGTGTCCGTTTGCTCCATTATTTCTGTTCTTACCTTGTCTTTTTATTAGCTTTCCTTTTTATTAAGGCCATTTTCAGTTATTTTTAGCATCACTATTGTTAAACTTTAATAGAGGTCGGTATAAAGTATGTAAATGTAAGTGGTTTGAATCAACTGTACATAAATAAACATCTGACAAAGACAACATAATTGAAAATTCACGGATCTGGTACAAATTTAAACGCAATGAGATGGCAAACATGCACGGTGATATTGACGTGGTTTGTAAAGTTAATGAAAATTCCATTATTCAATAATTGTTCCCAATTTGAACAAAAACGTCAACTTTTTGTGAGATTTCTAAAATTCAAATCCAAAAGTATTGTGTTTTAATATAAAGCTAAAAATATAAAATAATCATTAAATTCTCCTCACAAATAATGGAAAATCGTAAGTAAACTTAACAAATATTAAAAAAAGCAGTAAAGTATATCGTATAAACGAAATGTCACTATCCACTCAAGAGTGCTCGTATATCATTAATACTTTAACACGATATCAAAAATGAGAAAAATGCAATAGACAGAAAGGTGTCGTACCTGCAATAAATAAAGTTTGGTCATCACAAGGATAAACATTCGTATGATATAGAACTTTTAGTACTTGAAATAAATAAAAATCTTACAAAAGAAATATCATCAGTGAAATAATTTAAATTTGAAATAACTATGTCGTCAATCACAATAAAGTTATTTAAATCTCTCTGTTATATATTGCTATAAATCACGTTTTTAAAGTTTACCTAAAGCAACATCTATCACATAGAACATTGTGTAGTAAAATGAATAGTGAGCAATCAAATTAAATTGATTAATAGCCTTACGGTTTGTTAGCTCATAACGTAAAGGGAACTTGTTTAGAATTTGCAAGATTACTCTATTCATCTAAAGTAGGTATTTGGTCGTCCTGTGTAAGTAATAATGATGGTACCAGCTAACCAGGTTCTGGCGAAAATAACACTGTGAATCTAATTAAGCATTTGAATAGGTCAAATTCTTGTCGGCAAAGTCAAAGGATTCAGTAAGACTAAGCTAATACATTGTAAAGTTAACAAAAACATGATGTACTTCTCTAGGCGAATTGAAACTAGGGCGATGGAACGAGCTATGCTTGGAGTATCTGCGTGATCGAATCAGAAATGAGGAGATCAGCAGAAGAATCAAAGTCACCGACATAGCTCAACGAGTCGCGAAGCAGAAGTGGGAATGGGTGAGGCACATAGTTCTAAGAGCTGGTGGTGGCTCCCAAGGTGCTGAAATGGCGGCCCTGCACTAGAAAACACAGTGTTCCGGTGGACTGACGACATCAAGCGAATCGCAGGCATTCGTTGGATGCAGGCTTCTCAAGATCGTGATGTTCGGAAGCCCCTACAATATGTCCTGCAGTGGACGTCTATCTGCTAATATGATGAAGGCGATGATGATACTTCTCTTACGAGAGACATAAGTTTGTTTAATAAGAAAAATAAGTATGTTGATGCAATGAAAGATGTGTTAACAAATATTACATTTTAAGTAGTATAACAAATCAGTTTCGTCATCAACCCATATTCGGCTCACTGCTGAGCTCGAGTCTCCTCTCAGAATGAGAGGGGTTAGGCCAATAGTCCACCACGCTGGCCCAATGCGGATTGGCAGACTTCACATACGCAGAGAATTAAGATAATTCTCTGGTATGCAGGTTTCCTCACGATGTTTCCCTTCACCGTTTGAGACACGTGATATTTAATTTTTTAAAATGCACACAACTGAAAAGTTGGAGGTGCAGCCCGCACCGGATTCGAACCCACACCCTCCGGAATCGGAGGCAGAGGTCATATCCACTGGGCTATCACGGCTCATACAAATCAGTTTAAACAGGTAATTTGAAATGTTATGAAAATTATGAGAATTTGAAATGTTATGAAATTATGAGAATTAAAAAAACCCACTTGAATTTCATACAAAATTCCCTAAATGGTTAACATTGGGCTGTTATGTTGAAATTACCTGTTTAAACTGATTTGTTTAAACAGGTAATTTAACATTGGTTATTTACAATTTAACATAATGGTTAACATTGGGCTGTTATGTTGAAATTACCTGTTTAAACTGATTTGTTTAAACAGGTAATTTCAACATAACAGCCCAATGTTAACCATTTAGGGAATTTTGTATGAAATTCAAGTGGGTTTTTTTAATTCTTTACAAGTTGCCCTTGACTACAATCTCACCTGATGGTAAGTGATGATGGAATCTAAGATGGAAGCGGGCTAACTTGATAGGAGAAGGATGAAAATCCACACTCCTTTCGGTTTCTATACAGTATCGTATCAGAACGCTAGCTCGCTTGGCGTTACGTCTTTACCGGTAACTCACCGCGCATACCACTGCGCCACGGAGGTTGTCAAAGGTGAAGGTAGTTGAACAATTCTTTTATTTTTGCAAATTATTATTTTAAAGTACGCAAAAATATTTTACACTTGTTTTTTTACACTTTTTTTATACTTTTTATCAAATCGTATTACTGTAACCAACATTCTAAAGTCTACCGGTTTTAGGAGTGGTTGCTATCTGACCTCATCTATGTGACGCCAATATTCTGCTTATCCCGGTTGAGAAAAGGTCATTGATTTTATCAGTTGAATGTTGACTGACAGTTGACAATTTGAACAGTGTTAATGAAATTTTAACGAATCCACAACTGCAGGCCAAATCCACTCTCTTTGACGTATGTTAGTGAACATATTATATGAAAATTACCAAATTGTTAGTAATTCTTAAGTCATGTGATTTTGTATTCACTATTTCTTTAATAAAGAGCTGTTCAAGCTGTTCAAAATTGAGATTAGAGGTAAACAATGTCATCCGGTGGTTATTGACAACCCTTCGTGGATATCATAGAGTAGTTATATGACATTGTGATTTTGGGTTTTACGGACTACGAAAAATACTGTTGTTATTAATTTGATGTTAATTATATTACCTACATCAAAGTTAGTGAATTGGTCTGCTGCTTATACCTAACTGCCTCGTTGTTAGGCTTAGTAGCTTCGGATAACGGGGTTCTGTGTTTTAATTCTGGGTTGAGCTATTATTGAGTTTTTCTATTTTCTATAACGTTTATATTCAAAATTCTCAGCTCGAATATTTTAAGTACACTTGACCCTCAATTCATTGTGTTTTAGTTGCTCTATAATATAGAGCAACTGTGACATCGAGAAAATATAATATAGAGTCTATATTATATTTTCTCGATGTCTTCAATCATTATAATATGATTTGGTACAGTTGCGTCAAAATTACACAGTTTAGAGGTAATTGCCTAGTTATATTATGATTAACAGCAACGAATAGGAATGATGTGTATTGTTGGTATTGCCCGAATATATTTATTGATTCATTAATGTTAATATATCCACTTAATGTTCTAATTATACCCTAACCAGCAGGCTTATTCTAAATTCAGGCTAAATAACTATGATGTATGTTACTTGACATATACGAAATTTAGTTTCTATCATATAAGTACCATATGTCATCCAGTACCTACTGACAACTCTTCGTGGATATCATGAAGTAGGTAGTAGATATTTCGCAGTTGATAACATAAGATTACAGCATAAAGTGTACCTAATTTAAGTATTTATAAATCTAATAGTTTATTGTGAAGAATTGTCCATAGCAGTATTTGAAATTCAAATGTATATAGAAATACATTGCAATAGAAATTAGATGTGTTTGGATAATAAAGTGTAGGCGAACACGAGTTGTGAATGAAACTAATGAGAGAAGTGCTAAATTGACTTATGTAATGGTGGCATTTCCTTGCATTCAACTAGCAAATCATAACTAAATACAAGTTATAAGAGAGCCAGCTTATATTATGAAGTATTAGTTAATGTTAAGCTTGCCAAATAAAGAGTTTACTAATTTCCCTGCAACTTTAATCATTGAAAAATCTTTTACCTTTTTAATGAAGAAATAAATTCAAAAAATCAGCAGGAAAATCTAAACTGAATACAAATAATAATGAAAGTTTATATGAAGCTTCAGTAAATGTTGATTTTGCCGAACGAAGAGTAATTTACTATTATTTTAATTTTTAGGATTGAAACAAATACAGAACCCCTAATATCTATTGAACAAGCAAATTCAAGAATCTTCGTGCAAATCTTCCTAGTTGTCTGTATGTTGTTATAGAAGCTATATCATTGAAGTCTGCACACTTACTACCAATATTTTAAATGAGAATGTGTATTTGTTTGATTCATACTCTGTCATGCCTAAAACACTAAACCAATTTGAAAAATATTTTTTGCATTATCCCTGTATTTCCTGGAATTTACAGGAAAGAAAACTAAGAATTTCATCACCTCTGTAACTGCGGGGCTTTGCTAGTACGTAATAATAGTAAAATGAAATTTTAGGCTTTACTTTTAGATACGTGACTGATTAGAAAAAGTGTAAAAGTATTATTTTTCTGTTAGGAAATGGATTAACAAAATCGATATTATAAGTTAAGGTTCCGCTATATTTGCATCAATTCATTCACTCATTGACGCAATTAAAATTAAGTAGGTATCATCTACTCAACTACGGGATCCGAAATACGTCACTATGATTAGATTGGATTTTGATATATCATTTCTCGTTAGAAATTTTAAAGGCGTTGCTACTTTCTAATGTACCACAACACCTGCTACTTTTTATTTTTATTTTCCTTTATAAGATGTCATAATTTGTAATAGAGAATACAGTACCTACTTAAGGTAATTCTTTTGTTTACCAGACGTTAACACAGTACTTAAATAGGGCTGTATTTCCTTAATTTTTTGTCAATTTGTTTTACGATTTTCTAACTATTGTCACATTGTTAATTTTTATGTACTGCATCGGACATACCTTCGTTACATACTTACTAAATTGTATGTTTGTTTCGTTTCACAAATTTTCATTTGTTAACTTTAAATAATTACTAATTTAGTTGTCTTTTGTAAAGTAGATTAAAGATTAACTAATAGTTTTTATTTTTTCTCATAAAAACACAAGTAAAGCCTGTTTTTCTGGGCTGCTTTTGCTAATTACATTTCCACTTTTCATAAATAGCTGTATGAAAACGGGGCATAGCGGTAATAGCTAGGAAAACTTAGAACAATGAACTTATAAAATGTAAAAAATAAATGTATATATGTAAAATATAAATGTAAAAAACTTATAATATGACATAAGAAAAAACAAACTTTTACCGAGTTTTATCATAACTTAAGTAATGCTGACTGGTGCGTAAATTAGCATAAGTCACGCTACAGACGTTCAGTTTTAACTTCCCAGTTTTATCTAAAACTGCATATGATTTGTTAACTTCTGAATCTCAAATGCTCAGGTTACATTTTGAGCTCAATATACGAGTAGATGTTTTTACAACTCGACAGTGTTAATCTTTAATTTGTCTCTCTCACTAACTAAAGATACTAATTCCAAGCTCAATCTGTCAAATCACAAAAACATCATAATTATCTGCTAAATTATCTCCTAAAACATCATAATTATCTGCTATATTATGGTGAACTCAATCCAGGTTTTTTATTTTTCTGGTCAGGCTATTCGTTAGTACACTGCTTTTATTATGTAGTTTGTATTGTATACACGCTCTACTTTCTTCTCACAATGGGGTAGCAGAACTGAATTACCATAATCCAGCATTGCATTCATGTCGACATTTGACGGTTAAAATTGCTCTGCTAACTGTAGTGATAACTTGAACGTGTTGAGAATACTGAAGGGCCGTAAAATTGGATGGAGATAAAAAAACTTTTTTGTATCGTAGTTCGAGAAATAAAACAACGATGTATTCTTTTTTAACCGACTTCAAAAGAAGGAGTTTTGTCAATTCGACCGTAAATGTATACTTTTTCTTTTAATGTGTGTTCTTCTTTTATAAACCTCGTCGTTTATGAATTGATTATGATGATTATATTTTTGTTCGAAGCGAAATATTCCAAAGGTGGACAAGAAAAGCAAGATCTGATGATGGGATCCTGGAGAAATCGAGGGGAACTTTCGAAAACAGTGCGTTTCCTAATTTTTTCATGTATATTTTTATGTAGGTAAGTTAGCGCTTGACTGACTGAATGATGTAGCCTAAGATAGAACGCGCTTGCCTATAGTGGTGACGGTGGTTTCTGATTCGATCACGCAGATATACTTCCAGCATAGCTCGGTCCATCGCCCGCTGTGTGACTCTGAGCCTTCATGTGAGGTTATAGTTAGCGACTAAGTCTCGGGACCATAGATCATCACTGGCGACATACACTGTTAGAAGACTTTTGTCATTATTTCATGTGTGTTTTGTCATATATTAGATATAGACTTCTGTCATATATTATTACGTGTGTGTTTTGTTTGTTGTTCAGCAGCAATTTACAAATATTCAATAAAAATAAATATCTGGCCGGCGCGGCGGCAGCTAGGCGGCGTCTCTGTTTAACATTTAATTGTATTAAAATAATCAATATATATATAACTCTTTGAATTGAATTAAAAAAAAAAATAGCCGTGTACGTGGTTATTTTAATTTACTACTAATAATAATTAGTACAGTAATACGTATTTTAAATTTTATGTCCGAATATTGCAAATTGATATTGCTTATTGATGTTACTAAATAGGTGAATGTCAAAGGTTGTGAGGATTTCAGAAACAGCTAAATAGGCTGTTATTATAATTTATATTTATTGATATTTAATACGACACAGTGGCCTTGCAGCGCTCTTCAAATATAACTACTATTGAGTAAGGCGGTGTTCATACTACCCTATTTAATCATTTTACCTCGAACTTCTTCGTTTAAGCTAATTTTTTAGTTTAAGTTTACCAAATGACTGCAAGTAAGTACCAGATGAGTGAGTGAGTTTTTGACGGCCTCCGTAGCGCAGGGGTGTGCACGGTGGATTTACAAGACCGAGGTCCTGGGTTCGATCCCTAGCTGGGCCGATTAAGGTTTTCTTAATTGGTCCAGGTCTGGCTGGTGGGAGGCTTTGGCCGTGGCTAGTTACCACCCTACAGACAAAGACGTACCGCCAAGCGATTTAGCGTTCCGGTACGATGTCGTGTAGAAACCGAAAGGGGTGTGGACTTTCATCCTCCTCCTATCAAGTTAGCCCTCTTCCATCTTAGATTGCATCGTCACTTACCATCAGGTGGGATTGTAATCAAGGGCCAACTTGTAAAAAATAAAAAAAAAATTACCGAGCAAGAAATTATGAAATCCTGAGTTTGATTCCTGGGATTTTATTTTTTCCAAAAATCTCTAACACCCCCGTGCCTCAAAGAGCACATAAAGCCGCCATGACCACAATTATTATTATCCTCTCTTATAGCTTGCCTTTAACAGGTTTTGAGATTATTTCAGAAGTCACACAGAAGGTAGCCACTGGAATATAAACCAACGATTAAGTTACTGAGGGTTAACTTTTGCATGCTGATTTCTTGGTGGAATGAATACGCTTCCGAACTAATAAGTTAATAAACTCTTTTTGTTATTAATAATTGTACAGTTAGTAAAATTGGTAGGTATTATTTGTACAGTTTTGCTGATTAGCATAGAAACTACTAGGGTAACACCGCATAAGCTTACAGAAGCATCACGATAACATGCAGACGCCGAGCCAATGCATTGCCAATTATTACGATTAGGTAGGTAATAAGTTTTTTCTTATGTCCAATAAAATCTGTAGTCTATACATAGACACATAGTTTGGGCCAATTATCTATAGTAAATTTGATATTAATAGTGCTAGTAAGTACCTTAATTATCGCAGTAAAATGCGATCAAATGTGAAGGCATCCTAAGTATATTGGGAATGATATAATAGATATAATAACTAGTTTGCGGTCAAGTTACATCTATGATAGGCAAAATTACCTCGTAATGTGTCGAGATACGGGCTATAATGCCGTAAAGGGACATCATTGCCTAGATCACACGTTTAGCACAAAAAGGTGAATAGAAATAACTTCATTCACATAGGTACTCAATACGGGTTAAACAACCTTCATGAAATTACGTGTTACGAATTATGCTGAAATATACCAATTTTTAGCATTTATTTAAAACTATTTGAAAAAAACCGGCCAAATGAGTGTCGGGCCACGCGCAGTGGAGTATTCCGTAGATTAAATGAGCAGTATATTCCTGTAATGCACAAAAATACCGATAACGATACCCCTCGCCATGGGATAAAAAAAATCATCCTCACTTTGCATACCTTACCTTATCAGCCGATAGACGTCCACTGATGGACATAGGCCTCTTGCATGGACCTCCAAGCACAACGATCTCGAGCCGCCAGCATCCAGCGGCTCCCTGCATTCCGCTTGATATCCTCGGCCTACCATAGTCATTTTGCATATAAGGAAGGAACCCCAAAATTTTCAACCCCTCTCATTCTGACTCAGGAGACTCCTTATGATCAGTGATCAGAGTGAATATGGGTTGATAATGATGATGATTTGAAAAATAATAAAAATATAAAATCTATCGAACAAGATGTAGGTGGTGTACCTACCTACTCGTACCTAGAAAGAAGAACATAACGAACAGATATAAATAAAAACGAAATACATAATATCTCACAGAATCTGAGAGTAAAAGTAAATAAGCTACCTAGATTCTGCTTAACAGTCTTTCACTATATCTAGTAGTTAAACAAGTTTGCAAGTAAAAAGATAACTCGCATCAACGAAGGAATGTAGTCTTACGTCACTCGGTTACTATACGCCTGGATCTTGTAAACTGGAGTTCAGAAAACGTATCAAGGCCAAAGTAAAAGTTGTACTCTTGTGCTTTTAGTTTACTTTATCTTGTTTAATTAAATCAGCCTACTTTAAGCCGAAAGGTTGGGAGGTTACCTATAAAATAATTACCACAAGACCGGATGTGACGAAAGTTAGTTTAAACAAACAATAAAATTGAATATTTTGAAATTTCTGAATGTTATTTTATTCTTCTTTATTCAGTCCTTTATCCTCAACCTAAATTCCCCAGTGCCTGATGACGAAAGTCTTCGCACAGTGCGGGATGCCAGTGATGAGCTACGGATCTGAGACCTGCTGGGTTATTATGTAACTCGGTGTACGATTCAAATAATAAGTCACTACATTCTTTTATCATCGTATTTTCGTAATTATGATTTAGTTGATGACAAGGTTATTTTAACGAAATAATCTAGGCTACGTCATTTTACATCAAATGGCAGTGATCTTTTCATTTTACGATCATCTAACATAATTATTTCAATGAAATTACATAAATAATGGTTTTACGTTGAAATAATCTTACTACTTGCTACTCTATATTACTGTCACTTTACGTAAAATGAAGATACTTATGTTATCTCGTTGAAAATACGATGTTAGATGATTGCAAAACCGAAAATACGATGAAATACGATGTAGTGACTAATTGAATGGTACACAAGTTACATAATAACCCTGCTGGTTGTTAACTATGGGTCACTATAGTCGTGAAGTTAAAGTGGCAATGGGCAAGCCAGGTGGACCAACGTCCATCGGCTCTCCGAACTATGGTCCCAAGGTGCTGGAATGGCGACCCCGCACCGCAGTGTTGGTCGACCCTCCTCTAGATGGACCGAAGACATCAAGTGGATTGCAGGCAACCGCTAGATGCTGGCGTGATGTTTTGGAAGTCTATACAAGAAGCCTATGTCCAACAGTGGACGTCCATCGGCTGATAATGATTATGGTGAAGGACACCATTACCACTGCAACTATCCGCACTCATGTCCACAAAGGTCGGATTACGAATAAAGATCCGCTAGTGAGAAGAGATTGTTACACCTGCTATTTGCACCAACAAAAATTATAATTTTCGTCTCTCACCAAAATACAAGTTACTCCACTTTCCCTGTACAAAGAACCGGATCGAGTCTCAGTAGAATGTTTCAAATGATAATTGTTTATCCATAGTACATATACATTTATACAGTAAATCTGTTTGCTACTAGTGCCTTGTATAATCAATTAATCGGTAATCGATTTTAACGAAATTTACTACGCCAATAGAAAGTGCAGGTTAATCTTGAGGTAGATACAGTGGCGTAGCGTGCCTTGGAGGGGCCCTGTATCAAAATTAGTCGTGAGGGGCCCAATAGACTGGCAAATCCTAAAAAAATCTTTAGATTTTGATTTACCCCTCTCTTTGACTACAAAGAAAAATTGGTACCAATATCGTTTATTGTGAAATACTACACAATATGTTATAATTTTTTTTGGGTTCGAGTGTGGGAATATTGAAATAAACAAAGAAAATGCTTACATTTTATAATTTTACAATTAATTTACAATTTTAATAATGTTTATATAGCCAGTTATTAATGTGTTTTTTTCTCAGGATGCACCGTATTGAGTGTGATTGTGGATAACATTTTACTAATTTTAGCTTTCATACGTAAGGGGCCCCTATAGTCCGAGGGCCCCGTATTGGTACGGCTGATACGGCAGTAGCTACGCTCCTGGGTAGGTAAAAAATAGGATAGGGCCGATTATTACACCGTTTTCCCGGGTACATAATTAACTTACTTAGAGCTTTGAGAAAGTTATTGAAATCTAATGCATTTCGGTGGCATTCATTGATTAAAAGCGAGCAATTTAGCGAATCGTCATCAACCCATATTCGGCTCACTGCTGAGCTCGAGTCTCCTCTCAGAATGAGAGGGGTTAGGCCAATAGTCCACCACGCTGGCCCATTGCGGATTGGCAGACTTCACACAAGCAGAGAATGAAGATAATTCTCTGGTATGCAGGTTTTATTTAATTTCTTAAAGCGAAATTAAAATTTAGCGAGTACGGCTGGTGTAATCGTAATCAAACGCCAACTTGAAGTCGTAGAAAATGTTCAATTCACTGTTCGTATGTAAATAGCTCAAATTATCAGGAGTGTTTGATACGTATCTGAATCCAATTCATTCGAAAGAAATGCCGAAATAAAGTGCCAATTTGTTGAAAGCGAACGTCCGTCCGACACTTTCTCTCATCGATAGTCTCTCACTTGATCACAGACAACTATCTATAGGTTCCGTCCGTTGTCTGTGGAGTCTAAAACTGCAATTTAAGTTTCAAGGGTTCCGTATCTCAAACTGCCTCGTTGTTTCAGTGGTTAACATGTAATAAACCATAAGGTCTTACATTCAAGTCCTAGATCAGATTAAAACATTTTTTTTAATTTTTATAAGTTAGTCCTTGATTACAATCTCACCTGATGGTAAGTGATAAAAATTCAAAAGCATTTTTAAAGCATATACTTCAAATTCTATGAGGAAAGAGGCTTGGGTGAGCTTTGGGCCTTTAAAGACAATGTCGATGATCTCATAAATAATTCGGTCTAATGGACGGTTACTCGGCGAATTCTTTGGTTCAAGCTGGCAACACAAATAAATTAAAAATAAAAAGAGCCGTAGGTAGGTTTTACGCATTAACAAAGATTTTAATAAAAAACCAAAATTAAAAATAAAATATTTTTATTATTAGGATAACCTAAATAAATAAAATTTCATAGGAATTTACGTTACAAAACAAAACTTAAACAAACCAAAACTGTTAGATAGCAAAGAATTTAACCCTTATTTGGTTCCATTGTGAACTCTTTCACCTTCTCTTGATAAATACGATGTTTTTCTTCTAGTGATTTCAAGGCACTGGATGGTCTGATTCCACCAACATTGACAGTAAACGTAATTTCTACAGGAGATACCGAAGTATTTGGTTTTTGTTCGGCGCTCTTTACCTGATTTTTGGCACTTGCCTTTTTCCTTGTGTCATAACCAGATTTTATATACTTTTGTATACTCTGTTTAGCTGATAGAAGCTTCCGTTCTATCACCCGATTACGTTTGGCCTCTTTTGCATTGGATTTTTCGAATTCATTTAAAGGGTTATTGTGTTTTGAATGATTCTCTTTTATATCAGCTTGCTTTGACTTGATAAATTTCTTTGCAACCGACGTTTTGTCTTGTGATGTTTTATCAACTAAATATGAAGACTTCTTACCTTTTGGGTCATTACTTTTCACGTCGCTTGAACATCGATGTTTCGCAGAGTTCTCTTTCTCGGCATTTTTTTGTTTTTCTATCTCCATATCTTTCTTGTACATTCTTAGGCGATTTTCCATCCGGACTTTCTCTGAATATCTTTGAAGACTTTTGGCTCTTTCAAGTCTCGGCCTTATGTTTTCTACATCAGGACCTAATCCACCTAATTTTATATTTTGATTAATTGGAGCCGTAGCGCGTCTAATATGTCGGCGAGGTCTAGAGACTTCCGAGACACTTCGAAGATTGTTATCGTCAATATCATCTTGAGTTTTGATACCGATGTCATCATTAAAACATATACCGTCTTCGGAAGATTCTGCTAGGTATTCTTCAAGTTCTGGATTTATCAGTTGCTCGTAATAAATTTCATTATACGCCTCTGTGTTATAAAAATCAGTAACAGCGTTATTGCTATACTCTTCTCCAAAACTCTCCCTTTCAGTGTCGCCAAATTCAGGAGATATTGACCTTATCTCATTTAAACTATTCTTTATATTCTTCTCAGTGATATTAGCTGAAAACTGTTTTCGAAACATTTCTAAGTAAGACATTTTGTTACTTTTTTGTAAGGATTTGTTTATGAGATAGCCGTTGTATTGGTGCGCTTCTCCTGTATCTACTTTAGTAAGTTTCTTATTACTTTTCTGTTGCTTTTTATTTCTCTTAGCTACTTTAACAAGTATATCCTTTTCATAAAACGGTACTAAGATTGTGTCAACCATTTTTTCAGCAGCATTATTTTTTATAGGTAGTTTTTTATTACTTTCTAGCTCCAAACTATCCAAAGAAAGAATGCTTTCAGATCTTTTATCCATTATTTAGATTTCAAACCATGTTCAAACTCTGGTTAAATACTTGATATTAAAATAAATGACTTTTGGAAATAAGATTAACATTTTTTTTAATTTTGACATTGGTTATGTTTGATAATCAAAAAAACATCATAACAGAAAAGGTTACATTACTGTACCTAGATATAATAATCTTGAGAATCTATAAAAAAAGGTTTTCTAATGCTGTAACATTTAAATTAATTAAAGATGATATAAATAAAAGTTTCGTACCTAAAGATGACCCAGTTTACAAAAGCGATATAATATAAATAATACGATAAATATTAATACAAATTATACAGCTTTATGTAAATTACTTTTAAATGTAACTTCCGACAAGAAATAATTTCCAACACGAGCAATATGGTCGCCATCAATAAAATATAGGTCAGCAAATCTCGTTTTTTGTGGATTCAACTCAATAACTTAGCACCCGTCGACAATAAATAACCATTTTTAATTTCCTCATTTGTTTTTTTTTTCTAGTGTTTTCTATATGTAGTGTCTGAGTAGGTATCATCATAAATATCAATCACGACCTTGACAAGGAAGATAAATTTGCAAATTTAAAATTATATTATCCATATTGTGTCTAGGTCAAATGCTCTAAATATCAACATTTTCATTTATATCGATTTTATTGTAATTAATATTAGATGTGTAAGTATTTTTTTTGTATTTAACCTACCGGTAACAGAACTTAAATATGACAAGTTACGGCTGACCTGACTGACGTCAATCAGTTTTTAACCGACTTCAAAAAAAGGAGGGGGTTTCTCAATTCAATATATATATATATATATAGATTATTATAAATATATATATATATATATATATATATATATAATAATCTAGTAATCCCATCAACATTATAGTTTTGTAAAATATGTGAACATCTTAACTCTTTGAATGTTAAGGAGGAGATAAGGTCCAGTAGTTTCGAAGCCTATTCGTAACAAACGAAAAATCTAATGTTGTTCTTATTTTAATATTAGTTTAGATTAACAACATAGCCATTTTTTTTCAGGCCGTGTCTGTCCCTTCTACCTTGTCGAGTCTGTAGTAACCGCGGCTGGTACAGCTTGGCGGCTTTCCAAGTTTGAACAATTCTAAACTGTGCATAGATTATGTCGGGGATGCACGATCACGCGTCGTTTCAGTTCCCTGTACGAGATCGCACACCTCGGTCAAAGACTGAAAATCAAAAGAGCATATATTTCATAAGTTTTACAGGTAGATGATGAGACGATGTCATAATATATTTCTCTTTTCCTTCGAACTTACTGTCTCAATTTGCTTCTCCATCCGAAGGGTCATCTTCCAAGAAATCAATAAATAAAGTATAAATCCGGATTTAATAAAGTATAAATTTTATCCGTACTTGTGTCCGGATAAAATTTCTGAAATTATTAAAATGAAAGAATTAAAAGTCCGGCCGCTGCGCTCAGATATTACGTTTCTAACACCTGTCAATGTCAATGTCAATGAGAGAGATAATGTCAATGAGGCATTTAAATATCTTTTATCTACCATAATAACGAGTAATTATATCAAAAATTCCTCTGAGCGGAGGGACAAACTTCGAGATATACGATTGTTAATAAAAAAAAATATCAAAATCATACAAAGAAAAAATAATTACTTACGCTCCGAATTCAGAAACTTTCTCCGTTTTTTCGTCGATTGAAAATAACCTGTGTACTGGGAGAAGAGATGAGGTTTGTGCCCATCTGATTACCACTAAAAATTATTGCTTATGAATCTGCTAATGAAAGTGAAGGCTGTAACTATATGGCCAATAATTTCTGGGTAGGTATTCAATGGCAAAACTTCACATTCGGCTTTCGCAGTTACATTAAGAGATTTATAACTTTATGCTTCTGAAAGTGCAAACGCCGTGTGATTGTGCATTGCAAAATTCGTTGTTGGAGCGAAGCCAGTGGAGTCAGGAGTAGGCATAGCACTGCTATTATCTGCGCCCCCTATCGGCGAAATTGGGGTGACCGGAAATGGCCTGCACTGTTACTCTCTTAGCCCAGCGAAAATGCACTATTCCAATTTCCAACAAAGCTAAAATTGCACTTCACAAATGTGCCTGTGGGAGATTGCATCAGATATTTCTACTTCTAACAATGATCAAAAACTATTTCATTGGTTAAGTACACCAATTTTCTAACGCACATAAGAATTTGTTTGTATGTTTGTTTGAACGCGTTTAATCTTGAAAACTACCATTGGACTTTTCCTATTTACATCAACATCTCCTGAGGACGCACCGGTTTCGGGGTGAAACGTACGTAGAGAGTATTTTGTCGGACCTGGGTGACGTTGTCGCATGGGTTCGTCGGCTTTTCGCGGATAATAGCAAAATAAATAAATTAAAGTTACTCCTGCTTCTTTCCAATAAGGCTTGAATGCGTTCAAAGTCATACTAAAACTAAATAATCTGGCAGAAATCAAAGCACGAGAAACGTCATGCATTCCCAATGTAAGTAATTCTATTCATCAGTCCTACATAAATTAGTATTGTGGGAAATTGGATGTGAGCCAGCACTTGGGGGGAATCTTGGCGTTTTTTGTCTGTGCCTGATATCGCTGGAATACGAATGACGTAAAATGGATAGACAATTAGCCAAATGAAAAACAGACATGTGTTAAAAATAGAATCATGGATCGTCATCATCTTCATTCTCTCATTTCTTTATTTTTCCTCTTTTTAATATTTTACAATGTCATTATAAAAATATAATCATCATCATCATCATCATTATCATCATCATATCAGCCGATGGACGTCCACTGCAGGACATAGGCCTTTTGTAGGGACTTCCAAACATCACGATACTGAGCCACCTGCATCCAGCGAATCCCTGCGACTCGCTTGATGTCGTCGTTCCACCTGGTGAGGCGTCGACCAACACTGCGCTTACTAGTGCGCCATTCCAGCACTTTAGGATCCCAACGTCCATCGGCTCTTCGAACTATGTGCCCCGCCCATTGCTACTTCGGCTTCGCAACTCGTTGAGCTATGTCGGTGTTTTTGGTTCTTCTGCGGATCTCCTCATTTCTGATTCGATCACGCAGAGATACTCTTTAGTCCCTATATAAAGTCAGGTGTATTACTAGGGTGGCGTGACCCAGTTCCAATAGCGTTCATCAAACAATTGCGTCGCATAAGCAAAGTTAACCCTCCACGTCGTTAACCTACAAACTGCAAGCAGGGGTGGTACGTAATACCTAATAACTTTCTGCAATTGCTTGCAGGTCGTTTGTACCTCTTTTTTGCAGAATACGTTTATAATATTTGCCAATCCAATGTTTTAGACTCAGGGCAAGGTTTCTCAAAGTGGGGTACGCGAACCCCATTTCCGCTGTCATTCGACGGCAGGGAGTTCGCGACAAGATTTACGTAACTGATACCAAGTCAGTATTAAGGTTAAAATTGTCCAAAATTACTCCTAACATTGAATCCATTTGCGACAAGAAACAAGCACACCCATCACATTAATATTACAAAGACATTTCTTTTGGTACTTTATGTGCTACCTTTTATTAAAATAAAACCTTACCTATTTTCTTCAACAGTCAAATTTACAGGGGAGGGGGGGTATTAGTTAGTAAGGGGTTCGCTATCACTTGGAAATTTCAACAGGGGTTCGTGGAGCAGAAAGTTTGAGAAAACCTGACTTAGAGCATACAGTAAGTACCTACCTAAGTGTAGATACTCGTAGTTTTATTAGGGACTAGCCGACGCCCCGCGGTTTCAAGCAGCAATTTCAGTTCCCGTGAGAATACGGGTATAGCCTATAACACTCGCAAATAACGTGGCTTACTAGTGGTAAAAGAATTTTCAAATTCAGTTCAGTATAGTATTAGTATAGATGTAGATTTTAACGATGCAATGCATCGAGCAACGACGACAAATGACAGTGCTTACGAGTGCGATTTTGTTCAAAAACGCGTTTTAAAGAATTTGTTTTTAAAAGTCAAGACGCCACTTGGGTGTACATGTACAGACATGTGCATACAAATGGCGTCCAAGATCACGGCTCTACCATGATAATTTTTGTACCTATGCATTTCCCGATTACTAAATGAGTTAACTTAAAGCAGGCCGCATACACTCGCATTTTCCGTAGGTATTCGTTTTCCTAATGCGTAGTTTCGATTTGTAATTCCGTGAGACTACCGCAGACAGTACAGTACAGTTTTTCTTCATTCGGAATGTATATTGTCGCAAGGGCTCGTATTCATTATGTACGCGCGGAATTCATTTCGGAAAAAAACGTACATGTGCGTCATTTAATGTACTTTATAGGACGCCCGCGACTTCGTTCGCGTGGAATTTAGTTTTTTACAAATCCCTCGTGAACCATGGATTTTTCCGGGATAAAATGTAGCCTATTGTGGTAATCCATGCTATAATATATCTCAAAACCAATTTTCAACTAATTCGGTTCAGTAGTCGAGGCGTGAAAGAGTAACAAACATTCATGTCATCAAAATCATCAGTATTCGCAAATCTCGGGAAACTATGGATTTGTTAAAAAGTAGCGTATGTGTTAATCCAGAGTAAAATCTATTTCCACTCCAAATTTCAGCCAAATCGCTTCAATAGTCGGAGTTAAAGAGTAACTAACATCCATACAAACTGTCGCGATTATAATATTAGTAGGATTTCATGCATTCCGAACACGGACAACGTATTCGGATAACGAATACGTCTTTGCGTTCTATGTTCTTTGGTCTTTGCCTACCTATCATGGTAGGTACAATAAATATACCTATTTTTTAAAAAATAAGATTCAGGTCAAAAATTTTGACAAAATATCAAATAAGAAGCAGGGTCAAATGACTCTCTCAGCATATTATTAGTGGTTTAAGGTGACTGGTTCACCTCATCCAATTTAAATGAGGCGCCAACATCAATTAGATCATCTGAAGCATCTTCATCCGACATTCAAACATCATTGACATTAATTATTTAGACTGATTTATCACTTTTTATGCCAAAAATACCAACTTTAGCTCTGCAATCTAATATATCGACAAAATATGGGGCATGAATAAAATAAAGATAAAATTAAACATCACTAGTAGAAACAGAGCTTGCATAGCCAGACCAACGTCAAGGTATTACTTGATGTCACAAGGAATAATCAAAGATGTCAGTCTAATTAATCATCATCATCATCGTCATCATCATCATCATCATCATCATCATCATCACCATCATCACCATCATCATCATCATCATCATCATCATCATCATCATCATCATCATCATCATCATCATCATCATTAACAGCCAATGGACGTCCACTGGACTTACTGGACATAGGTTTGTTTTTTTTTTTTTAAAGAATATTTGCCATATTTATATTTATTTATAATATGACCAATATTACCATTCCCCTCCAACTAGTCGGGAGGGAATGGGTACCACAATAGACCAACGGGGCGTGGACCGAACCACAACCCCTCGGTGATGAGTCCAATCGCTCTTACCGTTGTGCTATTGAGGCTATTTGAGAGCTTTTTATTTAGTACCTAATATTTTGTCAAACACGAAACCTTTAGGTGTTTAGGAGCTAACGTGACGTCATGAAACAGATAAAATATAGACCATCATGGCCAATAGCGTTTTAGCGTAATAATTGTCAAAAAAATATTGATAAATTTAAATTTTTATGTATTCACACGAATGAAAAAAATAATTTATCTACATTTTTATCAATCTAGTAGAACGATAATGAACAATTTATCACTTTTAAAAAAGTGACAACTAGTCGCTGACGTACCTTCCTGTGGAAGGAGCATTGACTGACAAACATTCAACATTCATAAAATGAAGTTAGTCTGGCTCCAATGACCAAGTTGCAACTAATTGTTTTATATTTAACCGACTTCCAAAAAGGAGGAGGTTCTACGTTCGGCTGTATGTATGTTTTTTTTTTTTTTTTTTATGTATGTCCAGCGATAATTCCGTCATTTGTGGACCGATTTTGAAACTCCTCGACGGTTCACAGTAGCTACCTTGTGTTTGGACTTGATAAATTTGTATTGATGAGAACTTTCCACCTAGATGGGTTGTGACTGTATTAGGGGTCTGGTGATGAAGACGAAGGATAGTTAAGGGAACTCATCGACGGTTCACAGTAGCTACCTTGTGTTTTGACTTGATAATTTTGTATTGATGAGAACTTTTCACCAGGATAGGTTGTGACTGTATTAGAGGTCTGGTGATGAAGATGAAGGAGAGTTAAGGGAACTCCTCGATGGTTCACAGTAGCTACTTTGTGTTTGGACTTGATAAATTTTATATTGATGAGAACTTTCCACCCATATGGATTGTGACTGCATAGGGGGTCTGGTGATGAAGACGGAGGACAGTCAGTTCACACTCAGTAGGTGTGCTAACACTAAAAATTAAAAAATAAAAATTTTAATAAAAAAAATTCAACTGACTTCCAACTCAAAAATTAACCTAAACTAAAAAGCAAAAAATAACATCTTACCTATGTTCTACCTTCTGATCAGTTTGAAGGCGGTGCCAATTCAGTGTCATGTTTTAATTAAAGCCGTTTCTGAAAGAACCACAGAAATTGTGTAATTTAAACGGCTTGAATTAAAACATCACTGGCTTGGCACCGCCTTCAAACTGATCAGAAGGTAGCACATAGGTAAGATGTTATTTTTTGCTTTTTAGTTTAGGTTAATTTTTGAGTTGGAAGTCGGTTGAATTTTTTTTATTAAAATTTTTACTTCTAGCGGACGCTCGCGACTTTGTACGCGTGACATTCCGTTTTTCATAAATCCCACGGGAACCATGTATTTTTCCGGGATAAAATATAGCCTATATGCTGCATAATCTCCTCTATCTTCCAGTGAAAATCCCAAAGAAATCGATTCAGCCGTTCCAAAGATTCCCAGACACATTTTTTTTAAAATCTTAATTAGGTTTTATGTTGTGTTAATAATAAACAGCTATAAGTACTTGAAAGCACAGCTATTTTGAAATCTCGAACAGAGACTTCAGTTTTATTGAAAATGACACAATCATATTTTATTAAAATTTAAGTCAATATATAACTAATTTATTTTAGCTCTGAAATTTCATCAACTTGATTTCAGTTATTGACGACAACATGTAAATGAATGAACGTGAATAAAATAAAGATAAAATTAAGCAGTATTGTTGCAATCAATTGTTACATATTTATCATTGACATTTAATATTTGGACTGATTTATTAGAATTTGAGTCAAAAGTTACTAATTTTAGCAACGAAATCTAATTCTCATTAAACTCCACCCATAGTTTAAAATGTTTAAAATACCGTTATTGATGACAAAGGATGATTGTGAATAAAATAAAGATAAATAAAATAAAATAGCAATGTGTCGATTTGCAATTAATTGTTAGCAACAACCTTGCAAGAATTTTAATCTGGATTCCATTGTAGAGTCAAGTTTTTCATAGTGGTATAATATAATTTAACATAATTTAATAATATTACGTAGATACTAGATGTTCCAAATATGTATTATAATGCAACCCACGTGATATTTTGTTCAACCAAACTCAGAAAGTTGTACGAACATAGAACATAGGTAGTTTAGGTATTATTATATGTATTAATTTCTTCAGACTGACATTTACCTAATTACATTATATATCCTGTGAACTTGCCTATATCATTCTAACGATTTGGCCTGTCGCCCCTTACTCATGTCTTAAGTCTGCTAAAAACGTGCTATTAAGTATGCTCCATGAAAGCATGCTTATCATCAGTTTACATTTGCTAGCAATAAGCATGCTATTTTTAAGTATGTTCAAAGCAATCTTCCCAATTACACATTCTTATTTGTATCTATCGCTCTCTGTCTACAGTATCGTGTTGAGATGAAGGTGAAGAGAATACAGAATAGCAATGCTGATATACTCAATAACAAACCTATTCAGACGCGCTAAAAGCACACCCCTTCCACCCGCGCAGCAAGTAGCATGCTCATAAATCGCACGACTGTTGATTCTTGAGCAAGCTCGAAATAAGCATACTCATTATTGGCAATGTTGCGATACATATGCTAATAAGTAGCAACTGCTCAATACTAGCATGCTTTCGTGCTTGAAATGAGCATGTGTAACAGTAGCTTAACTTACCGTTTTTTGAAGGGAATCTGAAAGAGCTCCCAATCTCATTTTAACGTTGCTGCACTGCTTTTCAAGAACTACATTTCACATACCAAACTGTAAAACAATAACTGTATTAGTAATAGGTAGCTAAGTGTCAGCTATTTATTTAACCGAGTAAAAGCTCCTTCGAAATTGTTCTCCGATACTGTTTGTCTATATGTACAAAGAACGAAAATCAGGAGTTTTTTAAATAAACAATATACAGCCATGATTATTTTTTCGTCGAACAGCATTGCTCTGTCCTGTCTGAAGGACATTATAACTGAAATAATATTTCGTCATTGATTGGTAAGGCAACATAGGGCTAGCATATGTTGTAGGAATTGAACCCTTTCGCATTTGAGCCTCATAATCGTAAATAAAATATTATAAGCTATATATAATACAATATTAACAAACAAAAAGAGAGAAAACAAATACGTGTGGCACTCGGGGATTGTCGCGGTAAAGCCATTTCATAGCATTTTTTATAACCTTATGCAATTATAATTATTTATTTATTTTGCAGTATATTTTTTTTCTTTAGAATAGAATAAAAAATTAAAGAAATAATAAATAAAAAATGTACCTTTACGTTGAGCTGGAATCGAACTCTGGTTCATTAAGTTGAGTTGATGTGATAACGTCAAAATGTGTTAATGTGCACGGCTTGGATGTTAGGTTTATTTCCGTTACGGAATTTCTTGATTCGGTCGCCGCGCTCAACCCCCCGATTAAAGCTTTGCAATAGCTTAAAAAAATAATTATTAGCGGGTAGTAAAATAAACAGCATAATTAAAAAATATTGTATTTAGGGACTCCCGCAGACGGGCCACCGGCCACAACCACAAAACGCCGCTACCGGCATATTTGATGTAGTTTTCATACATTTTATATGGACTCGCCGCACACGGTGGCCGCCACACGCTACAATCGTCGATCCTCGCTTCTTGTGGCCACTAAACGCCGACCCAAAACGCCGCAACTCGCCACGCGCGCGAATATGATACTGCATGTATGGGTTAAAAAGTAGCAGCCGACCACAAGTGTCGACCACCGACCACAAGTGGCTACTTTTGTGGCCCCTTCTTGCTTCTTGTAGCAGCGTTTGTGGTTGTCGCGAGTGACCTGTGTGCGGCAACACTAATGGAAGGATAATTTAAGCGATAAGAATTATTTCACTCGTCGTCATCAACCCATATTCGGCTCACTCTGAGCTCGAGTCTCCTCTCAGAATGAGAGGGGTTAGGCCAATAGTCCACCACGCTGGCCCAATGCGGATTGGCAGACGTCACACACGCAGAGAATTAAGGTAATTCTCTGATATGCAGGTTTTACTCACGGTGTTTTCCTTCACCGATTGAGACACGTGATATTTAATTTCTTAAAATGCACACAACTGAAAAGTTGGAGGTGCATGCCCCGGACCAGATTCGAACCCACACCCTCCGGAATCGGAGGCAGAGGTCATATCCACTAGGTTATCACGGCTATTTCACTCATCTCTTGTAAAATTCATATTAAAACCACTTTATCTACCCCATGTACTAACATGTTTAACATCCATAAAATAATAATAAAACAAATAGCCTTTAAGATATTATGTCCTTAAATTAGGTACGTCACAGATTTATGGGTATTTATAAGCAATTAAACTGAATAAATCAATAATTTAAGAATTTTATAAATATATAATCATATATTGCAAATGCATTGCGTAATATTGTATCAATAGCTATGTGAAAAATTTATAATTATACTAATTATAATTAAATGCATAACGCCTCATATAACATTTCATTAAGATTTTAAACAAATTAACAAGTAAATAGAACTAATGTATAATTAATTATACCATGTAAATTGACATCAGAAATTTTTATGTTCGCGTAAAGTATTCATTAAGTTTAACATAATTTAATCATAATTTGTTATGAATCGTTCCGTACCGAATCGAATGACTTATTAATGCAGAATGTTTTTCCAAACTATGTATTTTATTGAAAATTTGATATGATTGATTAAGAAAATATGCACCTAATTATTAGATAACTCGTCCCACTTCAACTATATCTATAATACGTAATCGGAGAACAATAAGGATGTAATACACCTATCTACTTAATTTCGTAAACCTTTTAACTTAAAACTTTTTTAAGGTAAAAGATTTTTAAAACGACCATGTTCCATTTCTTGATATTTTTTCATGTTTAGAAGTAGTTATGTAAAATTATAGGCCAATAGTCCACCACGCTGGCCCAATGCGGATTGGCAGACTTCACATACGCTGAGAATTAGGAAAATTCACTGATATGCAGATTGCAGGTCTCCTCACGATGTTTTTCCTTCACCGTTTGAGACACGTGATATCTAATTTCTTAAAATGCACACAACTGAAAAGTTGGAGGTGCATGCCCCAGACCAGATTCGAATCCACTCCCTCCGGAATCGGAGGCAGAGGTACATATCCACTGGGCTCTCACGGAACAATAAGGATGTAGTATACCTATTTACGTAATTTCGTAAACCTTTTAACTTAAAACTTTTTTAAGGTAAAAGATTTTAAAAACGACCATGTTCCATTTCCTGATATTTTTTCATGTTTACAAATAGTAATGTAAAATTATTGGACTTTAAGGTTATGCTTTCATTCCTCTTATCTTAACCTTTTTTTAAAAAATATACTACTTAGCCCTTGACTTCAATCTCACCTGATGGTAAGTGATCATGCAATCTAAGTTGGAAGCGGGCTAACTTGATGCTAGGAGGAGGATGAAAATCCACATCCCTTTCGGTTTCTACACGACATCGTACCGGAACGCTAAATCGCTTGGCGGTACGTCTTTGTCGGTAAGGTGGTAACTAGCCAGACCTGGACCAAATTAAGAAAACCTCAATCGGCCCAGCCGGGGATCGAACCCAGGACCTCCGTCTTGTAAATCCACCGCGCATACTACTGCGCCATGGAGGTCGTCAAAATATACCTCTTTATATTATTACGTGGGGGAGCCGAAAAGGGGATTTTTGCAGTTACTCGAACGTGGCAGATGAACATAAGGGAGTATACCAAGCACGTTTTTCAGTACCTCCACCAAGTATGAGCCCTTTATATTATAGTGGGTATGTTTAGGGCAACCAAAACTACCTTCAGAAATACTCAACCAGCACGTCAGATAAAGATAAGGTAGGTGAGTTGATAGTTGAAAGGTGTGCATTTCGAAAATCTGACGATTTGAGCGTAACGTAATGGAACGGGAGGGGTCCGAAGTTACAAATATTTCTGTTATCGAGCCACGAGCGCGGTTAATTTCTTAATAATTTTGAATGAAATAATCTACTAAATATTCGCCCCTGTTTTCTGATGATTTCAGTAACCCAAAGTAATAAAAAGTCTTTAAAGTCTGTAGTTTTCTCCCCACCGCTGAAAGTAAAAAAAGTGTGTAACCATTTATTCTTTCTATCACCTAATCTACCAAATCTAATCAATTCCCATGATGTTTTAGTAACTGCAAATTTAGCATCTCGGGCTCCCCTATCAATAGTATGTAGTAAAATTTATAAAAAAAAGTTTTATTGCCCATGCAATAGGTCGTCAGGTCAGGAACCTCCTAGAGGTAAAAATGTACCTCCTAGAGGTGGAGCTATGGACTTTGCACCGTAGTAGACATAACATTTAAATTTTCTTATAAATAGGGGAAAATGGAGGAAATACTGCCGAACTTATTTCGAACTATTAGTATCTACTGTGTTCCGGTCTAAAAAGTTTCATTGCCCGTGGAATTACAGGTACGTACGCTACCAAAAAAAAAGACCAATACCAATGTCCTGAATATGTATCCAATTGTAATATCCTTTTTGAACTACTTGAATTAACACGTGAATTGAGCAATCCATAGCTTCGATTATAACAGTTTCAATTAACCAATTGCACTTGACCCACTTATTGCGTACTAAGCCTTAATATAGAACAATAGGCTATAGGTACAGTTAAAGTAAATCCTTACGTTGTTATTTCATACCTTAGCACTTTGAAGATAAAGTTCAAAATTTATCGCCCACGTGATTGTAATGATTGGGATCGTAAGCTCTGAATGCTGCAATGACAACATCAATAAATCTTAGCCATTAGTTTCACTAATTCAATTCAATTCATGATCAAATAGAGACAAAAACAGTGGGAGGCTTCGGTCGCGGCTACTTATCGAAAGATATACAATTTTAAAAGTTCTTTTGTTATTTCTTTTATCACCCCATTTTCATACTATTCAATGCAAAAGGCAGATTCCAACGGAAACACATAGATAGATGTCCGTTTATTATATTTAAGAACAACTTACCTATTGGCTGAGATCTTACGTGATGTAAAATGACGTTATAGGAGCAGGCATACTTGAGAAATACAAGTTTGTTCTTCTCCATGTATTTGATGACACGCAAGGATTTTCGGCTCACTGCTGAGCTCGAATCTCCTCTCGGAATGAGAGAAGTTAGGCATCACGCTGGCCAAATGCAGATTGGCAGACTTCACACACGCAAAGAATTAAGAAAACTCTCTGGTATGCAGGTTTCCTCACAATGTTTTCCTTCACCGTTTGAGACACGTGCTATTTAATTTCTTAAAATGCACACACTGAAAAGTTACATGCCCCGGACGGGATTCGAACCCACACCCTCCGGAATCGGATGCAGAGATCATATCCACTGGTCTATCACGACTCAGCTAATTACAAATTACTTCTACTATTTCAGTTTGAAGAGTGTGGTTTAATTTACAGGCAAATGCGATATCTCAACTATAGGTCAAACTGATTTGAGGGCAGACATAAAAATATGTTTTGACGGCCTCCGTGGCGCAGTGGTATGCGCGTTGGATTTACAAAACGGAGGTCCTGGGTTCGATCCCCGGCTGGGCCAATTGAGGTTTTTTTAATTTGGCTGGTACCGACAAAGACGTACCGCCAAGCGATTTAGCGTTCCGGTACGATGTCGTGTAGAAACCTAAAAGGAGTGAGGATTTTCATCCTCCTCCTAACAAGTTAGCCCGCTTCCAACTTAGATTGCATCATCACTTACCATCAGGTGAGATTGTAGTCAAGGGCTAACTTAAAGATTGTAAAAGAATAAAAAAAAAATATGTTCCACAGCTGGAAGTTTATACAGTGTATGCAGTCACAGCGTTCGTAGTCGATAATGCATCCTATGGTAAAACGATGAATACATAGCATAGGTACCTAAAAGTGCTGCCTATAAAAGAACGCATGTGAATAGACATGCGTTAGATAATAGGTAGGCAGTAGAGACAGATCTGGAAGAAAATTCTTCTCGGAAATCTTTGCCTGATATTTCAATCTTTAGGTACTTGTGAAAAAAAAAGACATAATTACATGATCAATGTACGGAGTTATTGTAACAGCTGTGATTGTTGCTACATCATTAACTGGTTATGAAGGTGTGATCTTAATCACTCCGCATCAAAACTGGTAGTCTCTTAAAACAGGGTTAGATAAACTATTGTTCGTTCGTTATCGACCCATATTCGGCTCACTGCTGAGCTCAAGTCTCCTTTCTGAATGACAGGAATTAGACCAATAGTCCACCACGCTGGCCTAATGCGGATTGATAGACTTCACACACGTAGATAATTAAGAAAATTCTCTGGTATGCACGTTTCCTCGCGATGTTTTCCTGCACCGTTAGAGACATTTAAATTAAGAACCGTAATAACCCAGTGGATATGACCTCTGCCTCCGACTACGGAGGGTGTGGGTTCGAATCCAGTGTATGCACCTCCAACTTTTCAGTTGTGTGCATTTAAAAAATTAAACATCACGTGTCTAACGGTGAAGATAAGCTATTGGATTGTTTAAAATTCATTTTAATAATATTTTTTAGTCAGAAATGTCAAATTAAATTAAAATTAACGTTCTGTTGATTAATGTAAGTAGAAGAACATCTTTCCTATAAAAATCTGCAAAGAATTCACTAACTTCGACGTAAGTTAGTTGTTATTTATATACGAAATTGAGATAATATGTAACAAATGTCATCCGGTGTCTACTGTCAGCTCTTCGTATCGTGGATATCATACAGAAGGTAGATGACATTTCTCAATTGATTTGATGTTTATTTTAATAGGTGTTAATAAAGACCAAATTAGTGAATAGGCTAGCTGGTTATTATTTAATGCTACAGTTATTTAATTGGCGACACCTTAATTTATTATTAAAATTGGACTATTATTATAATTTAACGCAATTAACCTTTGACCACCGTACAATTATCAATGAATAAATTAATAAATGCATTCGATATTATTATTTTAATAGGTCAAAGTGAAAAATAATAATATCACTATGTCTAAATACCTAATTGCTAAGATATGATAATATCAAATCACTCGAAACTTGCTCGAAACGAGAAAAATTTGCAAAGCAATTTCCAAGTATTAAAATATTATGCTCGAATTACAAAGAGTCAATTAAGGCGTTTCAAATTTTTAAAAAACATGTCATTGTCATTTCATTTGCATATGACAACCCTACTCATAAATCTTTTTTAGGTCTCGAGCAACAGAACCTTATTTGATAATCGTGAAACTCTTATTACGTTTGCATCTTCATCCAAAAACGAAATGAGCGTTGCAAAATTTTTGTTTATTGCCGAATCACAACATTTATTTGGAAATCTTGACGTTCGTGATGGGAATCTTGCAATTCGTTATGTATTTTATTAAAGTGATTAACAATAGATCAAACGATTAACAACGAATTGAGTCATTCGATTTAAAATCGATTATTACAAGCGGATCTGCAAAGTTCAGGATTACTTATATCGATATATTATGATACGTTTATCTTGACAATGCCTTTTAAGTGTTTGGAGTCTCTGTTAATTTAAGATTATTGTACTAATTTCGTAATGCGATTTCGAAAGTAATGTCCAATAACTTCAATATCCTACATTACCTATAGTGTTCGTATAGGTAGTAATCCTGCAAATATTAAGATAAATATTATAAAATATTTTTAACAAAAAAATTGAACCGATTTTAAAATCACAAAAATAAACTAAAAAGAGAAAAATCGTATGTGCCACCTTCTGATCACTTTGAAGGCAGTGCCAAGCCAGTGACGTATTAATAAAGCCATTTCCGAAAGAACCACGGAAAAGAACTGTTTTTAAATCCTAAAAGTTTATGATCTAATCGGCTTTAGTTAATGCATCAACATCACTGTGTTGGCACCGCCTTCAAAGTGGTGGTAGCACATACTATGTTATTTTTCCCTTTTTACTTTATTTTTGTGATTTCGAAGTCGATTAAATTTTTTTGTTAAAAAAATTCATTTTTCTGTTTTTTGTGTGTCCTAGCATTTAATTTTTATTAAAATCAATTCAGTAATAGGAAATTAAATGAGACCAATATGAAAGTATACTCTTTCAAACAAAAAAGAATTTTTAAAATTGGTTATGAAATGACGAAGATAAGCGGTAACAAACATAAAAAAAAATACGGGTGGGATTGAGAACCTCCTTTTTTGAAGTCGGTTAAAAATACGCATGCAAAGGGACAGTGGCCGATTTACCAGTAGGCTAAGTCGGCAGATGTCAGAGGGCGGCAAATTTGGCCTAAATAGCTTTTAATAAAAAAAATTACTCTCGAAAACTTAACAAAATTTTTAATATATTTTAGTCCTAAAATACATTAAAAGTCCTGTACTAAAATGTTAAAAGTCGAAATGATACTGCCAAAAAATTTTTATAAATATGTTTGCGAACAACGGTATCGAATTTCAGAGGTCATAAGGGCGGTAAAAATATAGCCTACTGGCTGCAGATTTGTAAATCCGCCACTGCGTAGGGAGTCATTTAAAACAGGTTATTTAACAAAAAATGTTATAGATTATAGATACATTACAAATCTGTTACTCATACCTACATTTAAATACAAGCCAAATGTTACGATACCAATGCCAGTTACTACCGCACTTGTAAACTGAGTAATCTGCAGATAACTATACAAAATAAACCTTGAACCTTGTATAGGATTGCCTTCAAACAAAGCGAGGTCTAAATGTAACTCGCCCCTCATGCTTCCTCGGGTTCCTCCGATTAAGTACGAAAAGCTTCCTTGCATTCAACAAATTATACAAGCGATTAGATAAAACTCCTATTGTTCTTGTCACGGATAGCTGGAACAATGGTATTGTGGCAAGAAAATCTTATTAGGCCGATAGGATTATGTATGACAAAGATTTATGATGGTGGCATATTGTTAGAAAGTTATGTAAAATAGTAATGGACGTCCGTGACTTCATACGCGTGGAAGTCAGTTTTTGAACTTTCAAACCAACAACGGGAACTATTAAAAGTGGCTACTTTGTAAATTAGCCTTGGAGGTAGAGGCAGTTATTAATCACAATATGGTTAATTTGGTCAATAACCTCCAAGTTAAAGTCCCAATAAAATCGGTCCAGCCGTTGCAAAGATTAGCCCGGATAACAAACTGACAGACACAAAAAAAAAATCTTAAATGTGCTTTAGTATTGTCGTTATTCGATTATCGAGTACTAGCAGACGCCGAGCAGTTTCACACGCGTGGTTCCTGTTCCCGTAGTAATACGGGGATAAAATATAATATAGCAGCCTATAGTATTCGGGGATAGTATAGCTTCTCAACAGTGAAAGAATTTTTCAAATCGGTTCACTAGTTTAAGAGCCCATTCAATGCAAACAAACAATCAAATCTATAAAGATTTGAAGAAGACATATTGGTATATGTAACAGTTCGAAGCCGTGATAGCCCAGTGGATATGACCTTTGCCTCCAATTCCAGAGGGTGTGGGTTCGAATCCGATCCCGGGTATGCACCTCCAACTTTACAGTTGTGTGCATTTTAAGAAATTAAATATCACGTGTCTCAAACGGTGAAGGAAAACATCATGAGGAAACCTGCATACCAGAGAATTTTCTTAATTCTCTGCGTGTGTGAAGTCTGCCAATCCGCATTGGGCCAGCGTGGTGGACTAAGGCCTAATCCCTCTCATTCTGAGAGGAGACTCGAGCTCAGCAGTGAGCCGAATATGGGTTGATAACGATATGTTTATAAAAACTTGAGAAAACACAGTTATTTTGAAATAACAAACAGACGCTTGTACTTTATTTATATGTATTGATGTATTGATTTATAGTTGTAGAGGGACTGGAATTACAATGTTTTTGGCCGTGGGCAGTTCAGGGGCGTTTTTTATTAAAGTCATGAATAATCCGGTGTCGTTAACCTGGCTACAATTGTCCCTATATTAGATCATAGTACCTTGAACATTTTTGTGGTAATAAGAAAACTATTTACTAATTTCGACCTATTTCGCAGTAGTAAATAAACTAAACTTACTTACTTTACGGTGACGAAGTTGTTTTGTCAATTGTTTGGAAAAAATCTACCTGGATTTTTCATTGGATTAACCATTATGCATAAATTACATTTATATGTACTTTCGAATGCACAGTACTTTTTTAAATAACCCATGTCAGACGGTTTGCTCCAACTAAGCTAAAACTTTGTGCTTCTAAAGGATAAGACAAAAGTCCAGGGTACGGCGATCGAAAACAAAAGCTGCCTTGAACGCATGGAGTTTGGTATTTTTTCGTTAAAAAATACCCTTCTTTTAATTTTAAAAATACCCTACTTCTAATGTTATATTAGTCAACTCTTTTTATTGTTTTCCCCAACATAGTTCGTTATTAGTTAGAATCGAAGGTAGTAGTTATTCTTATACTTGGTTACTCTGCAGTTTTAAGTTTCCATTATCATTAAATGATAAGACTCAAACTTTCTTTTAATACTCATAAACTATTACGTGTGAAGTTCGGAGGCTATACAAAATACCTACATAACATCATTAAACTAAAAACTGATATAGATTATAAAAAATCCTTTAACTTAAATAATTCCTAACCCCTTGAATACCGGAGAAAATGGGGAAGCAGATAAAAATGACGTCGATTCGTTTTCAAATTGTCCCTCCGAACTTTTCCACAATTGGTTTCTCGCGCAGTCATTTTTATCTGTCATTCTCATTTCCCCGCAGGCCCCCAAGAGTTGGCGAGGCAGAATAAAATTACCCAGCAGATCCTGGAAGCGTATATTCAGAAGAAGTTAGGACTGGCCAGTGGGAATGTGAGAGCTCCTTCTATATTTGACATTCTGCCGGTAAAGAAAACTGAGGAAAGGACAATAAGAGAATCGGTTAAAGAAGTACAAAATCTGGAACCAGAGGAGACAGAAATGCAAGATATGCCTGAAATGGCAGATCCAGATCCACCAGAAGTCCAGGAGTACGGTGAAGATGACAGTTTACAAAGCGTTGAGAGCGAGCAAATTGACTCCATATATTCTGAAGGTACAAACACAATATTTTACGCCTTTCCTGTCTCTCTTCTCATCCTCAACAAGTTATTTTGTTTTCGGTAAGATAACAAGACTTCTATAAGTGTTTTATAGTGTTTTATTACAGCCATTACTAATTGTTTGTCATTCAAATTTATCGGCCATAAAATCGTTTAAAACAGCAATCGATTTATGGCAAAATAAAACGTTTTGTGCTAATAAAAAATGATCCATAATTATACAAAACCCGTTGGTAAACGTACTCAACGTGTTATATTTACAGATTATTTCTGAATGTCTATGATATTTGCGCAAATTTTGTAAGATTTTGTAAAGCATACGAGATCAGTTTTTCGTTTGCACGTTAAATATTTGTGTTGAACAACCATCTTGTGATGTGCCAATTGATTGTACAGCCTCTAAACTTGCAATGGATTGCGAGTGTCAATGTTGACGAATGTTAGGTCAAATACTTTTTAAACTTTTCAATCACAAAAGTTCTGTTTTTATCTTCTCGATAGTTATTAAATATAAGTTAGTTAAAAAAAAAACCTGCCTGCCTAACCTGCTCGCACCTAGTCAATCACCTCGCGTATTTTTTATAGCGATTAAGAAATAACGTTTTTCTAATTCTAGCTTTTTGTTAATATGGCTATGATATACCATTTAGAAATCCTCTTAATGAGTCCTTGAAATTGATACCAATAACATATATTATTATATAATATATTCAATATTCGAAAAAAAAATTACCTCGAGTCTATAGTGTCTCACAGTCGTCGTATTGGTTTTTTTTATATCTAAGAACACTTGGGTTAGTGAGATAAATCGAAAGATATCTTAATTTCTTAAATCCGTTCAGTTTTGGAAGATTTAAAGGATGAAGTTAATAAATAATATTACATACATTCATACATACAAGATACGCGCGAAAAACATAACCCTTCTTGCAGTCGGGTAAAAAGCTACATAAATGAGACGTTAGTAACTAAGTAAATAAATTCCCAACTGTCCATAACCGCGCGGTGAAACGACGCAAAAAAACCATGAATGTATTAAATTTCTTTTCACATTTACTAAGCTATTCCGCCACTATTTATGACATTCGCCGGGACCTTGGCAAGGTCGTTGATACTCCACAACCTGTTCCGTCTAGTACCTAACCGTTTATTTGTTTTACTGAGCTACTGTTGCAAGATACGCATTATAGGGTTCTGTATCTGCTGTTTTATCTATTTAATTACACAATTTTTGTATAAGTATACACCACCATCATCATCATCACCACCATCATCATCATCATCATCATCATTATCATCATCATCATCATCATCATCATCATCATCACCATCATGATGTTCTCGTCCAGTGGTTACCCTATGTGTTTCTCCCTTTTAAGAAATTTGCTAGTCCGGGATTAGGAATTAACATTATCCTGTTATCATTATCCCTCGCGTCGTGTTCCTCAATGCTGAGGGTCGTGACCCCTATCACACACTCAAATCTTTTCTTTGCACTATGTCGCACCATGCGGCACTGCTTTTCGCGACTTGTAGAGCTTCGTGTACTTTTGTATCGAGAGTGGTATGGATTGATGTGACCGATGCATCTACGTCTTCGGGGTATCTTTCCTTCCAATTTGCCAATGATGCCAAGTTTCTCTAATTTATCTCCTTCTCTCTTGACAATGTGCCAAGCTATCAAACTTTTCTCCCTTTTAAAAAAAATTCCAGCCTGGAGTTGGGAATTTAACATTATCACCGTAAGTGCACCAATCTACATTGGATATAATGACCTAGCTGCGTGGTACGTCTAAAATCCGTTCTCTCCCATAATAACTTAGTCTTAAAGCAAGGACCTTCTTCCTCCTGTAGGGTTCGGAGCTTAGACTCGCCATTTTGCTGCAATGTGGGTTCATCATCATCATCATTATCAGCCCATATTCGGCTCACTGCTGAGCTCGACTCTCCTCTCAGAATGAGATGCGTTAGACCAATAGTCCACCACGCTGGCACAATGCGGATTGGCAGACACACGCAGAGAATTAAGAAAATTCTCTGGTATGCACGTTTCCTCACGATGTTTTTCCTTCACCGTTTGAGACACGTGATATTTAATTTCTCAAAATACACAACTGAAAAATTGGAAGTGCATGCTCCGGACCAGATTCGCACACACAACCTCCGAAATCGGAGGCAGAGGTCGTATCCACTGGGCTATCACGGCTCACTTCAATGTGGGTTCACGTTTTTAAAATACAAGTACATTGACCAAAGCTCGGTCGTCAAGATAATATATGTAATGGTAACCAACACGAAATAGGTATAAGGAACTCCAAAATTGAATATGCTGTTTTATTGCTATAAATATATCGTAATTTCTATATTATGACTGGTGATAGGTTCAACGCGGGATATCTCGACCTTCCACGTAATTAGTTCGTCGACACTAAAACTTATAAAAAAAGAAAATAAAGAATGTTTATCAAATAAGCTTCTTGTTTTTATGGCGAAAATTGGTTATTCTAATCGTTTTTGTGTTTTAATAAGTAGATGTCTCTGTTAGAAATGCAGACTTTTTTTTTGTGTCCATTGACATTGAAACAACAACTTTGTTTTTATATTTTGTACGAATTATTATTAACGGAATATTTTTTGGATTCGACATAATGATAATAGACCCAGGACTTCACTAATCCGTAGCCTGGAAATAGGCGGGAGTGGGGGAGAGTTAATACTATTATGGAGCAAAAAAAAAATTGATGTATTTAAAGTCAAGAGTATGCAACTTAACCCTAATTGTAGTACTCTACGGCAATTTTTATTGCAAGGCAAGTCGATTGAATGGACTTAGATTTAAAGACAAGGGTCAGTTGACCCTTGCCTTCCTTTGGCGACGCCGTTGACTGCATTAGCATGTACTTACATCAATTCACATTGTAGTAACGACATGCTCTACTGACTTACAATATTCTATCAGTCTGATAGTCAGAACGTAGATGTCCGGAGTGTATATATAGGTCATGAGACCACCTGTGAGACTTCGGTCTACTGCGATACGAGATCTAAGTTCTTCGTGCTATATTCTGGCAAAGAATCAGCGCCCGCCTAAGCACGCTGATCGCATTCAGAAGTACATAATCATATAAGAACTTCTACACTTACCCGTTTATTTTTTAAGGATTGCTCTAGAAATGAAAATTCGCTATTTCGTAATGTAGAATACCATACTTAAAATGACAGTTTTGTGACCAAAATCAAACGTGAGTGCCAAATTTCTGCACGATAGTTTTGCAAGAAAATATAAAATTTATCGTAGCCTAGTGGAATAGCGCAATCAGCGCCTACCACGATTTATGATTTTAATTATATATTTTTGAAAATCTAATTGAACTGTATTATATGTGAATTAGCAATTAACTTAACAATTAATTAGTTTAAAAAGTATCAGTTAAATATGCTTGGATATTTAACTGATACTTTTTTAACTAATTACCTCTCAAATTCCAATCTCATCGCCAAAAAATGGCTCTTATACAAAATTATGATGTAAGTTATTAAGTATTTATAAAACAAAAAAAAAAAGATCCTTAGATTGGAGTAGGTTTGAGTTTGCAGGCTTGGCTCGTAAAAAGTTGTTTAGCTGACATTTCCATAGATTATTAGGTATTAATATTATTATGTGGCAATCCTATTAAATAGTTAAAAACCAAAAAACAAAGAACCTGAAGGTGTCCTTATATATTAGATGGTATAATTTGAACATTATCTTTTTAAAAGCATCTACTATAGGTACCCACATCTATGTATATTTTACGTATACGTAATAATTATAAATAGCTACTATTATACAATTTCAAAATCAAAATCCAAATATAAACTGTACCTTAGTACTAATGTCATAATGTCGGTGAATCTCATAACGACAAAGGCGTCTATAAACTAGTATTATTTATTAGTCCACGCTAGTTTTCACCAAGATTTTGCCTGCGTAGTTCCCGTTCCCGTGACTACGGAGCTAAAATTAATACATGACACTCACAAATAACGTCACGTTCTATTAATAAAAGAATTTTCCGTAGATCCAGAGATTACTCTCTATAACCTCACAAACACACAAAGTTTAACTCTTTATAATATTAGTATAGATTAGCGTATATTTACCCGGAGCTCCCGTTACTTTTTAATTAGTTTATAATAAAAGTAACCTCCAACACAGCAATTTAATTAGCTATCGAAGTTATTAATTCATTTTTACGCCTAATAGTCCAATTCCAATTTGGTTTTGTACTAATTATAATATTTCATTATCAGTACGGAATCTTCGTTTCAAATTAACCTTGACACCGTGGCAATACTAATAAATCAAGATTAGTTTTCCATACATTAATAAATTGCGAAGTGATGACGTCATTTTACACCATACGCAGTTCGTTTGAAAAAAAATGTCAGAAATGGCAGACGCCCTGCGGTTTCACCCGCGTAGTTCCTACTCCCATGGGAATACGGGAATATAATAAAGCCTGTATTACTCACTGATAATGTAGCTTTCCTTTGGTGAAAGAATTTTTAAAATAGATCCAGTAGTTTCCTCTACAAACTACTTACACTGAAATGTTACAAAGAAAATTTAATTTTCTTTCAGTGCTCACTAGTTTTAACAGTAGATACTGTAAGAGATGATCATTTGGTAGGAATGGGTAGGTACTAAAAACTTTCAGTTTTAGTTACCTATCTCCCCCTTAAGATGAAATATAAATTTATATGATAAGTGAAAAATTAAAATATGTCACCCGTTCAAAGTTTAACGAGCGTAGGTAAAAATATGAATATGTAATTAACTTTAATATTCAATCATAAGGTATTTTACGTACCTACAGGATCTAATAAAATGGTAGGTAATTTAATGACTGCTTAATAAGAATATATTAGAATTGCCTACTATACATGAACTTTGGATTTACCCAATTTAAATAAATTTAATTAAGAACCCTCAAAAGGAATCAAATTCAAAAGAAATCAAAATTCAAAAGGCAGCTACATCCGAAGGATGATTCCAACGAACACCGCTCGTAAAATCTTATTGACCTATCTTTATTTTTAAACTTTCTAGTCCCAGAGCTTAAGCAAAAGTTTTTTTTTTTAAATGACAGAATATTTGACATATTTTTAAATATGACCAATATTCCCATTTCCCCCAACTAGTCGGGAAGTTACAAGCATAAAGATAAGACAGTTTTAAACAAAATAGCTAAAATGAAGTATCTACCGACTTTCTAAATGATTTACTATTTACTATACACATCAACATAACAAATAAGTAATAAATCAATATTCAGTGGAAAAATAGGCTCATTTGTTTGCGAGAGAGTTAAAAAAACTAAGTTTAGTAAGAAATACAATAGTTATAGAATACACCTACTTACAGATAAAAATTCCAATCTGGTTAACAATTTTCAAGAAAGATCTCTTAAGCGTTTAAAACAAAATATGTTTTAATTCCACTATCAAAATTCCATTATCGTGTGTGTGTTTATGAGTGTAGTGCTTGTAACAATTTTTTTTATAACTCGATCGAGTGAGCTACGAATACGTCACATCGTGTTAAACAGAGAGAGATAGAGACGAATACAACACTCGTTACAATATAACGCTACAGATCGGTTAGAAACTGTGAGAGAAAAGTAACATTACGCGAGGGCAAGCCTCTTTATCTAAAAGCAAATGCAATAACTCGTAAATGAGTTCTAAAACATCAGTTCACAAGAACGTTGACGTCCTAACCGCACTTCATCTCAACGTTATGGCGTACCACTGATTTCCCGGCGGGTTGGATTCTTTCATAATGCCGGCAGCTTTCAACAAAGTACGCGTTTTCAATGAACGCTGCCGTCACGGCAATTTAACCGGCACGGTTTAATATTGTTATTAGCGGTTGCGACAGAACGTGGTACTATCCTAACTCGGATAAATTCTTTAATATAAATTGCGAATATTAACATCTATCGTGTTCAATAGTATTTTTAAATCATCCAGGAAACTAATTTAACACACAGAAAATTTATAGGAGTGACAAATACATGCACAGAATGATTATTATACATTTCACTTGCATTCATGTACTAATACATTTTTATCTGACTTCAGAAAAAGAAGATTGATCGACCCCTGCGTCGTCTCTTAAATAAATATTTTTCAAAATTAAGATTTCAGTGTATAATTTGAAGGCGGTAATCCTTTTATAAATATTGTTCATGAAAAGTAAATACATATTTATTTATTTGTTTGTATTTTAATCGGAGTTCTGAAAATATTCATTTATTTTCAAAACTCAGTTTATATGCATGCATCTATGTTTGTGTGTATTTTTATTCATGCAAATATTTTAACACTGTCGACATTGAACGATTTACGCTAAAAAATCGACAACACTCGGCAAAGTGCACTATTTACTTATTTTAACAAAGATTCAGAGTCCAGACGTAGCATCATTCAAATGTTCAAATGTTTCAAACTACATGTCGTAACGCCGATTTTACAAATTGTTCACTAATCATTGAAAAATCCATACAATGAATAGCGTCATCCATCTTCATTATAACTTTTCATCCAATGGAAACGCACTGAAACTCAACACAGCGACATGGATGCGAAAAAGTGTAAAAGAAAGGAGCATCGTTAGAGCTCTGACCCATTTCCAAGGCTGAAGTCTGCAGTCGCAGGCCGGGCTTTAAAATTATTTCTTCAAAGATAATCTTTGGACTTACCCTAACAATATAAGCGCTTAATTCCGTGCGCGGCCGGAATTATACTAACAATAGTCTTGCCGGGGCTTTGGAGTTACTAATTTCTTGGATTGCAAAGACTCGCAGACCTTAAAATTGTAATGAAATATCTCTATGTAAAAGTACAGTCAAGATAATTAGAGTTGTTAATTTATTTCGCGATTTTGTAGACATAAAATAAAGTTGTCTTTTTAAACTGCCAACGTTAAGAACGACGAATTCGATGTGAGAATCTTATCTATGTGGATAGCCATAGGCCTATGAGAAAGAGACAAGATATATTCAAAATGGACTTTCCAAAGCAAGTAGATACATATATTTTTTATTTTTATTCTTTACAAGTTAGCCCTTGACTACAATCTGGTACAAAGTGATAATGCAGTCTAAGATGGAAGCGGGCTAACTTGTCAAGGAGGAGGATGAAAATCCACACCCCTTTCGGTTTCTACACGGCATAGTACCGGAACGCTAAATCGCTTGGCGGTACGTCTTTACCGGTAGAGTGGTAACTAGCCACGGCCGAAGCCTCCCACAAGCCAGACCTGGACAATTTAAGAAAATCTCAATCTGCCCAGCCGGGGATCGAACCCAGGACCTGCGTCTTGTGTATCCACCGCGCATACCACTACGCTACGGAGGCTGTCATAAATATATACAATAAATTATATCTTCAACGATAATATAAAAATATCGTAACAAATACTTCGCCAGCTCTATAGCGCGCAGTAGCGTTCTACTTATTTTCTTTTTGCGGACTCCTGTGAATGAACCCTAGCCCTGTTTATTTAAAACGGTTTCACTTCAAGCTAAATTTTATCGCAAAACACACCAGCGCGCGAAGCTTCGAAACTCACTTTATGACCACGTCACACTTAACACACGACACTTGTATTCATCACCAGCAGCGCCGGCCCGAAGTAAATTTTAGAATGGAGCGAGATCCAATTATGGCGCCTCTCCTGTTTGTTCCTAATAATATGTAGATACCTATACCAAATTATGAGTGTAAAGTAAGAATGGAACGCGAAGATCTCGACCATACTCTGGGGTGACCAATTGAAAATCAGGCGCAGGAGCGCCGAAATGATAATCCTACTCAACCGCAGGATTTTGCGCCTGGAGCGACTGCTCCGTTCGCCGTATGGACGGGCCGGTCCTCATCACCAGCATACTTTAATGGTTCCCATGACAAGAAATCCTCATAGAGAGTGTGTAGCTTAGACCCACCACGCTGTTCGGATATGGCAAGGTGTTAATATTTTACTCTGTAAATAATAATATTAGATGTAATTAAGAATGGCGGTTTAAAATTTAATCTGAGACACGCCCAACTGTCACTTATAATTTCTTGGAAGAAAGAAACGGAAGTTAGTTACTACTTGTTACTGCGTTATAATTTCTTGGAAGAAAAAGGCAACAACTTGTTCGCGCTTTTATAATTTCTTGGAAAATAGAAAAGTAAAGTCACCTGTTTGTTCTAAATATTTGTCACATACCTACTCATAAAATCAACGCACGTATGGCGTCTTTGGGAAAAGACAAAAACTACTGTTATACATTACAAGATAACATTCAAGGGCATACTTTAATCTATAAATAATCTGATCTGTTATTGGATTTGTCCAAACAAACGGCACGTGAGTTTGGGCGGCGTTTTTCATTTGTTAATGTGTTTCCAACACTATTGTAATGCAGAGGACATTCAGACTGTGGGCCACGAGATAACAATATTGTAGTACAATTGCGCAAAAAACAAACACAAACCTCAGTTTTGCAGTGAACTGTCATTTATTTTATAGCTATATTAGTTCTACTTTAAGCACTTGTAATTGTTAGTGCATCAGTTTTGTGTTGCTTCGCATATTTTTATTAGTTAAAACACAATCTAACTGTGGCCCTCATAAAAAGCTCGAAGTCACTCAGCGGGCGATGGAGCGAGCGATGCTTGGGGTTTCTCTGCGTGATCGAATCAGAAATGAGGAGATCCGCAGAAGAACCAGTCACTGATATAGCTCAGCGAGTCGCGAAGTTGAAGTGGCAATTGGCAGGCCACATAGTTCGAAGAGCCGATGGACGTCCCAAGGTGCTGGAATGGCGACCCCGCACCGGAAAGCGCAGTGTTGGTCGACCCCCCACTGGGTGGACCGAAGACATCAAGCGGGTTGCAGGGAGCCACTATGTCCAGCAGTGGACGTCCATCGACTGTTAATGATGAAAACACAATCTGTCAGTTTTGTTTGTTGTATACAAGAGTACCTAATCGTCTTCTCGTGATGTATAAAATTCTCGTGTCGCGATTTTTGTTATCCACGTACTACCTAGTTGTTACCATACAAACTGAGGTCCCCGATATCTGACTTCCTAACCGATTCATACGCCAAGCCACGGGTGATGGGTGAGACCTAGATCTCCCCAAGAGAACTAGAACTTTTGAGAGAGCCGCCACCCACCCCAACTAACTAGTGGTTGAGGCTTGCAGCTAGACCTCCAATTCCAACGCTGATTGTAGATCTAGACGCCCAAAAAACGTCCCTTACGATCCTGACGATGACATAACGAACGACAATGCTTGCCAGGCAACACAAACACAAGCTGCATAGCGTCTTCGCCGGCGAAGACGAGGTCCCTGATATCTGACGTAACCCAGACGTGGGCTTTTTAACTCACGATGTCAGGGGCGCCCGTACTGATACACTCAGGCCTAAACACTCTTCCCGAACGGCTTTCTAAGCATAGGTCCTAGTCTCAAAGGAGACGCCATTAGAGTCTTTTCGCCCAATTATTCTGCTTTTGCCTTTCGATCCCATCAGGCGATGCTTCTGCGCTCGCTCAAACCCCCCCTGACGCCGCTGAAATCCCATTAAGGAGCTTACGGCACTTAAACAAACAGAAAAAAAAAGTACACAGAACAAAAAGAACATGCAAGAAACATGTAGGTAAAGCCTTAAAAAGATGCATTTTAATTTTCAGTTTTATAACTCCAATTTTGCCAGGAACTAGTAAAAAATATGTAAACATGCGGTATGTCAGCAAAGTAGAACATGTAATCATACAGAACCAAGTAACGTTTCAGGTCGATGGAGTTCTAAGTGATTAAAGTATACACAGCGTATGTGTACGCTTTGCAGAGATTGATTGAGCCGACGACGTGCTCAAAATATTTTATAATTATTCGAAAACCCTATACAGCAACTATGTATGATGCATTTTTTAAATGGAAAGTCCCAGTTTTCAACGCGTTCATTACTACTAGCTAACATTGCGTACTTTATTAAGTTTTGAATCGATGAGAAAATCGATTTTTATAGACTCGTGTAAATGGATTGCTTTCTTAATTTAGTGTCTATGTGGCGTCAGAATACGAAGTCCTGGGTCGAAATATCGAGTTTTTCATTTGAATTTTTTATTAAAAATTATGAGTAACAGGAAACAAACTTACAAGCCGTCAATCAACCTGAGGTGTTGAGGCTCGTGGGCCTATAATTACAATGAAAACCATGCCCTTTAGACCGAAACACACCAATGCTGTTTGGTAGCGGAAAATAGCATGGCTACTTGTACTTATTAAGTGGAAATGGAGCTTACTTACCTATATTCAATTTTTCTATACAACCTACTTTGTGAAGGCTAAATCAAGCTAATAATAGGTGCCTATGTACATACCGGTATATACAATTGATTTAATTAAGTTAGATTCAACAACCTAAACAAACCTCATTATGCTGACTCTGTTGTGATAGATCCTTACTTAATGATTCCATTATACAACTATTACCGTAAGAAATCGGATTTGTTAGTTACGTAAAATACCTTTGAAGATTTGAAGAATATTTTATGTAAATATAATGTGAAAATTTGCCGTTTCAACCGAAGATCCGCCATTAAATCATCCTAAATTAGACAGGCCAAATGTTAACGGATTTAAGGCCGTGAAAACAATTTTGGTTAATCACATCATCTTCATTAGAACCTTAACACACGACGATGTTTTATTGCGCGTTTAAACGCAAAACTACAATAATTTTCCTTTAACTTTCACAAACACTTTTTGTTAAAATTCCAAAATTTATTTTTAACTGACTTCAAAAAAGGAGGAGGTTCTCAATACGACGCGTATGTTTTATTTTTTGTGATCAAAAGGTAACACATACGATGTTATCTTTCGCCATTTACTTTATTTTCTGATTTTGAAGTCGGTTCAATTTTTTTATGAAAATTTTTAATGTTTGTGTTTTACAAATATATACATAGCTCTGATAGCTACCACCAACCACCACCATACGGACCAATACTTCACTGGGTATGCAAGGAACCAATCCTATGCAGTGCCCTCTTATGTCCAACGTCTTGACTCATAGCTGTTACGCCTCATGTGCCAGTAACCATACCCTTCAGACAAATACTGTTTGCAGTAAAGTTGTTTGATGGCAGACTAGTATACATCTTAAAAGAACACTAAATCCGTGCGATTCCACTATTTTACACTCGCCGACGAACTTTTCGTATATAAAACTATGTTGTGCCAAAATTAAAATGTCGCTAACCACGAACTTGCCACGAAAATTTACGTTGTCACATTGCTGTTACTTTAAAGAATGCATCGGCTGAATTATTTTTATAACTGCGCGTGAATACATCGTAGTGTGTGAGCACTCTTACATCTAGTTACCTGTTTAGACTCAAGGCTTTCTGTTTTATTGTTTCAGGTAGGAGTAAAAAGTATAGCAGTCATTCTTATGAAGGCGAGTCGGAGAATAGTTATCGTAAGCAAATTGATAAATCTTTTGTATCTAAATTCTGTCTAATTCTTAGAAGTAAGATTTTTTTATTTTGTGTTACGAATACGATAGGCTGCGGCAATACCGGAAAAAATTTAAAAATTCTTTCACATATGGAAAACTATATTATCAGCGAGTAACAAGCTTTATTTTATCCCCGTATTACCACAGGAATGGGAATTATGCGGGTGAAACCGCAGTGGATCTTTCAGTTTTTTTATTAAATAGCACTTGTACATATATGTAATCTGTGCTGTGATAGTGTTATCACTTAATGCTATATGATGATGAAGTCCAAGATTGTATTAGAATATATAATTTAAATATGTAGGTACCACAATATACAACTAAGTATAATAATCAACTTAATTGCTGGATTTTCTATTAGGTCTTTCTATTAGGCGCCTTTCGCGCCTTTCTCTGGTTTTTAGGTGGACAATTCGTAACCAACCACACCTGAACCCTCCAGAGCGGACTTGAAAATATGAATTGCTTAATTGATCTGGAAATCGAACTCTGGACTTCTTGATAATGACATATTAAACTCCGCCAGAGAGGTTCTCTTTCATCAAATCTTACAATCTTTTTGAGATTGCCTTCAATCTTAATTTTATTACAGGCTTAAGTTGTAAAGCGTTTCGTATCTAACTGGTTTTCGTAAACGTATTTAAATAATATCATAACTATAAACGCCAACACATTAAACAATAAAAAATCGGAGTGTCTGTATTTATCGACAAAAAATCTAGATAGCCAGCTCCAAATTGAGTCTATATTATGTATACCTAATGATACGATTTGTCTATCTTAATCTTTTTGGTCTGAATGTTATGTAAAATTAATTAAATTTATCAATACGTTATTTATTAAATGGTCCAGGCCAGTGTCAGGCAGCACCGGCGCGAAAAATCACGGAATACGACGATAAAACATAACCTATGATACTCACACATAACGTGGCTTTTAGTGGTAGAATTTTCAAAATCGGTTCAGTAGATCCAGAGTTTACCCCTACATCACCACAAACTTTCATCATTCATCATCATTATCAACCCATGTCCGGCTCACTGCTGAGTCTCCTCTCAAAATGAGAAGGGTTTGGCCAATAGTCCAACACGCTGGCCCAATGCGGATTGGCAGACTTCACACACGCAGAGAATTAAGAAAAGTCTCTGGGATACAGGTTTCTTCACAATGTTCTTCCTTCACCGTTTGAGACACGTGATATTTCATTTCTTAAAATGCACACAACTGAAAAGTTGGAGGTGCATGCCCCGAACCGGATTCGAACTCTCACCCTCCGGAGTCGGAGTGAGAGGTCATATCCACTGGGCTATCACAGCTCTTTACCTCTATTAGGACACATAGAACATCCTAGAAAGTTAAAGCTTTGCTCTGCGAATCGTTGCTCCATTATAGGCCTATGGATTTCCCACAAAACAACAAGTGGCCAGAATAATATTAAAGGGACAGTTAGATCAATAACCATAAATGCATCCAGTGGTGAAGCTAAAACAATAACACACTAATTGGTTACATTCCAACGATCTTTACATTCTTAATGTTACTTGATTGTCATGTAAAGGCTACCAATATTTATTTGCAACCAAAAAAAATATTTGCATGTTTTCCTAGTGTCATAGTAGGCGTGTTCATAGCAGAAATTAATTAAATACAAATGCGTTCTGTTCATTTGTCGAAACGTTCTTACGCCTAACAATAACACGTTCTTAACAATAAATTGTTTGTTAGTGACGTCTAACAAATAGGTAATCGATAAAACTTATCGAATTTGCTGTCGATATTGTTCTAATCGATATGTTGTAAACTTCCAGCTTCAAACCGAATAAATATAATTTATTGATGTTAATATTATAAAACAATGTACTTAAAAGTTACAATATCTGAAGGTTTTTTTTATCATAGATTAGCAAATGCAGGTTTCACCCGCGTAGTTCACGATCTTATGTGAATCCGGGGAAAAAATATAGCTTAGGACACTCACAAACAACGTGGTTTTCTATTGGTAAGTATTTTCAAAATCTGCGCAGTAGATCCAGATAATTACCCTTACAAACACACAAACTTTACCTAATATTAAGAATAGGCAAATATTAACCAAAATTTTTCTTAAATTAAGTTATGAATTTAATTTAAAGAATGAGGCCTGGCCTAGCCTTCCACAAGCCTAAAATAAAATGAACTGAAGATGATGATGATGATAGTAATAATCAGAGAAAGCTTTCTTCCCTGAAAATAATGTACTCAACCTAAATACGAATACATCCAAATATCAATTAATTACAATTATTAGGTCTTAGAAAAATATATAATTATTACCTAGCATATATGAAGTCGGTTAAAAATAAAAATACATCTCTACTAAACTACCGAACTGTCGATACAAAATTTAATTTATTACGGTTCAAAAGAAATTTTACATATGAAAAAGAATTTCATATTTTGTAAGAACCTCATGTATTTTGCATGCTCATATTGTTAGATATCATCTATTATTGTGTTGCTGTCTTTCCTTCATAATATATTATTACCTACTTTTATTTATCGTATCCTTTGTACGTTTCATAGTAGGTATAAAATGGTTGATATCGATATTTTTTTTCATTTTTTTTAATTTATTATTTTATCGATATAATATTACTCCACTCTACCTCTCTACGCGTGTCACGAAATGCTTTACTTTATGACTGGCCTTAAATAGTTAATTACTATGCACAATATGGATTGTATAATTAATTAATTATAATATAAATCAGCAAAAAAATACCATACTAATACATCCTGTTATTGATGATATGAGATGACATATTAAAATATATTGCTTTATATTTGACCTATTTCGAAATATTTGAAGATGACCTATAATTAACTTAAAACATCTTCACGTGTATCTATTAAAAATCTTAATTTAATATGTAGATTGGGAAACTATTTCAGCTGATTGATCTCTTTATGGCTTGTGTGACGTCACGTCCGCTTGGACATAGCCTAATAAAATATTAATGAATGTCACTTGACCTACTGAAGGTTAGGTCGCTTCCTGGGTCATTTATTTAGATTACCTTTTTTAATTTTCCAATATATCACATAATAGATTTTCCGTGTTCTTCATTAAATTAATTGCTCCAGTTTTTATTTACGGAAGACTTTTGCGTATAAATAATACGCATAGATTAGTATGCGCCAAACATTTAGTCTGCTCCCTACTAATATGTTTTCATGCTAGAATTCTGTGAAATTACATCATCACTTATCATCAGGTGAGGTTGTAGTCAAGGGCTAACTTGTAAAGAATAAAAAAAAGATAAACGCTTTCTTACAATACGCAGCCATACGTCTCGTAATCGCCTCTATTTCTAAAGCTTCTTAACATTATATGTATTAGAAGTTTTACATTGACTGTTATGTTCTATTAGTGTGGTGAGGTGATGCGACTTGTGGTTGAACTGGAGTCAATTAAACACACGTCTGACTGCGACCAAGTAACTTTATTGACTTACAGCCAGTTTCTTCATGTAAAACTAAAGTAACAGTAAAAGTCGTCATCAACCCATATTCGGCTCACTGCTGAGCTCGAGTCTCCTCTCAGAATGAGAGGGGTTAGGCCAATAGTCTACCACGCTGTCCCAGTGCGGATTGGCAGACTTCACACACGCAGAGAATTAAGATAATTCTCTGGTATGAAAGTTCCCTCACGATGTTTTCCTTCACCGTTTGAGACACGTGATATTTAATTTCTTAAAATGCACACAACTGAAAAGTTGGAGGTGCATGTCCCGGACCGGATTCGAACCCACACCCTCCGGAATCGGAGGCAGAGGTCATATCCACTGGGCTATCACGGTCTATCACAGTAAAAGTAGTAAGTAGTAAAGAAGACTATTTTTCCGTGATTAAGACCGTCACTTTTGCTTTATGACGTTACTTTGACTGTTACGCACGATGAAGAAACTGGCCGTAACCTGCAAACTGACAATACGTTACGTTACATACAATACAATACTAATATCTATGTGTGAGTGTGCTACACTACAAATAGCTTAAAAAAATTATAATTAAAAGCGAGAATTCTCCTAAATACATTTTTTTTTACATTTAAAGTTTTACATCTTTAAACCAATAGTGAATAGACATATACCTACTTTCTATTATGCATTGATGACTGTCTCGATAAATATCCGAAGTAGAATCCGAAAAGGATATTCATCCACCTCCCAACAATTTAGCCCGCTTCCATCTTAAATTGCATCATCACTTACCATCAGAATCAATGTCTACGTAGGATAAAAACTTTTCAAATAATATTGGTTATTAAAACCAAAAGTCAAGAACACCATAAAGTATGCCTCTGCTCAGTAGTTCATTATATTTTATAGACCGTACAAAATGAACCTAGTGTTTAAAACCATCTAGCGAATGTAACCAGTTTGGACGATCTCTACTGGTGACATTTGAACCGGTCGATTTTGAACCAAGGTTGAGGAACACATTCTATGTCCGAACGCACTAAGTGTGACCTAAACACCATCCAACAACTTACTGATAATAAGCTTTTCTCTGTTACTAATTATGTACAATTATTTACACTAACTAAAACAATAAACACCTAAACCCAAGCATGTAACATGAAGAACTAAAATGAAAACTAGATGGTACTTAAACTATGACTTTTTTGTTTTTTAATGGAAGACCTCAAGTGGAAAAACCTTACGTTGTTGTCCGTCTGTCAAGGTAGTTCATTGAATCATAAATCGATTTCAGAATTTAGAAATTTTATATTAATAGCTAAATTAATAAAGGTAAAGGCATCAACCCATATTCGGCTCACTCCTCTCAGAAGGAGAGGGGTTAGGCTAATAGTCCACCACGCTAGCCCAATGCGGATTGGCAGACTTCACACACGCAGAGAATTAAGATAATCCTCTGGTATGCCGGTTTCCTTACGATGTTTTCCTTCACCGATTGAGAGACGTGATATTTAACTTCTTAAAATGCACACAACTGAAAAGTTGGAGGTGCATGCCCCGGACCGGATTCATACCCACACCGGAATCGGAGGCAAAAGTCATATCCACTGGGCTATCACGGCTCACGGTAAAGGCATATACCGCCACTCAATTTGCACTTCCAGTTAGATACGAGTCATTGATATAGGTTGATTCAACTGTACCCCTACAAACTTCGACCAATACCATCACAGTTGTCATTAATAAAACGACAAAAATGAAATCCATGATTAGCATGATGATATTTCGACCCAGTTGCATGGATCGTGGTGACGACGGGTCAGTCCCTTCGTGACCACGGTCCATGCAACTGGGTCGAAATATCGACAATAAAAATCTCGTCGTTTTATCGTGGTATGTACCTGTTTAAATAACATTCATAATGAACAACCACGAAATAAGTTTAAAATCCCTGATTAGCGTTAAATCGTTTTTCCATCCACATCCAAACAGTAATTGAGTCCTCATTCCGAGAGATAAAGTTAAAAACATTTTCTATTCATAATATTTTTTGCGTGCAAGTATTTGCATGAAAAGGTCCGCTACCTACGGAACGTATTTTTTGCTAAGTTGCAAAAAACATGCCTCATCCGAAGAAGCAATAAAACTAAGAGTTATTTTAACGCCTCCACGGCCTCGGGACTCCTGTGAATGACACGAAAATACGAAAGAAAGACGATCTCCAATTAGGACTCGTATAATTGCGCCGCATGTTATTAAGGCTGCACCCAACATAACGCGTATTAAACGCGCGTCAGAACGCTAGACTGACGCCGCGTTATAACATCGAATTGTCATAAACGATGACGGTAACTCTTTGTCAAACAGACAGACAGCGTTGTGCACTTCTAGCGCCAGTATTTGTCTACAGTCATAACGCAACACAAGTACCAAGTTGTAGTTGACTTATATCAAATTTAATATAAACAATAATAATTTCGCATAGAACATGGAAAAAGGGTCCAAAATATATCGATAATAATTAAGAAAAGTTAAGGATTTCTTATAAAACTTACTTTAAAATCATGTATTTTTACAAATCGTCCAAACATCAAAGACGCTGTTGTCCATTTTGTGACGTCACAATGTTACTTGATGTACTAAACGTCAACCTAATATATTTGTCAAACGCTCCGTTTCTAAGGGATTTGTTATAGAGTCAATTGAAATATAGACCATCATGGGCGACAGGCGCCTTGGTTCGTATTGTCAAAAGCATAATAAAAAACTAAAATTATCATGTAATCACGTCTCAAAAAAACATACATACAGCCGAACGTAGAACTTCCTCCTTTTTGGAAGTCGGTTAAAAATATGATTTTTTTTTTTCAATCTAGTAGAACAATGAACTATAGACCATTTTAAAAAAGTGTCAACTAGCCTATTCAACGCTAAAGCACGGCGTCGAACAAGCGTTCTGACGCGCGGTAAATACGCGTTATAGTTGGCGAAGCCTTAATTCCAAGACCGGCTCGTCAGATTTTTTTTCGTAATAAAATCGCCAAGTATTCCCAATCATCCAGGCATTTATGGTTGATTTAATAGCGTGCAATGGCAACAGCCCTAGTTTAAAGACCTTGGCCTTTACATCTGTGTTGTAGAACATTGCACTCGCTAGATGCCCTGAAAGCGGTCAACTTACTATGGGACCTTGGTGGAACTGGATTTTCTATAACGAACATGTTTAATTGTTCACACACTCATACTTACCCTGGGGTGATACAACGCTGTAATGTATGTGTAAAGTTGATTTATCTTCGTTTGAAGATATTTTGTTTCATAAAGAAATGGTCTCAATGTGATTTACATTTCATTGTTTGTTTTAAAGAATAATTGCTATATATTTTTTTTAACCGACTTCCAAAAAGGAGGAGGTTCTACGTTCGGCTGTATGTATGTTTTTTTTTTATTAATATGACAACTTAGATTCATCAAAGCAGATGCAACAAAAAAAAATTTGCCGCGACATACATTCGGTCTTGGATTTAATTTTAACTTCCCAAAATTATTTTATCAAAATGCAGAACGTTATGTTTGGTGCAGCCGTTATGCGTTATGTTTAATACAGACATTACCTATTTTTTTTTCATCAAAACTCCAAAATCTTTCCATAGTTTTTTTTTTTTTTTTTTATTCTTTACAAGTTAGCCCTTGACTACAATCTCACCTGATGGTAAGTGATGATGCAGTCTAAGATGGAAGCGGGCTAACTTGTTAGGAGGAGGATAAAAATCCACACCCCGTTCGGTTTCTACACGGCATCGTACCGGAACGCTAAATCGCTTGGCGGTACGTCTTTGCCGGTAGGGTGGTAACTAGCCACGGCCGAAGCCTCCCACCAGCCAGACCCGGACAAATTAAGAAAATCTCAATCTGCCCAGCCGGGGATCGAACCCAGGACCTCCGTCTTGTAAATCCACCGCGCATACCACTGCGCCACGGAGGCCGTCAAATAGTGCTATCTATCATAAGAGGAGCCGGTACAAATGCGAGTTTTAAAGGCGAGAAGTCTTAGTAATTTGGAGTTGATATGTCAGTGAGTAATAACTCACTAAAGGCAAAAGCTTTTATGCGTAGTGTGTATGTTAATACTCTTTCACGTCGGACATACTGTTCTGATTTGTCTGCATATTGTAATGGAGATATATCTAAATATATAAAACTCAAAGGACTGACTGACTGACTGACATAGTGATCTATCAATGCACAGCCCAAACCACAGGACGGATAGGGCTGAAATTTGGCCTGCAGGTAGATGTTATGACGTAGGCATCCGCTAAGAAAGGATTATGATCAATTCTACCCCCAAGGGGATAAAATAGGGGATGAAAGTTTGTGTGAAACTTTGTAAAATTTGCGGCGATTTGGCTGGGAATGAAAATAGATTTAACTCAGGATAAACACATACTACTTTTCATTCCGAAAAAATCCATGGTTCCCGCGGGATTTGTGAATAACTGAATTCCACGCGGACGAAGTCGCGTGCGCCCGCTAGTTATACCATAAACTAACACATATTAGATACGCTACTTTCCTTGAAAATTCTATGGTTTACGCGGAATTTGTGAAAACGAATTGTCACAAAATCGCAGTGTTCTCCGGGAAAGCTCAATATTTTAAAGCCCTCAACTAGAACTCAAACTCAAGACCCTAAAGTTTTACTTAATCATAAAAGCTAGTTGGAGAGTCAATGTAAACACCATTTAATGATAGTTTTATAAAGCGATAATATCAGGCTGTATTCATTTAAACCGATAAGTCACGCAGGGGCATTTCATATTTAAATACAGTCACGAAAATGTCCAAGATACGAATATTTTTACTTATAGCGGACAGTATTTTTTATTCGTGTTTTAAGTAGCGTCCTTTAGATTAACTTGGACGGCTCTTAAGCGGATATATTTCGACCTTTTTGAATCTTTGAGTTGAATAGATCCTTTATTGCTCGCTCGATTAGTCTCGACTTACCAATTCGCCATTTTCTTTTTTTATTATCGCTATATATTATTGTTATTTCGTGTGAAAGCGAACTGTCTTATTAGCTCAGTGCAGGTTTTTATGAGACTTTGCTTGAGAGCCGTGATAGCTTAGTGGATATGACCTCTGCTTCTGTTTCCGGAGGGAGTAAAAGTACGGTCCGGGGCATGCATCTCCAACTTTTCAGTTGTATGCATTTTAAGAAATTAAATGTAACGTGTCTCAAACGATTAAAGAAAAACGTCGTGAGCAAACCTGCATACCAGAGAATTTTCTTAATTGCGTGTGTGATGTCTGCCAATCCGCATTGGGCCAGCGTGGTGGACTATTGGCCTAACCCCTCTCATTCTGAGAGGAGACTCGAGCAGTGAGCCGAATATTGGTTGATAATGATGATGATGAGGCTTGAGTCCCGGGCTGGGATGAAATATTGAGATTTTCTTTATTTCAAGAAATTTACGGCCTCCGTGGCGCATTGGTATGCACAATACATTCACAAGACGGAGGTTCAATTACTGCACTTTATAACAACAATACAATGTCTCTGTTAGATTACACTTGCCTTAAGCTTATTAACGCATACATTTGAAATGAAATTGCAATCATACCGGAAACCAAATGACATACAAACATAATACTAACTAATAGTACCATAAATTCCTTAAGCAGATATTGTCATTATACTCTAAGAGCCCGTGACCCCAGAACTTCGTCATTTTAGAAAAGCTGTAAGTTTGTCAGCTCATGCTCCTACCATAAATAAGTACGATAGCCAATTATAGAGTTTGGACCGTGTTGGCTTTGGAAGGTAGCAGGTTTAAGGATCCAAACCCTCAACCATCCAAGTATAAAGTGTAATTTTATTATGTTTTCCACGACATAATATCATAAATTGTATTCCCAGTCGCCAGTCATTTAGCTTTGCGGCAACCATTCGAAAAATACTAAGTACATTTGAAACTTCAAGGGTTACCATGAAGCCTGGGGATAACAATTCTCATAATAATAATAAAAGCCTTTATTTACTGAATTTTTACACATAATATTATTGTAATATATCAGTGACATTGATTGTCCTTTCTTCAGCTTGCCCTCAGCATAGGCCTCCTCCAGACACTTCCATAGTTCTCTATCTCTTGCTTTCCTTCTCCATGTGTCTCCTGCTGTCTGTCTTAAACATTTCTCATATTACGCCGATAAAAATATAAAAAAATTATACTTTATACTTCGGCGGTTGAGGGTCTGGATCCTTGAAACCTGCTATCTCATAAAGCCAACACGGTCCAAACTCCATAATTGGCTACCGTACTTACTTATGGTAGGAGTATGAGCTGACAAACTTACAGCTTTTATGAAATGACGAAGGCCTGGCTGTCGCTGGCTCTCCGTCTATTATAAGTACTCGTACGACCTTACATTTTTACAGAATTATTGAGTGATAAAGGTTAAGATAAAATCCGCGTAAAATGTGAAATGTCTTAAATGTTTATTGCACTACGGTTTAAGTTGATATATCAGAAAATATCACACACCTTTTAAGTTAATAATACTCGTATAACTTACATATTGTTGACAATTTCCTGAATTTCCGACATTTCGATGAATTAAGTTAATATCACTAACTTTTATCGGAAACATCCTGACGATTTCTGTAAAATACGATTCAATTAAGATATATCATGAGTAATATGTAGGTATAACTCATTTGTAGTAAGAGTCATCATCATCTGCTGAACTCGAGTCTCCTCACAGAATGAGAGAGGTAAGGCCAATAGTCCACCACGCTGGCCAAATGTGGATTGGCAGACTTCACACACGCAAATAATTAAAAAAATCTCTGGTATGCAGGTTTCCTCACGATGTTTTTCCTTCACCGTTTGAGACACGTGGTATTTTATTTCTTAAATTGCACACAACTGAAAAGTTTGAGGTGCATGCCTCGGATCGGAATCGAACCCACACCCTCCGGAATCGAAGGCAGCCAAAAATGAGCCAGTCCTTCTGTCACCAGTTGAGGCAACTAGCCGCGGTGAAATGATTAGGAAATTTTTTTTGGCACTGCGACTCCATGGCCCAAGGGTCTCCACGGCAAAAGGAAAAAATATGTAACTCTCTGTCAGAGAGGCATACTTGAGCCACTTACCGGTTTCAGTTTTTTCTGCTGCGGCTCCCGGTCTTGTTTCTGTCAAAATTTTAACCTTTAATAACATAAATTCAAAATTATCAGCCAATATTTTCGTGCATATTTGTACCTCCTTTTTAAACAAGTGACTCAATATCATACCAGATGCAATTTTGGCAATTACACAGACATTTTTGTGGGGTAGTGTATTTTATTTGCATAATCGTGAATGTAATTCAAGGCATACCAATGCTTACATTCGTAGTAAAGAACATCTTTTTGAGTCAAGCGGAAAAATTTAAATTGATCAATTTTATAATATCCGATAATAATGCTTTTCATTGTTCAGCCTCTTTATATATCATCGTTCATTATCATCCCTATCGCCAAACGATTTAGCGTTCCAGTACGAAGCTTGTACTTCTCCCAAGTAAGCCTGTTTCCATCTTAGTAGTTTCGTTGTCTTAAAACATCAGGTAAGATCGTAATCAAGGCCTAACTTGCCATAGAATAAATGAAAACTGCCTATTTAAACGGCCTATTATGCTAGCTACTCACAACCTGATCAGGACTGATCAGGTCCCGATAAAATTGATCGTGTATTGGTCGCGATGTGCATGACATCATTCAAATTGCGATTAATTTATCGGATGTCTTATTATAGTAGTTAGCATTATAGGAGTCGAACCCAATGCCTCGAGATCCGAAGCCACATATACTAATCACTGGACTAACGAGGCTGTTTTAATTCTCGCTTATTAGTAATTAAAAGTTTTAACTACTTTCAGCCTCGTGTTATGTTAATAGGATGTAACTCCATTTGTTTTATGGTAATATCTTGTCCAAGGATTCATAGTCTTGACATTTATCCGAATGTAGATCATTTATTTAGCTTGACCTTTGAATAAGCGTTTTGTTTCACAAATCGATTCCACCCAGTCCTTTAAAGGCCCGGCCCATCTTAAGTTTACTGACAGATTTCGTTGAAACTAGAAATAGTCGTAAATCACGCATACGACGCGTAGGAGATTCCTAAAATAAATTAAAGAAATAAATCTAGTATTACGAGCAATTCTCAATACATATAAGTAGGTGACGTGGATAATTTTAATATTATTTTTTATTTAGATAAGGCTTTGCTTTTTAAAATTGAAATACACTTGGATAACTACTTGTAGGTGTAATTCCATTATTATAAAGAATAAAATCTTTTTAACAAAAATAATTTAATCAATTCCAAAGATGCATTATTCTAAAAAGCGAAAAAAATAATATGTTTTTTTTTCGCTACCGACCGACGTTTTTGTACCCTTGTGCTTCCTATTGATCGGTTTGAAGGCGTTGCTATGCCAGAAAGATAGAGAGAAAGAGCTATTTTTCACTTAATAATTTTTCATCTTTGTAAAGGATATTTTTTTTTTGATAAATTCATTTTATTTTTCTGTCTAAGTATGTCCTAGCATAAAGACCGTAGACACCACGGTATAGACAATTTCGTTCACTTATTTCAGTTAATGTGATTATAAAAACAATTACTAAACTGATTTTTGTGAAAATTAAATATAACCAATCTGGAAGTAGGTATACTCTTTCAAACAAAAAAATAAATTTTCGAAATTGGTTAATAAATGACGAAGTTTGAGGTAACAAACATAAAAAAATAGAATTGAGAGCCTCATCCTTTAATTTGAAATTGTTAAAAAAATAAAAGACACGATTTTTTTTATATAAAATACAAGCGGACGCTACTTTAAGAAGTCGTATAGTATATCAAATATTTATTTATTAACTACTTACGCTAAGGTAATGATAGACAGGATATTCAACACATGGCAAGCGTATAAGTATTAGTAAATAAATAATTGAACCAGCTGACTCTCCTTACTAGTTCCTGTAAAGCCTTAAAAGGGACCTCTAGGAAAGACAACCCATACTAGGTACGTACTTTTCAATGAAATCAAAAATAGTATTTCCTTATAGTATATAATTCCTAAATGTTTTTGAAATAACAAAAGAGAAGGTTGAAAAATAAGTCTTATCATATATTTTTTTTTAAATATTACTTTGTTTTGTAAATATTATTGAAAAATATAGATTTTATTTTATAGAATGTAGAGAATCATCTGCCTACGCAGTTGAGGAATACCTTAGTTAATATCCCCAAGTCCCAAGCCCTAAGTAGTTAAATTCTCATTTAAATATTTATTTATTAGTAACTAGCAGACGCCCGTGGTTTTTGTTCTCATGGGAATACGGGTGTAAAATATAGCCTATGACACTCACAAATATCATGATTTTCTATCAATAAAACTATTTTCAAAATCGGTAGATCAAGTGATTACCCCCTACAACCTCACACACTTTACCTCTTTATAATAATACTAGCAACCCGTCCCGACTTAGCATGGGTAATATACATTGTAGATATCTACTAATGTTATGATTAGTTTAAACTACAGGTTATCTTTACGGCTCATCCCGTGCCCGACGATTGTCGTGGCCGTTATGAATCCGCTTTTTAAATCATCTGACATATTTTCTGTACTATAATATCACAGATTAAAAAATAATTAGCTGTCGTAGCCGTTCCAAATACAAAATTTAAAACGAATAAATTCTCAAGTCAGTACATTAGAGTCGCATCAGTAATTTTCAATATTTTAACTTTTTAAAAACTTCACAAAAACTAAAGAATTAAGATGAAATATTTTTTATTGGTAACTATTGATTAATATTTACGTTACTAATTTACGTTGTTAAATTTTGAAATATAAATTATAAAAAAGTTTGTTTATGCGAATATCAGACGCGTGACGTTTGGTTTTTTATAGGTTTCATTGGCTTCACCACGCTTCTTGTGTAGACTCATTCTCATTTTTTTTCAGTGCCTCACCTTCCTCTTCAATCAATCTATTTATTCCTGAAAACTGCATTAAAATCTGTTAGTTTGTGTACTCTGAAATAATAATAAACCTATTGGACAATGGACATAAAGCCGTATGTAGGTAACCTGTTAGCGAGATGTAGGTGAGTACATTACGCACAGTAACACAATTACCCATTAGAAACCTTGCAAAGGTCAATACAAACGCAACGTTTATTTGGAGAGTGCCGTTTGCGACATCCCCGATCATCACACCACGCTTAACCGCCAAGAATGCGGCTTTCAAACCGAAGGTTACATAAAAGCTTTGCTTATTTTATCATTGTTAATGCCTTAGTATAACCGCTACGTTCGCGGCGCACGCGCGTATCTAAGCGCGATTTGACGTTTCACTATTTTTTTTTTTTAATTTTACGTGATAACCCTGTCAGTGACTAATGAGGTTGACTGTGTTTATTTTATCTCTAATTTTACCAAATTTTGTAAGTTTTTATTAATATTTATTGAATGGATTTTAATTTTGGATTTTATAATATGAAATTGCTTTTTAATCTGCATTCACCTAGCCTTGACATTAAAGTGACAGGAACAGAATTCGTTGCGTTCAAATACTAAGTGATGTCATTATAACTGATTAAAATGAACTCCTTGGTTCTATTGTAACAAGTTTTCTTGTAAAGATTTTGTCTATGCCTACATTGTCCTATTAAAAATCTGCAATTGTCGATTTCAATTTCAATTGATCACCGAAAATATGTAAAAATATAATAATCAGTTAAAAATAATGTCATTCGTTCATTTTTAACTAGGTAACTGTAAAATCGATGAAACTTTTAGCTTAGAGAGTTCTCAGTGAATCTGAGACATGATCTCATGAGATATTGGAAGATCTTTTCTTTTACATCAAAACAGCAGTTTAAATGTAAGAGATTGCCCAGTCGCGAAACTTTGTGTAGGTGATAATATTTAGTGAATAAGTTCTACTTTAGCTAAATTATATTTAAACACATAGTATTGAGGTTTCAGACAAATATTTGTATTTATACAAAACTATAATAATTTTACAATAATTAATATTCAGTAGATTTAACTGTATTTGTAAAAGCCTCCAATAATTTAGATAGTATTGCTTATAACTTATACAAACCTGTCAGGAAATTACATAAGCTAACTTGTCGTACTGGTGGCACTGCCTACATACCGGCAGACAGCAGATTATGTTTAGATATAGATATCTACAGGACTGGCGGTTTCAGAACACGAAAAATGTTGGATCTGTACTAATATTATAAAGGATATCTCTGGATCTGCTAAACCGATTTTAAAAATTCTTTTACCAATAGATAGCCACGTTATTTGTGAATGTCATAGGCTATATTTTATCCCCATATTCCCACGAAAACGGGAACTATGCAGCTAAAATCGCGGGGCATTTGCTAGTTATTGGGAAAGGGAGGATAGATCTGTGAACGTATCAGATGAAATCGTTCACGGATGTTTATTCGTACAATTTAATTAATAAAATACTTTTCCGGTTCATTTACATGTTTTATTGGAGTGATCGGCGATCGGTATCGAAGTACTTATATTTTTTTATTTGTAATTATTTCTCACTAGCTAAGACTTATGGTTTCACCCGTGTAGATCCCATATCTGCTGGAATATCTGAATAAAAGTATACCAAAGTATAATCTATCTACATGCCATTTTTAGTCCAAATCAATTTAGAAATTGAGCCGTAATTATGTAACGAACATCCATGTATAATAGGAGTCCTCAAGTTTTTTAAAAAATTCCCAAATTCTTCACAATTTTCCTAATTTTTTTCAATAAAGAGACGAATGAAGTCGGTTACGTCTTACTCAAGTTATGACATGACCATGAGAAAACCATTCATTGTAAAATTTTTCATGTGAAAAAACAATTTTTGCATTTTTCGTCTCCACAAAAACTTCCCTTAGCATAAGCGATTTATTTTCATTTATACATACATATAGACCGGCTGTTATTTCCGTGTTGAGTGGCTTACTAAAAGTACCCTGTATTATATTTCAGAGTATAGTCTGTATTTGCCAATTTTCATCCAAATAACTAAGTTAAGTTTATGCGTTCTGGAGTTAGGTGTACCCCTGACTGAGAATTTTTCATTGAACTGAGGTTTACTTGCAATCTTTTGACGTTGCTGCAATGTCTGATTACTATTTGCTGTAAGAATAGCTATAAAGAAAAACCACAAACCACCATTCCAAAGGCTGCTGATATATTATATCGCCATCAACCCATATTCGGCCCACTGCTGAGCTCGAGTCTCCTCTCAGAATGAGAGGGGTTAGGCCAATAGTCCACCACGGCAGAGTTCACACACGCAGAGAATTGAGATAATTCTCTGGTATGCAGGTTTCCTCACGATGTTTTCCTTCACCGATTGAGACACGTGATATTTAATTTCTTAAAATGCACACAACTGAAAAGTTGAAGGTGCATGCCCCGGACCGGATTTGAACCCACACCCTCCGGAATCGGAGGCAGAGGTCATATCCACTGGGCTATCACGGATCTTATATATATATTATATGTATGAATGCAATGATTTATATTTGTCTGACGTGTCGTGTCGTGACGCATCAGAACAGAATCGTATGATGCTTCACGACACGACACGTCAGACAAATATGATTCCGCCTTAAAATATTGATGAAGCTATTGTCGTACCTACTTCTAAGTCATTTCAACTAATTGCAGGGTAACGGGAATGTTGGTATTAAAAAAAATACAAATATTCTACAAAATTTTGACGTGCCAACGACTTATAATTCGATGAAGCCAGATGCAAACTCGAAAAAAGATGGCGTCATGCGTCGTTCCCTCGCTCTAGGGTTGCCAACTTTTTTTACAATAAATAAAGTATATTCTGGTCTATGAAGATTATTAAACAGTATTTTAGGAAAACGAACAATATTTTATTTATATAATGTTTTTTTGAAAATTTCTTTTGAAAAACGCAACCATTCCATCAGTATTTTCTGACGTTGTCACGTTCAACTATCGTCAGTATAACTGATTAAAATAAACTCATTGGTTCCATTGGTCTTTACAGACAACCGATTTTTTTTTAACATAAAAATGGAATCGACTTCAAAGACGTATTTCAGTTATTTTGATTTTAACACAAAATTACTGAACCGATTTTCATAAAAATTAAATGGGACCAATCTGGAAGTATAACTCTGCAAACTGCAAACAATAAAAAGAATTTTCAAAATTGGTTAATAAATGACGAAGTTATGAGGTAACAAACATAAAAAAACATACGCGTTGAGTTGAGAACCTCCTTATTTTTTTCAAGTCGGTTAAAGATGTATTAATGAAAAAAAACAACGCTATAATACCCACAATAAACCATAAGCAGACACAAATTCCTACTGACATGTTCATTCCATGTCTGACCTAACAGAAATAAATAAATGTCAAGTCGTATAAGTAAACACATAACAAGTAATTTGAAGAACAACAGTCAATTATATTATTTGTGACAGGATATTAATATTTTGTTTAGTATTACGAATACGAGTAGCTATCGCCAGTAGCGTAAGGATGTCTGGGCGGGGGTCATGGGGGCCCCGGGCCATTGCCTCAGACCAATTATTGTATAGGCCTCGCTAGACGTTACTTTTCGATCAAAGTATATGATTAACGACCTAATGCGATTATAGAAACTGTCTCTATAGTGTCGATGTTAAATAGTTGTAATCGTGTTCATCGGTTAAAGAGCTCCGTAAAAATATCTTTTTGTGTAATTGAATTGTGTAAAAAACGGGCAAAAACTTCTAGTTTAGTATAAGATTTATACCAAATCTAAGCTCATTTTCTTCAGAAAATTACAGACAATTTTGTTCGTGTCTATGAGTGCGATACAGGTCCTTCTATAATTGGTCTGAGGCCATTGCCAATCATTTAAAGGAGATGATCCATTTCAGGTCCACTCTTGTACCCCGTAATCATTAAAATTTAATAAATACAAGAATTTTATTAAAATTTATTAAAGTGAATAAATGTAACTAAATAAAAAGAAACTTACAGTAACTATGACATGACAATTGACAGCAAACGTCAAATTGATTACTGCATTGAAAAAGTCATCAATCCGCCATTAATACCCGTAATAGTGTTGCATTTCTTGGGAGATAATGAATATTATTTCGAAAGAATTAAAGTAAATTCGTAGGTTTGTATATTCAAAAATAGTTAAAAAAATATATTTTCTTTTATTTCCGCTAGGGTACAATGACTCATCCTGGGCTCCATACAATTTTGGACTATCAAAGGGAAGAAATCTAAGAATCACACATAGTCTATCCTCAATATAACACAAGATTGAAACCCACTAACCCAGCTGTCTAATGTACACTACATTTAAATCCGTAGGCTAATTCACTATCATTGACGATATTGAGATTCAATGTACCTAACATATGTCACCCGATGCCTACTGGTGGATATCACAGTATGTAGATGACATTTTGTCAATTAATTTGATGTTAATTTTAATAGCTTGATAATAAAGACCAAAATAGTGAATTGGCCAGCTGGTTATTATTATTTTCATCAGCTGCATCATCGCGTAATAATACTATCTCGTCTAAATGGAAACATACTTATTCGATAAAAAAGAACAAGAATACATTCTTCAGTAATGTAGTCATTAATACCTATATGCCACTTCAATTAGATGCGATTCAAGAATAATCCATTATAAAACGTGTTTAACCGCCTTACATTACTTTTAATGTGTAATATACGATAGGAAAATTTATTTCAAAAAACAAAAAAACACCTGTCGATAATTATTGACGACTCAATCTAAGTTCTTAATGCACTAAGTTAGAAATACTAGTGTAGTTTATTTACTCTTACTAGGTACCTATTTGTTTATTTGTTTGAAAACTTTATTACCCTATAGTCCAAAGGCGAAACTTAATGCCTTGAAGCATTTTCTCCAGGTGGGTTAGTATATACTCGTAGTGTCTACGCAGCATATTCACCCGCGTGGTTCACGTTCCGTAGGAATACAGAGCCTTCCGCGACAAATGGGCTATTTTACACTGAAAGAATTTTTCAAATCGGACCAGTAGTTCCTGAGATTAGCGCGTTCAATCAAACAAACAAACAAACTCTTCAGCTTTATACATATATTAGTATAGAAGTATAGATATAGATTAAATCGCTTTACTGGTATTTGAGGTACCGAATCTCTTTGTTAGTGCAGTACCACAGAAAACATATGGCTCTAGTAAATAACCACATTCAAACCCTTCTATCAACCCGATAATCAAACCTATAAGAAATATAAGATGCTCAATTGACTGTAGCTCGGTATAATAAGCTCACGGCAGCCAATCTCATATAACGCAGGATTTTGACGACCTCCGTGGCGCAGTGGTATGCGCGGTGGATTTACAAGACGGAGGTCCTGGGTTCGATCCCCGGCTGGGCAGATTGAGATTTTCTTAATTTGTCCAGGTCTGGCTGGTGGGAGGCTTTGGCCGTGGCTAGTTACCACCCTACCGGCAAAGACGTACCGCCAAGCGATTTAGCGTTCCGGTACGATGCCGTGTAGAAACCGAAAGGGGTGTGGATTTTCATCCTCCTCCTAACAAGTTAGCCCGCTTCCATCTTAGACTGCATCATTACTTACCATCAGGTGAGATTGTAGTCAAGGACTAACTTGTAAAGAATAAAAAATATATATATATATATTATAGTGCACAAGTGTGTGTGCAAGCACTGGTGCACTCTCGATTCTCTCACTCTCATTGTCCGTTAAATTCTCTAAATTTCTAGAGCTAGGGAATAAACATTTAAAATCCAGATATTAAAGTTTAACTTTTCCCTAGAGGTACCTGTAAAAGCTGTGACGTTTTGACGACCTCCGTGGCGCAGTGGTGTGCGCGGTGGATTTACAAGACGGTTTCCTGGGTTCGATCTCCAGCTGGACCGGTTGAGGTTTTCTTAATTAGTCCAGGTCTGGCTGGTGGGAGGCTTTGGCCGTGGCTAGTTACCACCCTACCGACAAAGACGTACCGCCAAGCGATTTAGCGTTCCGGTACGATGTCGTGTAGAAAACGAAAGGGGTGTGGATTTTCATCCTCCTCCTAACAAGTTAGCCTGCTTCCATCTTAGATTGCATCATCACTTACCATCAGGTGAGATTGTAATCAAGGGCTAACTTGTAAAGAATAAAAAAAATATAAAGGTTTTGATATATGAAGGATGTAACCTATTAAAGGTATTAGTCATCTGAAGGTCGTATTTGAGAAACTATCGCCCCCGTCGCATCCGTGTAGGATTCACCGACGATCACTTTTACTTTACCACCTAAAGCTTTTTAAACAAAGGTCATCTGATGACTCACGGGTCACAATCTATACTAATATTTAAAGAGAGAGATGGTTGTTAGTTTGCATTGAATAGGCTCTGAAACTACTGAAACATTTTTTTAAAAATTAACGGAAATCTACATTATCGTATTTAATGATCCAATTTTTTTGATGAAGTAGCTCTCTGAAGTCTTGGATATGCCCTGCTTTTCAATAGAAGTACTTGGCTCGGAATTACCTGGTTTTTTTTCTTACCTGGTGGTAGGCCTCGGCAAAGACATACCTACCACCAGATATGTGACTTATCTTAAACAAAAGTATCTGAAATACAGATATAAGATACAAAATACGTATTTACATCTTGTATTTGAAATACTTTTATCTTTTTATTTTGTATCTTATATTTGTATCTAGTATTTCAGATATATTTAAAAAAATATAATATCTGGTATCTGAAATGCTTTTTTTTTTTCAATTATCTTGCATCTTGTATTCCAGATACTTTGTATAGGGTCAGAGGCGGATTATCCTTAAGGCAAACTAGGCACGTGCCTAGGGCGTGTAGTTACAAGGGGCGCGCGAGTTCAGAATTTCTAAATAAATAATAAAAATAATATATCGACGATTAATAACTAAATGCTGATTTATAATCTAAATCACTACTGATATATTCATAACACACCATAATCTGTCAACACACATAAAGGCCTATTTCCCAGAGCAGAGAGGAATCATCAATTTCGATATTCGTTCTGTCGTCCCTCTTAATTCACACTTCTAACGTCATATTTCAATTGCGCATTAGCGTGGGTCCTGGTCTACTAAAGTCTAGGGTTTGATTATACAACGTCATCGTAATTACAAAAACAACTAGTTTTATGATGATGACTATTATGATAGCCATGTACAGGGGCGCCGATAAAGTGATTGCCTAGGGCGCTCTGGACCTTTAATCCGCCACTGTATAGGGTATCTTACATTACTGCTTACCACCAAACGATGCATTTCAGAACGGTGCTGCATAGAAGCCCTCAGTGGTTTGGTTATCTATTCATATAAAACAAAGTCGGGATTGTTACCACAGTAGGTAGTGTAGGAGTAGGAGTAATGTAGGAGTAAGGTAAGAGTAGGGTAGGAGTTGGGTAAGGGTATATGATATGATAGGAGTAGGGTAGGAGTAGGTTAGGTGTAGGGTAGGGGTAGGGATATGGCAGGGGAAGGGCAGGGGAAGGATATATGTAGGGTAGGGGTAGGGTGGGAGTAGAATAGGATAAGGGTAGGGAATGAGTCAAAGTGAAGCTTGACCAGGTCAGCTAGTAATAAACTAATTGTACATCTTCTAAGTAAGCATTCCATTCTTAGCTTAGAGTGCAATATAGTATTGCAAACCAAGTGTTTAAAAGACAGAAAGACGCACGTAGAATGGGTACGTTCCCGTATTTATCGGGGGTATCATCCAAACTGTGGTAATAAATCTGAACAATTTCGCAGTACTACGGAACCCACTTTGAAAATCACTGTCCTATATTTCTACCATCACTAATTTGATTTATTCATAAAAATAAAATTTAAATCATTATAGTTTTATTGAATATTTATTAAATTCATATTTGATCCACATTAAAGTAAAGGATGTTCAAATGTAGGTGACCTTCGGCAGAGGTTAATCGATACAGTTTCAAATATCAGTGAGATAAGATGCTATAATTATTGACAGAGAGACAGACAGATGTATATTAATTGTCCCAAATAGGTATAAAATGTAAATTTTTGATATTTTTAACGGGATAACATGAGGAATCATGTCTGCAATTGCCAGATTCTTAACTCCGTAGCAACCCTTCGTTAAACCCTTAAAGTTTGATCTATAACGGTGTTAAAAAAAAAATTATTTATTCTCGGACTTTTGAGATTATGTACCCTTCAAAACTCCATAATTGGCTTTCGTACCGGACCGGACTAGCAAACTTTCAACCTTCATGTAAAATCTTTTTAACAAAAAATAATAATTTTTCTGTTTTTAGTTTGTCCTAGCATAGTGAACGAAAGCGCCACAGTGCGGGCAATTTCGTTATTTTCATTTTAACACAAAATTACTAAACCGATTTTCATGAAAATTAAATGGGACCAATCTGGAAGTATAATACCCTTTCAAACAAAATAATAATTTAGAAAATGGGTTAAGAAATGACGAAGTTATGAAGTAACAAACATTAAAAATAAAAAAAAAAATGTAAAAAAAATTCAACCGACTTCCAACTCAAAAATTAACTTTAATATACGGCGGTAGCTACTAGCTACGCCCCTGGTGATGAGTCCAACCCCTTTGCCGTTATTCAGTTTATAGATAGTGCACATTGAAATCTGCATAAAAACCCCAAATTAAGTATATAAATCACTGATGATAATAAAGCATTGTGAGATACCTAATATTAACACAAGGTCACACTATTCTTGCCAATAGCATTTTAAGCAGACGCTTTTATTGTGCAACGAAGTATTTTAAAAATACTCCATATAAAGCCTAACTTACTGAACGTTACTATCATGAACTAGATCGGGAGAATCAAAATGTCTAGATTTTATAATATCGTCCTCGATGCTTTGTTATGTTTTTTACTAGCGTATGACCCTGCGGTTTTGCTCGCGCAGTTCCGTGGTCATAATAGTATAAATAGCGTGTTAGTTGCTGATAATGTAGCTTTCCATTGCTGAGATTTTTTATAAAATTGGTCTAATTGTGTAGGCGTGAAAGTGTAACAAACATACAAACTCACATTGAAGTTTTGCGCCTACAATGTAACAATACTAAGATGGTATTTAAGTACCTTACAAATTGATCTTAATTACAATGATATTCTAAATAGGCAAGATTTGTATTTTTGTATGTAACGAATAAGCACGAAAATTACAGGACTGGATTGCGAAATTGTATCACCAATAGAAAGCTACGTTATCAAGGAGTAACGCAGGCTATATTTTTGATCTCCGTATTTTTTATACATTCGTGATAACCCAGTGGATATGATCTCTGACTTCCAATAGGAGGGAGTAGGGTTAAATCCGGTCCGGACATGCACCTCCAACTTTTCAGTTGTGTGCATTTTAGGAAATTTAATATCTCGTGCCTCAAACAGTGAAGGAAAAACATCGTGAGGAATCCTGCATACTTGAGAATTTACGTAATTCTTTAAGTATGTGAAGTCTGCCAATCCGCATTGGGCCAGCGTGGTGAACTATTAGGCTAACCCCTATCATTCTTAAAGGAGACTTGTGCTTAACAGTGCGCCGAATATGGGTTGTTAATGATGATTTTTCCTAACCCCCGAATGTTACCATACTGTATTACTATAAAACTGTGGCGTTTAATACTCAAGTCAGTTGAGAAATCAATCTCACGAGTAAATTGAGCTTAGCAACTAAGTCAGCAACGTTTCTATTAGACCGCGAAATGCCAGTGTCGTCATACGAGTACGTGCATTACGTTGTACGGACTTATAATTAACTGCAGTAGTCTTGTATGGTTATTACTTGCTAACAGGCGAGTCACTTACCTAATGAGCTTATTAGATTAAAATCTGAGAGCTTAGCCACTTAACTTTGTTTCTACACAAACGCTTCGTTCATGGTAGAACGACTTTTCGAAAAATAACACCTTACCTTTGACTGACACTATACACTGCACTACACACTATATACTATACTACACGTCATCAACCCCTATTCGGCTCACTGCTGAGCTCGAGTCTCCTCTCAGAATGAGAGGGGTTAGGCCAATAGTCCACCACGCTGGCCCAATGCGGATTGGCAGACTTCACACACGCAGAGAATGAAGATAATTCTCTGGTATGCAGGTTTCCTCACTATGTTTTCCTTCACCGATTGAAACACATGATATTTAATTTCTTAAAATGCACACAACTGAAAAGTTGGAGGTGCATGCCCCGAACCGGATTCGAACCCACACCCTCCGGAATCGGAGGCAGAGGTCATATCCACTGGGCTATTACTGACTATATATATACTACACAGTACACTATATACTATACCTACAGTCAGTGGCGTGCACTTCATACATGCATTAAAGTACCCTAGAGTTGTCTTCTTAGTGCTTTTTAAATACAAATTTCTCCAGTTTGCCTAATTTTATTACTAGTGCATACCCTGATCGACAACTTTATGCACGCCACTGCCTACAGTATACACTCAGGGGAATTTGTAGCGAAGACTGAAATTTTCTCATAGGTAACCCGTGTTTTTTTAGTCTGAATGTGTTTTTGACTGAGTATGTTAAATTATGTACATCCACAAAACTCGTGAATTTTTAAAAGGTAACCCGATAGGAATCGGGTTGTTAGGAACCATCACCCCTGGTACCTACATTATAGACGTCTAAAGCAATTTATACCTAAGTTAAAACGATGGAATTTCGTTCTACAATTTTGGAAAAACCTTTCTTTAAAAATTCATACCCTTGATTACTTACATTAACGACATTTCTCAATTTACTTTTTTATATTACAATAATGTTGAAAGCAAAAAAAAATATCTACCTACTAAAACCAAAATTTGTATATTTGTGTTTTTGTATTTTTGAATTTTCATTAATAAATCACACAAACACTTTAATTTTTTGATAAAAATGAAAAAATGTTTTAGTGAAAAAATATTTAAAACCAGACAATATCGTCGCATCTGTTAATTTTATTTACTTAGATCATACATATTATGTAGGTATATATTATGTTCATATACTTGTACTTCAGCATACTCATACAAGCATCCAGTACATTATTAATATTATGTATTCTTGTTTCTTATTCATAATGCAATACGTATAAATGATTGATGTTTATTACGCAAACCACAGTCTCGATGTCGTCTGCATAGATACTCTAACATAACCATAACTGCAGTTCTATGGGAAATGCCAATTTCCTATGCAGCCGACCTAAATTGTCCATCGGCCTCGAGCCTCGCTAAATGAGCTAGATTAAGGAAATCAGGGGTGGAAATTCAATTTAGATTAGTCGGCAACTAAACCACTATTTCACTTGCCAACTTTTTGAAAGCCTTACAAACTTGGAATTGGATAATCGCCTTTTTTAAAAGCTTTAAAAAAACTGATATTTTACTAGAATTATTCTTTTTATATGTATAATGGGGGGCCGTGGGTGAAACCCGAGTTTGTTGTGGCTCTTATCAGACCAAAGCATGTTCGAATCCCGTGTAACTATAACTTCAAGTTTAGCCGTATCAGCCGTATCAATTATACGGGGCCCCTAGACTACAGGGGCCCCTTACGTGTGAAATCTTTCTTTTAAAGAAATCTTCCCTTCTTATTGCCCCCCCCCCCCCCCCCACCACCAATTTTGATACAGGGCCACGGCACACTACGGCACTGTTTTTTACTTTACATAAAACCATAACAACTTAACCCCTTTTTGACAGCCTCCTTGGCGTATGCGCGGTGAATTTACAAGACGGAGGTCCTTGGTTCGATCCACGGCTGGACTGATTGAGGTTTTTCTTAATTGGTCCAGGTAATAAAACAAAAAAAAAAAAAACAAAAAATATATAAAGCCTCCCTTATAAGTCAGTTAAAAATTCAACAGTAAAACCTTCAGACAGTAATAACTTAGTAGTTACTTCGTTGCCCTTGCAACGATTTAAACAGTAAATGAAACAACGAAAACGTAGTAAATTGCAAACCAGTAAGGTCACATACACTTCCTTCAATTAGTAAGCTAATTATTAATTAAACAGTACAATTGGTAAACTGTTTTTTAAAAAATATTTGCCATAATATCTTGTATATATGATTTTTTTTTCTGATTGTGTAAGCGCCGTAGGCTCCTTATAGGACCTCAGCGGCGTCACCCGGGGGTTTGGGCGAGCGCAGAAGCATCGCCTGATGAGACCCAAAGGCAAAAACAGAGTAGATTGGAGAAACGACTCTCTAAGGGCGTCTCCTCTGAGACTCGGACCTCGGCTTAGAGGGCCGTTCGGTAAGGTTTTGGCCTGAGTGTATCAAACTAAAAAACTGTGTGATTTCACTGGACTAAAACATAAATGGGCTATCTAACACTGAAAGAATTTTTCCAATCGGACCAGTAGTTACTGAGATTAGCGCGTTCAATCAAACAAACAAACTCTTCAGCTTTATAATATTAGTATCTATAGATTTTACCTTGAAAAAAAAAAACAAAAGTAATAACTGTTGCAATCACAAACAATATCAGTTGCTTGCAATTGCAACCATCTGACAATAATATCCATCAAATGATAAACACCCATTAATAAGTTGATAAAAACGTCTCCTTCCGCATAAAAAGAAAAAATATGTAAATAAAAAAACAAAATTCAATCACATAAATGCCATTTGCAAAATTTCAACAGCTTTCAATTATTAATAACGCATCATCTTTACTGGAGAAGCATAAATATAAAATTAATTTACGAAACGATTGTTAATTAAGTACGAAAACGTACATTTTTACGGATAAGATAAAATCACCAACGTCTGTGCGAAATTGTGGGTAATTTAGTACAGACAACCGGGGTTTATGTGAAGGGATTAAAGTAAATTAAATGTTTTATTGTAATATCGTGTGCAATCCTGACAGATATGTTATGGAAAACCTGCAATGACCAGATTTACCTCACCGATGTCGGGCAGAAATCTAGCTCTGCGCTGACCAACCCGCATGCCCAGCATGGTCAGTATCGGGCAAAACTTTGTATGAACCGAACAAATAAAGATGTTTTATGTCCCTACAAAAGGCCTATGTCCTGCAGTGGACATCCATCGGCTAATATGATGAAGCCATCGGCTATGCGCCTACTATAGGTAAGTAGGTACACGGTTGCCAATTATAGAGTTTGGCAGGTTTCAAGGATCCATAGTTTTAATCGTCCGATTATTTTGATTAAAATTTTTTTAATGTTACCCTCAACATAGTATGAGTAATCATGGCAGTCATCAGTCATTGATTTTCGCGTCAATAAATCCAAAAATACCGTTAAAGATTATTTTTTTACGGTTTTTAGTGCATGTGCATGTTTAGTCTTAAAGCTATGTTCTTGGCAATTGAAGACATTTTCAACAACACAAGACAAGAGATAAGATAAAATAGAAAATATCAAAAAATAAAGTTTTTTATAAACCAGTTCCAAAAATACCACGATCTTCAAACTTCATGATTGACTATGAGCATGTGCTGACAAAGTTCCAGTTTTCATAAAATGAGGTTTGTCTGGTCATCGCAGACTGTTCTATTATACTTTTAATGAGAGTTACATCAACCCTCGATATTGACCTTTTTTTAAAATAACGTAGTTTGGAAATAGTAATGATGCATAATGTTATTTTGATGATAGAATGCGAATCCGTTGTTGCATGCACGCACATGGTTGTTATAATGACTATAATAATGATTAATAGTTTTTTTTTTCACAATTTATATTTCTGATTTATAGATAAATAAATAATCAAACTATAGAACACATTTTCATTACTATATTGCAAAATTTGCATCTACAAGTACTTCTTAGATTTATGTTAAAAAATAAATAATGTGTAGTCATGCGAGACTAGCAGATCGTGAAATATCGGAGACGAAGGATATAGGTATCAATTGTTGTCTGGTTCTCTTGACTCACGCCTTGATGATATCACATACTTTCACTAAAATCGATAGGTATCCTACAACCCAAGGTTTCTCAAAGTGGGGTACGCGATCCCCTAGAGGTTCGCCATTCGACGGTACGGGGTTCGCGACAAGATTTACGTAATGGTGGCTTGATAACTGATACCAAATGAGAATTAAGGTTAAAATTGTCCAAAGTTACTTCTAACATTGAATTCATTTGCGACTTGGTACCTTTTATTCAAATAAAAACCTTATTTTCTTCAACAGTTTTTATTTTTTTCTTTGGGTTAGCTGTCACTTGGAAATTTTAACAGGGGTTCGTGGAGCCGAAAGATTGAGAAACGTTTTTATAGGTTATAGTATAACCTATACAAACTGAGTATACCATCGCCTTTATGTGGCTTCGAAGTCGAAGGCTGTTAATATCCCGGCACTACTTACCTATATATACTTACAAATTCAAAATTCATTTATTTCAATTAGGCTTAGTTTACAAGTACTTTCGAAACGTCAATGTCATGATTTAATGGTGATAATTAAAGTCGAACTTAAAGTCTAGATGGACTTCAAGTTTTCGACTTTAACTATATACTGAATTAACAAGGTGCAATCGTAGTCGAGGACTAATTTGTCATAGAATAAAAAAAAACAGTAAGTTGCCTTTGAACGCTTTGATACACGATAAAAAAATTACACCGCTCGGAAAAGTACATTTCTTTGCGCTCTTATTTTCATCACACTATCACACTAATATTATAGAGGCGAAAGTTTGTGTGAGTGTGTTAAGTATATTTGTTCCTCCTTTACGCTGCGGCTACTGAAGCGATTTGGCTGAAATTTAGGAATGGAAATAGGTTTTACTCTGAATTAACACATAGGCTACTTTCATCCCGGGATTCCATGGATTCCGAGGGACTTGTGAAAAACTGAATTCCACGCTGATGAAGTCGAGGGCGTCCGCTAGTTTATTATAATAGCTTCGCGCGGACCGTGGGGCGTGTAAAACCTACGACTGATGCACCTCACTTCCCAGCACGCACGATTTCAGACCCGCGCAGTCTTTCCCCCCGTCGCCCGCATATCATGAGAGTGTCATCAACGAACTTGCCAGACTATATAGATATACGAGTAGGTATATCGCCAGCATTACGTTGAGCTCATGGCAAAGGCACATTAAAGGGCTGCTACATCGAAATAATATCCTTTTAGTTGTATATCATAAAGTGTTTACTTGTATATTTAATGTTATTCGTATAATAAATTGAAAGTAATTGTATATAGCGACAGATATACACTTGCTACAGGGTTATTATCTTAAATGATTTATAAAATTATTGTAAGGACATGAATATTTGCATAATTTTTTATTCGATTCTTTTCATTTCGACGGCTGACTGTACCAACGACGGATGCAGGTACCTTGAAACTTGTTGTTATATTTATATGATTCAATAGAATTGTTTAGTTTTTTGTAATTAAAAAAAAATTGTATCCGCCCTTTTTAATACATTAGTAAACTTGTTAGTTACTCCTAAAAGCTCTCCATTTAAAGGGTAACCTTTAAATGGAGAGCTTTTAGGAGTACTTATGAGGCTATTGATATTGATATAAAAATTACAAAGCTGAAAAGTTCGTTTGTTTGTTCGTTTTTTAAACGGCTTATGTCACTTTTCAGAACTACTGGTTCGAGTTTAAAAATTATCTTTGTGTTAAATAGTTCATTTATTAAGGAATAGCTACAGGCTATACAATCACGCTACGACTAATAGGAACTTTAATAAATATTATTCATTGATGTTCCTATTGGGTATTGGCAAAGTTGTTGCCACAATACTCATTGGGATCGAACTTTGAGAGATTACGTTAAAGTTACTCAAAATTAAATATACCGGAACCTTAGACTAATTACTTACTCTATGACTGTCTTCTTAAAAGTTCTAAAAGGGTTACCCCGCGGACGATGTCGCAGGCCTCCGTTTCATTAGAAACTCTTTTCTTGAATCACTGTCTTATATTAGACGTCCAATTTTATTGAACAATATATTGCAGCAATTATATGTAATGTATGACTTCTATAGTCTGTTAAAAATAAAATCGCTCGAACAGCTGAGTACTTTAGCCTATCGCTTTTGCATTGTAAGGACTTACCCAACTTATTATAATGTATGTTAAAATGAACTCAACAATTAAAATAATGTTTTTCTCGTAATGTTCCTTTTACTGTTTAAATACTGTCTACTATGAATTACAATGGTAAAGGTCGTCCCATTTATGCACTTCGCACCCAGAGTAACAAAGAACGTTACGTCTGTAGGTTTACCCTTCGTTAAATACGACAGACTGAGATTTAGCGGTGATATAGCGGTGCTTGTCAGGTGCTAAGTTGATAAATGGTTGATGGCCAATCTCGTTATCCTTGTGAATAGTCCAATATCTACACGCATGGACATCGAACTATCGATCGATATAGCTTACATACTTATCTAATATCATACCTACAGCTGGCTTTGTCTCTAACGTATAATACAATGTAACTTATACTATTAAATAAAATAAAAGTCGTACAGCCCGAGTTGGATGCAAAAAAGCATTTTCTGACAAAAATATTCTCAGTAAAGGGTCAACGTTACTGATGCGCTTGGGATTCACCAATTAATTAAACAATGCCTAATAATAAATGAAATAGTAAATGTTCGTGTCTCTTAAACACCGAAGCGTCATAAAATGTTGACGCCATAATACACCTGCATAACATTGTAAATGTCCAAGATTTAATTCACAGCTCAAAACTAATTTTATTTTTAATTAATAAACAATGCCTTATAATAAATGAATAAATGAAAAAGTAAATGAATGTTAGTGTCTCTTAAACACCAATGCGTCATAAAATATTGACGCGACAATATACACCTACATTGTAAATGTCCAAGATTTAATTCACGACTCAAAACTAATTTTATTTTTAATTAATAAACAATACCTTATAATAAATGAATAAATGAAAAGTAAATGAATGTTAGTGTCTCTTAAACACCGAAGCGTCATAAAATGTTGACGCGACAATATACATCTACATTGTAAATGTCCAAGATTTAATTCACGACTCAAAACTAATTTTATTTTTAATTAATAAACAATACCTTATAATAAATGAAACAGTAAATGAATGTCTTGACGCGACAATATACACCTGCATATCATTGTAATGTCCAAGATTTAATTCACGACACAAAACTCACAAATTCGTTCTTTCCCATTAGTCAACCTCATTAGTAAACCAGACCAGACAAGTGTAATCCAATCACCGAAACAACTACTAGTTGTGCGTTGTTACTCCACGTGAAAGTGCTGTGAAGTTAATTGAAATAGTGTAGAATTAGTGCTCTAAAATGCTCCAACGATACTACCTGCCGGTGCTTCTGCTGGTGATGAGCTGCATAGCTGACACCAAGACTGTGAACTACCAGTCACCGATCAACAGCTTTACTGGGAAGACAGGTAACATCCTTATCTATACTAATATTATAAAGCTGACGATTTTGTTTGCTTTAATCCGCTAATCTCTGGAACTACGTATTTTAATAACACTATAGCTACCAAGTAAAATGCAATGCAGAAACAAAGAGAACACTACCTAATACTAGAGTTCTTTCTTTTCTCCTTTCTAACTGATCAAAACTGAGATTATAGGTAAAATATTATGTCAACCGATGACCTACTGACAACCCTTCGTTGATATCATAGAGTAGGTAGATGACATTGCCCAGTTGACATTGTGAGTTTTGTTAACAATTTTATTGATTTGATGTTAATTATATTAGGTGACAATACGTCAAAGTTAGTGAATTGGCCTGCTGGACCTCTGTGATGAAAACCACGGTATTACCAACTGCGCCAAAGAGGTCTTCAAAACGCATACTCATAGATATTGAATTAAATATTTGTTTTAACATCACGTTAATGTCGTAACGAATGGTATTGAAACGCACTCTACTAATGAGAATTCCAAATATCTGCCTCATTGGCAGCATGCTTGACCTTCTGCAACTATTGTAATAACCTTTGCTTACATTGTTCACACCCGGTTGATTCTACTGTAGGTCACGTTTGTTTCATACAGGTTCCTACATTAGGGATTCAAATTTAATTACATAATACATCACAAACACATTACCTCAAATGATTTACATCCTGTACTATCAGTTCTGCTGCTGCAGGCTATAAGGCTGCTTTTCCACCAGAGATGTAATGCAGCTATGTTGCGAAGATGTGAAATCTACGCTACGAAAATATGTGACCATTTCCACCAATACTAAGCTACATAACTGTGGGAGGAAGATGCGCCGCCGCACGATATCTACCTTTCAGCACCTTTCAGTGACAAACGCCGGCATCCCACCCGCGACGGCTCATTGCCGGCATGAGGTATCTATAGCACGCATCCAAATCACGTATCCATAGCACGCATCCATAGCACGCATCCATAGCATGCATCCATAGCACGCATCCTTAGCACGTAAACCATATCGAACGCCTAAAGTTCTTTTTACTCTGCCTAAAGCTAACTACCAGGGACGTAGGTACCGCCGTATCAGCCGTATTGGTAATACGCGCCCCCGCGACAAAATACTCTCTACGTACGTTTCACCTCGAAACCGGAGCATCCTCAGGAGATGTTGACTCTACGACGCGCAATGCAAATGCGGGGTATTTTGTCGGACCTGGGTGACGTTGTCGCATAGGTTCGTCGACTTTTCGTGGATGATAGCAAAATAAATAAATCATTATATAATCATGATGAACTTAACGCAAAGTAACGCCTGCTTGCTACACAATACACATCGCTTGCGTGAGTCTAGGCTTCAACCCCATAAAGTAACACAGAGAAAACGTTACTGTAATGTACAGGGATATTTTAAATACACATTAAAATGTGTACTTACCTACTTCTCCGCAAATGTTTCACGCCTTTTACCAAGATAATATTGCGAAATTATGTTATCGATCGAAAATATCCATGATTCATTTGAATAAATTGAAAACGATATGTATGAATGTAGTAAAGGATTTTTTTGCCTCCCTGCTAATGTATTTATCTTGTATTGAAATACTTAAACTATAAATAACGATCACAGAAGAGAACAATCTTTGTGTGACCTTCAAATATTTCCCGAAACTCGAGTCTTTCTCTAAGGTCAGGTCACGTCAGGTTGCTTTTTATTATTTCCTTGATACTACATGACATTTGAAAGCGATAATCTTCTTAACAATGAGTAACACTTTTCAGGAAGTTAACACTTGTAAAACGATACAAGCTCAGGCATTTTTTTTTGTATCATGACTAATGTTATCTCCCACTATACCTATAAATACCACTATATATATAAATAGGTATTGTACTTTTAAAAGACCAATGAATGAGTAATCGGTGTACATACATAAAAAAAAAAAAAAATACCGACCGAATTGAGAACCTCCTCCTTTTTGAAGTCGGTTAAAAAATACGTGTGGCAATCGAGGACTGTGCTATTGCTATTGCATTGCATTTTTTATCAACGTATGCAATTATAATTATTTATTTATGCAGTATTTCTTTTCTAGAGAATAAAAAAAAATAATTAAAATAAAGAAAACGTTTTTACGTTGAGTTGGACTCGAACTCTGGTTTAAGAAGAAGCCCCTTAGGTTCAGTCGATTTAATAACATCGAAATGTGTTAAGATGCACGGCTTGGGTGTTAGGTTCATTTTCGTTACGAAATTTCTTGATTCGGTCGCCGCAAAAAAAATGTTATACCTAGATCTAACAACGATTTACATTCCTTGGTAAAGGAATTCAAAAATTGATTTTGAATTGACAACTCAACCTAACTCTTTTTGTTTATATCTTCCAATTGTACTCAATAACCCATGGAATCCTATCCTCGCGTCACTGTTTATATGGGGCTATATTCGAAGTATATTTGGGTTATATTTTTCAAGGTTTATTTTTTCATGTTCGCTATGCTAATCGTTTGTAGTATTTCAACATAATGTTTAAAGTGTTATTTAATTCTTCTCTGTTATAGTAGTAATATAAGCTATATATTTATTTAATAAAGCTGTTTACTGAGTCTAGATTTCCTTGTTTAAAATTAAGTATTACTTCATTTTTATAAACTCTCACCGACATAGTTACTGGTACATCCTCCTTTCATTAATTGTTTTGCTCAATTCAATACATAGCTTGCCTTCTAATGAACTGAGCACACTATGCGACCACGACCACAAGATTTACCGTTGGCTATGGTCGCAAAAGCTACGTTTTGCTTGCAGCCACTTCCATAACCGCCCGTAATGCGGCCAATTGTCGGTTATTGCCCTACTTATCTTGGTTGCAACTACCAGTCGAGTTCTTATGATTTCTTCAGTTAAGTAGCTGGGTTTAAAAAGTACATATCTTGATTTACTATGCAAATATCGAGTCGTCACTCGTTTTCATCGTATTTTTTGTTATTTCTATCATTGTGCTTTCAACGAAATCACATAATTATTTCAACGAAATTAATTATTTCAGCGAAAGTAATAGTTTCATTGAAATTATCATGTTAGATAATTGTAAAAACAAAAAATCACTGCCACTTGAAATAATTATGTCAGATAATCATAAAAATGAAAAAAATCACTTCGGAGTATGCCCGACTAGTTTCGATCCCATACAAGGCCCTTAGTCCATGAGCAGGTTCCTGCAATGCAGCACGAACCAAACTTGTCGGGCATACTCCGACGTTGTATCTTGTGAGTTTTAGCCGTGTTTCATAATCAATTAAAGTAACTCAATATTTGAATAGTACACCGAGGTGCATAATAACCCTGCTGGTCGTTGCGGCTACAGGTCGTGGTCGTGGTCGCGTAGTGTGCTAGGTCCTTAATACTATCAGCCATTTTAAGGTCAACCATTGAGACAACCGCATCCACTAGAAGGCCGCACGCAACCTTCTCTATTGGGTTGCATAACCGTCACGGTGTTTTAAGATGTGGGTAGATATGGAAAATGAAACAATTTCGCTTAACTCCGCAGTCCATCCGTTACGTTGGTCAATCAGCTGATTGTGCGAACGTTGCCAACGTTCAGTTATTGTGTGTAAATGTCAGTTAAATAATCTTTTTAGTTGCTGTGTTTCGTTGTTTGTGTGATTTCAAAATGAAATGGGAAATTTTAAATTATGCAGCTGTCAATTAATAATAAGCCATGTTTCGAGATAGGCATTAGAACTCCTTGTGATAAAATTGTACGGTGAACTCAGACCAATTACCTTCTATTGAATTTGTATCGCACTCAATTTCACCAACAAAATTATCTGTCATTTTTTGAGGGGGACGAGGTAAACTCACACATCCTGTGACCTTACACTACACACAACTAAAAATTTTAAATCGTACTACACATTACACACACGTGTTATTTTAACACAGTAAAACTAAATTAAATTTACGTTCTGCACTTATTTCATCATTATCGTCATCATCATCATCATCATATCAGCCGATGGACGTCCACTGTAGGACATATGCCTTTTGTAGGGACTTCCAAACATCATGATCCTGAGTTGCCTGCATTCCTGGCTCTGGCAGCGCTTACTGGCGGGACAAGGGGCAAGTTCCCAACCCAAGTTGCCAACCCTTACGACAACGCACTTATTTGTTTCGAAGAAAAAGTTACGATTTCATACAAAACATTGAGACGAAAGCTCCACCATATTATTGACCATACATGTGTTAATATTATGTGTATATTATGTATTCAGTTAAAGTAAATAAATCACGCAATTCCGAGAGATCGATAAGGCAATGTAATAGCAATTCTAAGGGCTCCCACACACGGGCTACCGGCCACAACCAAAAACTTTATTTCTTGTAGTTTTCATGAGAAAGAATACAACAAGGAATTTAAGTTAACTTCTCCTAATAACTATACAAATCATGCCCACGTGGAATGGTGGCAAGAATACTGGCTGCATTTCCGCCTTCTGCCACCAGTTTTCAAACATTTTATATAGACTCGCCGCACACGGTAGCCGCCACACGCTACAATCGTCGCTGCTCGCTTCTTCTTCTTCTTCTTCTTTCTTCTGGGCCGTTTCCGCACTTAGCCATGTGATTGGCCGTTGTGCGTGGGTGTAGGTTCCCGCTGGATTTATTCCATCCAGCCCAGCTCGCTCCAGAAGCTTAGCAGGCCGTTTTTGTGGCCTGCACCGGCCACTAAACGCTGACACAAAACGCCACACGCCACTCGCGTGATTATGATACTGCATGTATGGGTTAAAAACTCAGACCAATTATTGTATAGGACCTGCCTCGCTTGTGTTATAGTTGTGATCGTGTTCGTCGGTTAAAGAGCTCCGTAAAAATACCTTTCTGTGTAAAAAAGGGGCAAAAACTTCTAGTTTAGTATAAAATATATACCAAATCTAAGCTCGATTTCCTCAGAAAATGACAGACAATTTTGTTCGTGACTATGAGTGCGATACAGGTCCTTCTATAGTTGGTCTGAGGTTAAAAAAGTAGCAGCCGCCGACCACAAGTGTCGACCACCGGCCACAAGTGGCTGACGACTCAGCTACTTTTGTGGCCACTTATGGCTTCTTGTAGCGGCTTTGTGGCTGTCGCGTGTGGCCCGTGTGCGGCCACACTGAATTAAATTAACATATGAAATTCTCGTTTAACATAAGTATTTCTCGTTTATTGCAGATTGCTCGAGTTGCAGCGAAGATGAACTGGGCGTGACCCGGTGGACGATGCCGTTGCTGAAATCAGGAGAAAAGAGATACTACTTGGGAATATTCTTTAAGGTAATAATAATTTTAGTTTGGTCTAAGACACAATCGTTTTTAAAACTCGATGTTAGTTAACGCCACGCACGATCAAGCTTATCGTCAAGTCTGCAGGACGCTTTGGAATGTGGGCAATGAAAAAAATATAAAAAACAACCCATAACCATATTTCAATATTTTATTGCCCACATACTTAAAAGAATAACATAACATAAAATTTAAAATTTTGAAAAATCCCGGAATGTCATGAAATTATTAATTACACTCTCGATCAAGTCGAGTCGAGTATATATGCAAACATTTTGTTGTTCTCCCTCGCTTTCAACCCCCACAACTTTTAAGCGGCTCAACCGATTTTCATCAAATAAGAACGTCTAAGAACACTCGCCCGTAAGTCACCTTTGATACAAAAAAAAAACCAAATTGAAATCGCTTCATCTGTTCGGGAGCTATGGTGCCACAGACTGACAGACAGACAGTCAAACCTATAACACCCCTCTTTTTGCGTCGGGGGTAATCCAGAGTTAAATCTCTTTCCATTCCAAATTTCAGCCAACTCGCTTCGGTAGTAGCGGCGTTAAAGGGTTAACATACAAACATCCATACAAACTTTCACGTTTATAATATTAGTAGGATTGTTTTCTCCGACATCTTTATATGGGGATGTTAATTGCATTCTACTGGATAAATTAGCACATGCTTTATGCAGTTGAAGGTATATTTTGTACGTGCCGGTAATATGTAATTTCACTGATATTATCTATCTATTAGATAAGCCTTAGTAACCGATTATTGTTTTACCAAGTTTATTTAACTGATTGGGCTGGGACGCTCTATTTAGTACATACCTGTATCAGAAGATCAGATCTTTGGATTGATTTATCGGATCTTCTTCGTATGTTACTTCAAAGTATCTCAATGACGTCAGCTTTCAAACAAAAACTGTAATATAATCAATCCATTCGTTTAGAAGCCAAGATGCCACATAGCAATACACACATAAAGATGTACTTTTACGTCGATAATAATTCGTTCGTTCGTTATCAACCCATATACGGCTCATTGCTGAGCTTGAGTCTCCTCTCACAATGACAAAGGTTAGGCCAATAGTCCACCACGCTGGTCCATTGCGTATTGGCAGACTTCACACACGCAGAGTATTAAGAAATTCTACGATGTTTTCCCCTTCACCGTTTGAGACACGTAATATTTAATTTCTTAAAATGCACACAACTGAAAAGTTGGAGGTGCATGTCCCGGACCGAACATTTTTCGAACCGAATTTCGAACCCACACCCACCGGAATCGAGTATATCCACTGGGCTATCACGGCTCGATAATAATTACTTAGGAGAATTAGTTACTATTCCTAAAGCCCTTAACAATAGAATAATATTTATCACTCGAACCGCAAACGGGTGTGGTTGAGCAAATCGTTTCGTGTAAGAGAAAGCTGCAGCGACGATCGATCAAGCCACGAGATGCGTATGCGCGTTACGTAACTGTGACGCCTTTTAATGACAGCTTCACTAGTGGACCACACGCGGTAGCACGTAGACAGAGAAGAAAATAGACGATTAGAAACATTGACCTTAAGCTCGCCATTGACAGTCAATGATTCTCACGTTTCTTTAAAGCAAACGGCAGTACCCACGCGGCATACTATACAAGTCATGTACGCAGTGACGATCAATTATAGTCGTGGGTGCTACAGAAACGTGAGAATAATTGACCGTTTGCTGGCCACAAACGGTCAATTATTAACTGCGTACATGACTTGTATAGTATGCCGCGTGGGTACTGCCGTTTGCGTTATCATAAAAGGATTCACTTAAAAACTGACCAATATTACTTTGACAGTTTTAGTATTTTTGGTAAAAAAAATTTAATTAAACCCCAAATTCAGAGCAAATTCGACCTTAAGGATTGAGCTTCTCAGGAACTACTGGTCCGATTTGAAAAATTATTTCAGTGTTAGATAGCCCATTTATCGAGGAAGGTTATAGGATATATATTATCCCCGTATTCCTACGAGAACGAGAACCACGCGGATAAAACCGCGTGGCGTCAGCTAGTCATTTATCAATATTAAATATCGTTATCTGGACCCATGCAATAGCTATTATAAAAATACATATAAAATATCTGAGTACTTACTTATAGCAATATTTTGCAGACTGTATTTTCACCCCTTTCAGGTCATTGCTCCAATAGCCGTATTCACAGAGTTCAAATAAAGCAGGATGCAAATAAACGAGGTCGAACCTCTTCCTCGCATTAAAATATGGGAATATTGTAAACAAAGGAGAAATTCGACTATCAGTTCACAGTAGCTTTAATTACGTTAATTATAAAACCACTAACAATTATGACGTCATGTAACCAGAGGTGATAAATCTTGCGAAATGTTTAAAAATGCTAATTAGTAATGTAGTTAGATTTTTGGTTAGTTAATGGAATTGTATTGTTATTCAAGTTAAGCGTGTTTGTTTTAAACATATTTTAGTGCGCGGTTTACAAGACGGAGGTCCTGGATTCGATCCCGGCTAGGCCGTATGGAGTTTTCTTAATTGATCCCGGTCTGGTCTGGCTTCGGCCGTGGCTAGTTACTACCCTACTGGCAAAGAAGTCCGCCAGGCGATTTAACGATCCGGTACGATGTCGTGTAGAGACCGAAATAGGTGTGGATTTTCATCCTACTCCTAACAAGTTAGCTCGCTTCCATCTTAAATTACATCATCACTTACCATCAGGTGAGATTGCAGTCAAGGACATTGTAAAAAATGAAAAAAAAAATATACCGGATTTTAGGAACGAATGTTTACTTTTAATTATTGCTTGGGTCAGTAGAATTAGCAAATTATTATTGCTATTTATAGGTCGTGGTTTTCTACTTACCATTAAGAGGGTTCAAAACAAAATCTTCCGTTTAATCCGTCAATTATTACAATAAAAAAATTTGCCTTCCAAAGTTTTAAACAGTTTCTATTAGAAACAATTTTAAAGCTCATCATTCATTATTATCAACCGATATTCGGCTCACTGCTGAGCTCGAATCTCCTCTCAGAATGAGAAGGGTTAGGTCAAATAGTCACCACGCTGCCCAATGCGGATTGGCAGACTTCACACACGCAGAAAGTTAAGAAATTTAGAGCTTCAGTTGAGATAAAATACACTATTTTATCTCAATGTAACAAACTTTCTGAAGCATTAAGATCATCGTTGCGATGTTGAAAAGGAAGGAAATTGCATTCTACTCGCTTCTTCATGGCCTCGCGTTAATTGCTTAACCTTTAAGATGTTCATTCTAAAACCGTGTTCCAAACAATAATAGTTAAAATATAAACCAGGGTTAATTAGAATAGGATGTAGTCAAAAATTTGAATAAACACAGTTCGTTATGGTTGACTTTATACAGAAAAATCTTGCATAAATTACTGAAAAAAATCCACGCTCCTCACATAAATATTGGAAAAATATTTGTAACTAGTTTGGGTATCAAACCCACGATATTTGAAGCAGAAGGCAGGGTCATTAACCACTGCGCCACTTGGATTTTTTGACGGCCTCCGTGGCGCAGTGGTATGCGAGATGGATTTACAAGACGGAAGTCCTGAGTTCGATCCCCGGCTGGGCCGATTGAGGTTTTCTTAATTGGTCCAGGTCTAGCTAGTGGGAGGCTTCAGCCGTGGCTAGTTACCACCCTACCGGCAAAGACCGCCAAGCGATTTAGCGTTCCGGTACGATGTCGTGTCCGAAAGGAGTGAAGATTTTCATCCTCCTTTTAACAAGTTAGACCGCTTCCATCTTAGATTGCATCATCACTTACCGTCAGTTGAGATTGTAGTCAAGAGCTAACTTGTAAAGAATAAAAAAAAAATCTACATAGTACTAGTACTACTACTTTAAGAAATTAAATATCACGTGTCTCAATCGGTGAAGGAAAACATCGTGAGGGAACCTGCATACCAGAGAATTTTCTTAATTCTCTGCGTGTGTGAAGTCTGCCAATCCGCATTAGGCCAGCGTGGTGGACTAATGGCCTTGCTCCTCTCATTCTGAGAGGATACTCGAGCTCAGCAGTGAGCCGAATATGGGTTGATAGTACTACTCATCCGTGAGTATGATTACGTCATCACTTTCCATCAGGTGTCAGTGGTCAAGTTGCGGTCTGATCCATCAAATTTAATAGAGACGTGTTATAACTTGTTTTGGTTAAAATGTCATTCAGTTATATTCATAAGATCGTAATCTTAATATCCGTGATACTGCTTGTAGCTAATTCAATGGATATGCATAAATTATATTTATGCATTGTTATAAAAGACACAAATAATAGGAAAAAATATTTATAAGCTAGGTCTTCGGAATAATAGTAAAATCATCTACATATTTTTTAATCTCGACAAGTTAGCCTCTGGCTACAATCCCACTTGATCGAAAGTGATGATGCATTCTAAAATGAAAGTGGGCTAAGCTAACTTGTTAGAGGAGCAGTATGAAAACCCACAACCCATCAAGCCAGACCTGGATCAATTACGAAAACCTCATTCGGGTCAGCCGGGACCTCGAACCCAGTAAATCCATCGCTCACATCACTGCGCCACGGAGGTTGTCAAGACTTTTCTTAGGGGCACATAGCTTGCAATTTTCTTCTCTCCTAGCTCCTCTCATCTATAAATTTTCTTTTTAGTTTCCAGAATTTGACGCACAAATACTAACTCAGCATGTTTGTTAAAACGTAACCCTTAGATCATATGTTTTTGTGTCTAGGTACAAGATCGCATCGTTGTCTGTGTGTCTATCCTCATAATTAATTCCAGATAACCAAAGAAAAATCACAGTTCCTAGTCTACTATCATTAATGCAATCAACATATAAAAATACTAGCGGACGCCCGCAGCTTCGTCCGCGTGGAATTCAGTATTTCACAAATCCCGCGGTAACCATGGATTTTTCCGGGATGAAGAGCCTATGTGGTAATCCATATTAAAATCTGCTTCCATTCAAAATTTCAGCCAAATCGCTTTTGTAGTAGCGGCGTTAAAGAGTAGCAAACATACAAACAAACAAACATTCATACAAACTTTCGCGTTTATAAATTAATACGATTTGACCTGTTGGATGTTTCTTTTGACCATAATCATGGTAAGCTAGAAGCAATATCACAAATACCTAAAGGAAAACAAAATAAGAAAAGGACTAATCGATATGAATGTTGACGATTTTCTCGCGTGTGTGGTAGAACTACGAAGTGGAGGTTGATCGATTGAATGGTGTCGCAAAGTGCAGGAAGCTTCGCGGAACATCTAGATCTAGGCCAGCACGCTCTGCTGAGCAATAGCCTAGCTCGTTCGTACACATACGCTAAAACACCACTATATATTATAGTTGGTTATTGTTTTCAACACGTAATCGATTATAATCTAATCTATACGAATAAAAACAAAAATGTTTTGCTTAATTCGAGTATCCTGAAAACCCTATTCTAAAATATTGGCTTACCGTACAGGAACAAGAACAAGAAATAATAAAAAAAAATGTTTGCTCTCAGAAATGTCTATAGATTTATTATTTAATTAAGACAAAATATTAATTTGTACAAACGAAAAGGAGATTTAAACCCACGTCTTACTAGACACGGGCATAAGTTAGTTATTTCTGCAAATCGTCTCCAAAGAGTAAAAAAATCTTTTGTAGGTTTGGGTGTACTCTTCTATAATAAGATCCCCAAGACTGTGATGGACCTGCCAATGCATAGCTTTAAGCAATGTGTTAAAAAACATTTACTTAGTCGAGGGTACTACAACATTGATGAGTTCCTTAATGATAAAGATGCTTGGAGGCCGTTGGATCAGCTTCCACCTTCACACAGGAAGTAAAACTATAAGAAATGTAAACAGTAATTGTTATCAATTGTAAATTATAATACTGTATGACTTTTTCAAAAGAGCAACTGTTGAGTTTCTTGCCGGTATCTTCTCAGCAGAACCTGCCTTCCGAACCGGTGGTAGAATCTTTACAAATAGTCAACTGACGTGTCAAAAGTGCTTGTAAACTGAGCCTACTTGAAATAAATGATTTTTGATTTTTAAATTGTTATATTTAATTATTATCTGTACTTATTTATGTATATTTTAAGTGGGTGTATAACCTGAAGTAAATAAATTATTATGATTATTATTATTATTAACTATAGTAGACCTATACATTTCGTACGGAATCTTCGGAAGGCGAATCCAACAAGCACTTGTTTTTTTATAAGTAAATCAAGAAAAGATTGTAGTCTACGATCCGTATTAGAAACGACCTTCACCCATCTGTATAATTGATGAAAACTGTTATATGTTAAAATGTATTGCTAGTAGGTGATCATGAAAAATATATTGCTAGTAGGTTACCTCAAAAACTCCTGGCCTTTATTAACTAATAATGATAGTTAGCCATGATAGCCCAGTGGATATGACCCCAGCCTCCGATTCCGGAGGGTGTGGGTTCGAATCCAGTCCGGGGCATGCACCTCAGACTCAGACACACAAATGGTGTGCATTTTAAGAAATTACATATCATGTGTCTCAAACGGTGAAGGAAAATATCTTGAGGAAACCTGCATACCAGAGAATTTTCTTAATTCTCTGCATGTGTTAAGTCTGCCAATCCGCATTGGGCCAGCGTGGTGGACTATTGGCCTAACCCCTCTCATTCTTAGAGGAGACTCGAGCTCAGCGGTGAGCCGTATATGGGTTGATAATAACAATGATAGTTAATAATAGTTTGGCCTGAAAAAAGGAAAAAACTACTCGCAATATATTTTTAACGTACTAGACTTTTCAGCTATTAAACAGATGGGTGAAGGACTGAAGGTAGTTTCTAATTTGGATTTTCTACTATGGTCTTTGACTCACTTTATCTTCAGTCACAACATAGTACGATGATGGCAGGATAAGAATAGAAGAGATACAAGTTTATTATATCTCTGACTTATGTGGCATCATACTGAAACATAATCTATAGGTCAATTAGTAGATATAATAAAGAAGAAATTCAATAATGAATCTTAAATCTCTCAAATTAAAGTTCACTTTGTGTATCACAGATTTTTATTTTACAAAATGTGTAGCTAGGAACGCTAACTGTATGCACGTGGAATTTAATCTTTAATGCTATGTATTTTAGGTCTATTTTTGTTTAAATTTGCAAATGCATGAGCTAGGTCTCGTGTACATACCCAATAACTGCTTTTGACACCGCTGTAAACAAGTTCGTAACTTCATTAATTGCCCTGAAACTTAATAAACTTGCAACGTCAGCCGTGGTATACAGCGTGGCAAAACAAGCGCTTACCAACGCTTCTTATACATATAGGACATAATATTATTTTCACTAATCTTGCTCAAAAACATTGTCATATTACTACTCCACGGCGGGGCTAAATAAGCATATTAGCCTCTAGGGGCTAAAGTAATTTTGTTTTTTTAATTATTGTCTGTTAAGAGTACTAGTCAAGTACTAACCTACTTTATAATGAAGGAGGTTTTATCCGTAAATAGAATCATCCGGTAAGGCCCTTCTTCTTCTTCTTCTTTTGGTTATATGGCTCCGCACGTCGAGCGATTGAGCCAGAGGTAAGGTCCTGACTGTTTGATAAAAATAAAACTTGGAATTGGAATAAAATGCAGCGTTCTTGTCTGTGGAATGCGGTTATTTTTTTTTATTTGATTTTATTGAGTTGCAAATTTATAGAGCGAGATTTGAAGACACATTTTTTTAAAAGCGTTCGGTCTCGGTCTATTAGCTTAGACTATTCGCTTTGTTTGTGAGCTAAAGAGGTTGTAGAGTCCAAATACTGGGAAATGCCTAAAAATGAAATGTTGTCTATCGCAGATAATATTGCGATAGTAAAATATTTTTAACGAAAAAATTTAACCGACTTCAAAGTCACACAAATAAACTAAAAAGCGAATATTTAGTGAAAGCAGTACCTATGTTAATTAGTGGTCTTTATTTTAATTTACTTATATAAAACTTTGTTAAACAATGGAATTTAATATAGAATCATCATCATCATCGCCGTCATCGTCATGTATGTGCTACTTTCTGATCACTTTGAAGGCGGTGCCAAGCCAGTGACGTATTAATTAAAACCGTTTCTGAAAGAAAAATAGTTTCTTTAAATCCTAAAAGTTTATGATTTAATCGGCTTTAGTTAATGCATCACTGTGTTGGCACCGCCTTCAAAGTGATCAGAAGGTAGCACATACATGACGATGATGATGATGATGATTCTATATTAAATTCCATTGTTTAACAAAGTTTTATATAAGTAAATTAAAATATATACCAGTAACTAACGTACCTACTGCTTTCACTAAATAAACTGAATGAAATTACAAAATATTTGATTATAATCGACCCTAACTAACAGAGCAAAGTTACTCCATAACGTTTATTTAGCATTTCACAAAACGCGTACAGTTTCATAATATAGGTATAAAATAAAACATCTATTTACATAAATTAAATTCCTCGCCGCCATAATAGTGGGGTAGAAGCTGCAATCCGATCCGCAGGTACGAACTAATCTCGCAATCCCGAGAAAATTGCTTTCTCTAAACGTATTGCAGGCAGTAGATGCGAAGAGGTTGGTGGATCAAATCTTTATACTAGCGGATGCCCGCGACTTCGTCCGCCCTACATCATCACCATCATATCAGGCGATGGACGTCCACTGCAGGACATAGGCCTTTTGTAGGGACTTCCAAACATCACGATACTGAGCCATCTGTATCCAGCGAATCCCTGCGACTCGCTTGATGTCGTCAGTCCACCTAGTGCGGGGTCGCCATTCCAGCACCTTGGGACCCCAACGTCCATCGGCTCTTCGAACTATGTGCCCCGCCCATTGCCACTTGAGCTTCGCAACTCGTTGAGCTATGTCGGTGACTTTAGTTCTTCTGCGGATCTCCTCATTTCTGATTCGATCACCTGATTCGATCACGCAGAGATACTCTACCCTTAGACCTCTTTAATCCGGCTCTATCGCAAAATCCGTTCTTAGCGGCCGACGACTAACTATAAACTACCTCCCTGCCAAATTTCACCTTTGTACGTCAAATGGTTTTCTAGATTTCGTGATGAATGACCTTTCGCATTTATATATTAACATTAAGTATAATAACGTTGTACCTACCTAGTACCTACTACTATACCTTACATGAAAAATACTGAAATTGCTAATCAGAAATGGAGATTTGAGGATGAAAAACATTTCATCTTGTTGGTTATATTTTCATAACATACCAAAAAAAAACATTTCATCAAAATCGGTGGAGTCGTTTGAGAAGGGGAGCCACCAATACTCTGACACAAGATTTTTAACAAATAAAAAATCTTTATTTCCCTTGATGCCTTAATTCAAGAAAAACTGAACCGAAATACTCTTTTCAAAAAATTTCTTAAGTTTTCTTCTTTTACTTCTACAAACTCTTCATATCGTTCTCAACTTATGACTTGACGAAGTAGATTATTTTTTTAACCGACTTCCAAAAAGGAGGGAGTTGTACGTTCGGCTGTATGTGTGTTTTTTTTATAAAATAGTAAAAAAAGAAACGAAAATACTTAATTATATAATTAAGCTAATTTTACCTTTCAAAATTCAAAATTAAATTTCATTTATTTCAAGCAGGCTCAGTGTACAAGCACTTTTGACACGTCAGTTGATTTTTTGTAAAGATTCTACCACCGGTTCGAAAGGCAGGTTCTGCTGAGAAGAAACTTCTTCTTTGCTTACAGTTTTTTCTAATATCTTAGCCATGTTAAAAATCTCTTATATGAACATGGTAAAACCATTGTGAAGCAGTAATGCCGAGCGACAGGTATTTGTAAGATAGGCCATGTCGAAAACTGTTTGAGGGTTAATTTCGGTTTTGTGTCTACAATGAGTTTACAAGCACTGCTAAGTGCTAACCAAATGTTTGTGCGTATTCTAATTTCTTCACCGGGTTTAGTAAGGTAGCATGAGGGATGTAGAAATGTTTATTTGTTAACTTATAATGTGTTAGTATGCAATGTTTGAATACGTACAGATTGACGACCACTCTCGCGTATTTTTATACATCAGCCTATTTCAACGGCTTACCACAGGGTCAGGCTTCCCTCCTTCATCATCATCATCATCATATCAGGCGATGGACGTCCACTGCAGGACATGGGCCTTTTGTAGGGACTTTTAAAAATCACAATATTGAGCCATCTGCATCCAGCGAATCCCTGCGACTCGCTTGATGTCGTCAGTCCACCTGAAGGGGGCGACTAACACTGCGCTTACTAGTGCGGGGTCGCCATTCCATCACTTTGGGACCCCAACGTCCATCAGCTCTTCAAACTATGTGGTCTGCCCGTTGTCACTTCATCTTCGTGACTCGCTGAGCTATATCAGTGACTTTGGTTCTTCTGCGGATCTCCTCATTTCTGATTCGATCACGCAGAGAGACCCCAAGCATAGCTCGCTCCATCGCCCGCTGAGTGACTTTGAGCCTTTTCACGAGAGTGGGTATTCAATTTTATTAATTTAAGTATAGTTAAATTAATAAAATTGAAATGTCTGTTTGTGATTTCAAGATCACTGTGTTCTCTCAATTGCTTATAGTTATTTATACGAAACCAAAACACAAACAATACAATTAAGTATAGTATTCAAAACCAATTGACGTTAGGTACACATTATAATCTAAAGTAAATCTGCATACCTGAGAATTTTTTTTATTCTCTACTTGTGTGAAGTCTGTCAATCTGCATTGGGCCAGCTTTGTGGACTATTAGCATAACCCCTCTCATTCCCAGAGGAGACTCGTACTCAAAATTCAGCCAAATATGCGGGTTGTTAATGACACATGATAGTAAGTGATACCTATCTTATAACAGATACTTCACAAGGTACAGGTTTTACCCCTGATGCAGCAATGCTGCTTGGCGGCAGATATAATCAAGGCAACTCCCCAGATGGGTTTGTCTCAAAGAGCTTTTATAATTAGAAGATTCTGGGCGATTCCCAGCTCTGCATATTTACTCTGCTATTTCTTTTATTAGCAGAACACAATAAATTTATTGACTAAAGAAATTAGACGCATGTGCACATTCTTTGCTCAAGAATGTGGGGTTGACTATTTGTTAAAGGTCAAATGATAGTGTTGTCAAAAATAGCTATTCGGTAATTCAAGGTAGAGGTGAGCTTCGTAATAGCCTTCAGGTTGTGTTAAAAAAAATAAAAGCCCTGCCACACCTCTCCGATAGATCGGCTGCTGAATGAGTCAGCGTCGTCTGATTCATTCAGAAGTTGTTACAAACACCATTTTATTTTGAATATTATAAACACCATTTTATACTGTAATATATATTATAATTTCGTCTTCGGAGCACTTTATTAATTAGCCAATGATTTCGAGAGGTAATTATAGTATTTACTAGTAATTAGTACGCAACATTCCTTACATTTTTTCATTTTGTTTTATTTACTTTGCTCGATTGGTGTAAAATAATGGAAAAACCAAACACACAGACGTTGATTGTGTAGCAGAAGAAACGTTGTTTGTTGCTAGGTCATCGTGAGGACCGTAAATTATGTTCTTAGGGCATCTATAGTTACTTGGGGTGAGCAACAGAAAGCTACTTAAACTAGAAGATGAATTTATAATTGTAGATTTAATTACGTTTTCATCTGTCTACCTTGAAAAATACCGATTTTGGAAAAAAACAATTTCCGAGTCTCTTGTCGACTCTTCTGGTAGAATCTGCCTTTCAAACTGGTAGTATAAATATAGTTAGTAGATAGTAGTGGTAAAATTACTTGAATTAAACAAGTTTATTTGTTAAACTATTTATTTAATGTCACTACAACAAATAGTAGTTTAAGATGCCACAAGTAACATTTAAGTTATATATAACCTATATTTTATGAATTGAGTTGTTACCTTATTATACACAATATGTTACAGACTCTTGAATGTTGGGGAGTTGTGGTAGCAACTTGAAAATATTCTATCATACGAACACTGAGTCATATAATGTCTGCGATATTCGTGATTATTAATGAGTGTAATCTTTAATCTATCAACATTATGTATTTTATAAACTTGAATGTAGAACGTCTTCGTCATTATTCTACTATCTATCTACCTAACTATCTATTTAAAACTTTTAATTAAATAATGCAAAATGTCATTTCCTCCTGTCATCATACTGTACCAACCAGTAAGCACCGGATGACACTTTTACATAGAATCTCAATTTCGTATTATGTCAACTTGTGTACGTCAAAGATACCTACATACAAAAAAAATATTAAAACTTGAACAATATTCTCTACTTTATTCTCCACAGCTATTCTCCACATTAGACTTGCTTATTTTGAAATTAAAAGATATTTTATACTTTAAGTTCGCAAGTTTGACTTTTAAACTTATAAATTAATTAATTAAAATAAAATAAAAGTATAATTTAAATCATTTCATTAAAAATCAACGGATAACTTTCAAACATTGCAAAAACAGTGACAGCTTTGTGAATATTTTATGCAAACTTAACCAAATAATTTTAATACTTAGAGAAATTTATGGCTAACACGGAAACAGAATCACAATGCCTAAACTGCTCCATTCATTATAAGCATTATATAATACATATTATAATTATTATCGTTTAATATATTTCAAAAAATGAAAGTGTTTGGCTAACTTTCAATGTCTTAACCTACTTCCGGCGTCTGTAATTAAAAAACTTGTTTTATTTTATCGCATTCAGAATTGACAGATTACTAAGAGTTTATAAACAAGGGCCTGTATATAGGTGAAACATATAGGGGTCTACCTTCTAAACTCTAACTCATATTACTCATATTTACTGTTACATGAGTCGTGATAGCCCAGTGGATATGATCTCTGCCTCTGCTTCTGGAGTGCAATAATCTAATGCTAACCGTTTTTCAGATATTTTCTATTCTGTATGGGTGGACTACACATGTATTCCACGTCACTCCAAGGGTTAATTACTTATTTGTAGTGCATTTAAGGATAGGGAAAGATTGCTTAGAGCATTAAGTTTCCTTAAACCGGCATTGGCGTTTACAGTTCTAATGAATCTTATTATATAGTAATTTAAATATATAATATCATTATATATTCATGATGAACTTCCGCAAAGTAACGCCTGCTTCTTTCCGAAACTTATTAGTTACTATACTAATAGCATTAACAACTGAGTCTTAGGGCCATAAATCATTTCTCTATATCTATCTCGCTTGCACTTATGGGTCTTATGGAGCCGTCTAGTGAAGGGTGTAACAATGAAAGACATATTATCGATAAGTAAAGTTTATTATCGTATCTTGTTCACAAAATTAAAAAAATTAACAATATTTGATTTAATATAATACATATTTCATATTATATAATTATTAACTAAATAAAATTAATCTTCATCTGAGTCTTCATCATCAGAATCTTCGTCTTCTGCCAAATTTATTATATATTAGTATCCATAGTGCGCAACGAGTAACACATGAATGTATTTATTTAATTGCAGTAAACACATTTATAGCAAAAAAAATACGCAATGCAATTACATTAGAAACCGACCAATCAGAATCGTCCAAATCATTATTGACTCATCATTAGCACGTGCGCAGGTAGCCGTTTATCGATAATTAGGGTGCGCAGGTAGGCGCGCTGCACATTCCTATCTTTTTTGACTTTTATGACCGGACGACTCAGATGATAATGCGCATACTATAGCGGACGCCCGCGACTTCGTTCGCGTGGAATTCAGTTTTTTTACACATCCCGCGGAAACCATGGATTTTTCCGGGATAACAAGTAGCCTATGTGTTAACCCAGAATAAAATCTATTTCCATTTAAAATTTCAGCCAAATCGCTTCAGTAGCCGCAGCGTAAGAGAGGAACAAACATACTTTCACACACAAACTTTCGCCTAAAATTATCGTGTGATTTAAATTATTCTTTATTTACTTTCAGGCAAACTGGTTCAAAGCGCAACAGTACTGCAGGTTCCACGGGATGCATCTCGCCTCCATCTCGTCGCAGGAAGAGAACGACAGGCTAGAGAAATACGTCAGAGAATCTGGTAAGCTAAGCAAAAATCTTATCAGAAAATGGGAACTGCAGTTGCTTTCTAACGCTCGAAAACTGTTAATATTTTTCTTTCAAACTTTCTCTTATTCGATTTTGTTTTTATTGTAAGCCTACTTGATTTAATATTATTTCTTTTTTTGTATTGGTAATGAAAGTATTTAAGAACATCATTGACAAGCTAATTTTTTTATATATCAGTGACAAGTCACTTGATCTCAAATATTAAGATCCAATCTAATATGGAAGTAGGCTTATTTGGAAGAAGTACGAGTTTATTCTACCCGTACCTATTCCAGTTTCTACGCGTACCGGAACGCTAAATCGCTTGACGGTTTCGCCAGTAGGGTAGTAACTAGCCACGCCCAATGCTTATCACCGGACCAGACCTGAGCCAATTTAGAAATTATAAAATCCTAAACTGACCCGAACTGTTAATCGAACCCAAGACCTCTCTGTTGAGAACCATAGCACTACCAACTGCGCCATGGAGGTCGTCAAAAAGTAATCATAGTTCGAGATGTTTTTTAATTCTCTCGGTTTAGTAATTTTGTGCTAAAATCAAAATAACTTAAATATGTCTTTGAAGTCGGTTCCATTTTTATGCTAAAAAGATTATATTACGGATAATATCTAGCCCTAAAAAGTAAGCTCATAGCTTGTGTTGTGGGAGCTAAGATAGCTGATTTATTCATCATCATCATCATTAGTAGGTCGAGTCTCTCTTAGAATGACAGGGGTTAGGCCGATAGTCCACAACGCTGGCCCAATGCGGATTGGCAGACTTCACACACGCAGATAATTAAGAAAATTCTCTGATGTGAGAGCAGGTTTCCTCACGATGTTTTTCCTTCACCGTTTGAGACACGTGATAATTAATTTCTCAAAATGCACACAACTGAAAAGTTGGAGGTGCATGCCCCGAACCGGACCCACATCCTCCGGAATCGGAGACAGAGGTCATATCCACTGGGCTATCACGGCTCTGCTGATTTATTAATATGGTATTATTACCTGTCAATTTTTATAAATATGACAAGATTCCACTTACCTACCAAAGAGACAAATTGACCCCTGGAGATCAAACTCCAGATCTTTCGGGTTTTGATCGTAGAACTCTTAAGGCATTGCAGAACACAAATAAATTCACAATCCTTAATTTCCAGGCTATGGCCGCGAACACTTTTGGACATCGGGCACTGATTTAGCTGAAGAAGGCAACTTCTTCTGGATGGCCAACGGCAGGCCCTTAACCTTCGTCAACTGGAACGCTGGAGAACCGAACAACTTTAGATATGAGAACGGAGAAGAAGAGAATTGTTTAGAGCTCTGGAACAGAGATGACAAAGGGTTGAAATGGAACGACTCGCCGTGTTCCTTCGAAACCTACTTTATCTGTGAAGTTAGGTCTGATTAATTATTTAAATGACTATGTCACTACTGGATTGGTTGTTTGAAATGTTGACAGTTTTAATTAATTTTACTGGTTAATTACAACTCTCTCGACAAACAAAGGCGTTTTGTAATGCTAGTCACCCACCATCATAAGATAGGTCCACATGTCTGTAAAACTGATCGTGTGTTGGTCGCGACGTGCGTGACATACACAGAATAAAGATGATCCAGAATGAGTCTTTACAAGCAGCGTGGTGAAGCCGGTGAAAGCCATAAACAACCCAAACGTCACGCGTCTCTTTGACATCCGCATAAACAAATTTTTTTTCATAATTTATATTTCAAAATTTAACACTAACAAAAATTACGTAAATTTCTATAATAATCAATAATTTGCAATAAAAAAATACTTCGTCTTATTAGTTTAGTTTTTGTGAACAGTTTTTAAAATATTTAAAAACATAAGACGCCATTTTCCTTGAATAATATTGAAAATTACTCATGCGACGCTTCGTGTCGTACTGACACGAGAATATATTCGTTTTTGAATTTTGTATTTGGAGCGGCTACGACACCGTCGTACTCCGTGCGCTTTATCTGCCTATTATTCTTTAATCTGTGGTGTCATAATACAGATCGCGACTAACACATGGTGGTCGGCTAGCATTAAACTGTAAACTGCTTTTACTTCTGCCAGCCTAGTAGTTTACATATAAGATGTTGATATAATTAATTACATTTTGCATTTTATATGGCACTAGCAGACCCCCTGCGGGGATAAAATACTCGTATAGCCCTCTCTCTCTGATAATCTCTCCCTCTCTGATAATCTGGCTTCCCTTGAATTAAAGAATGTGTGAAATTGGTCTAGTAATTTTTGAGCCTATTTCTAAGAAATAATCAATAAGAAATATTTGATTTTTTGTTTCATACTTACTTACTTCTTTAAAAATACTTCAGATAATTTATCCACGTAGACTTGAAATGGCAAACCTTATAGTTATGGTTCAATTATGGCCCAAGAATTTATATAAAAATTAATGAAAACATTTATTTATACTTAATAAACGGTTGTTTGTACCTAATAGTATACCTGCCTGTTATTTCAATGATTTTGCCATTATTATTATGTTCATAGGTATTAAATTCTTTAGTTTTTCGCCATTTTTAAATCTGAATTCATTTTAAAATGGTGACAGCGTGATCTATAAATTCGAAAGTGAATTAAGAATAGTGGCTTTGTTACACTAACTTTTAAGGTCGCATTGAAGCTAAGATGGATATCGTTACGTTTCTACCTACGGGTATATAATACTCGTATAGTTTGTTTAGACGAATTTTACGAGTATATAATACTCGTATAGTTTGCTTATACAAACTTTGATTTTGCTTTCAAGTTATCTTTATAAAATTTTGCATCAATTTTGCAAAAACAAGTTACATCTTATGCTCTTACGTATAATATTATTCTAAACCGCTAGAGCGGTTTCATTTAAATACATTTAAAGTTCAAAATATTCTTTACCTATTGGATAAAGTAAGCCTGTATACAGATACGCGTGTTATAAAACTGATAATGTAATTAATAATTATATTTCCAGAAAATACCAAAGTGTTATATAAAATGCAAAAATCGTTGTTAAGGCTGGTCGCATATTTAGACAAGATGGGAAAGAAAATCGCAAAATGAAAAAATACTGCATATGTATACAGATGAAGTAGAAATTTTTATTATTGGTCTTGTAAATTTAATATTCAATAAAAAGGAATGCCAATATAACTACAGTTGCGTAATAAATAACCTATTTTATCTTTATTTAATATTGTTACCCTAAAAAGGTAATAATAGTAATAATAGAATATAATTTTGCGATGTATTTTTGTCCATCTAAGTGTGCGCCTAGCCTTATAGTTTACATTGTTATGTTGTGATAACAGACGTAGTGTGCTAGATTTCGAATTTACATCTCGAATCTTTTCTTATAATTTCATATAAAAATAACCATCTTGAATTAAGTACTGACTATATGGCGAATCAATTCTCATTCAAATATGATATTATTAAATTACAATTATCTTTACTGAATATTTTAATTCAATCGACGTTTTTTCATCTAGACATCTGCTCCTTGCATGGCGTTTAAAAAAATCAACGGCAAATAATCGTGATGATCTATTGCATGTAGGCCTAAATAAAAAAATTACGTAGAATCCTTGTTTATTCTTATTATAAAAAATAATAACTTATTTATAAATGCATAAGAAAATATTATCAACATGTAACTGAATTCATTGGGATCCTTCTATGATTCATACATTCCAAGGTTAAAAATCAATATTTAAATTATCAACAACTTCATAATATCTACCTTAATTTTTTGTCCCGCTAATTGCAAAAAAAAAACATAATAACTTTTCCATTTTTTGTTTAATTTTTATCGCCAAGTCAGTACTTAAAGGTCAAAATATGAATTGGTCAGTAAGGTGACTTCGGTTAAATGTGAATTGCATCAATATTTGAAAATAATATTCAAAAGTTTCTGCAATGAACGTCAAAATTTGTTTATAATATTTATTTTATAAGGTTCGGTATACACATCCGGTCACCAAACGGTTGTGTTTTTTAGATACAGTAAATAATACAGTTGTAAAATTTACCAAAAACGCAACAGACGTATAAATTCAAGAAGATAATTTTATTGCAAATAAATAATAACTATATTTCTTTTTTTATGCCATAAAGTACGTATAACATACTTGATTATACACACTATTTATTTATTCTAACTACCTTTAAATTTTGCAATAATGTGATTTATCCTAACACATAAATAATAACTCTTAAAACAATCATTATGTAACGTGAACTTTGATTTATATCTACATATATGACAGCTACAAAATTAGCAACACCAAAAACATTGTAGGCAACATTGTTATTTCACTACGAACAAGTCATTTATTGACTTTCACAAATATGACTTCAGTAGATAAATATTGAATGTGAAATGTAGATACTTCGTTCTATTGTAAGCGCAGTAAATGACAAACAACTTCCAAATTGCTAAATGTGATGGCCTATTATACTTAGGCCTAAGCACAAAAATAACGTAGGATCCTTGTATATTCTTAATTCTAAAAAAGTAATAACGAAATAAAATATACTTATTTTTTTTTCTAATTTAAAACTTATTTAAAAATGTGAAATGTAGATACTTCATCTATTGAAAGCCGAGTAAACGACAACCAAATAGAGCTCCAATAGACATTTTTACAAATCCAATCAACGTGTCGATACAATCGAAACTGGAGTGTATCCGGACAGTGTACACCGAGCCGAAAAGCTATCATATCTAATCGGATGGTCGATGTATATTATGTACACAATTAGTAAAGTAAGATGGAATCAAAAAAATGTATTTTTTAAGAAAAACGATCACTGCCTAACGATCTTGCCCCTTGTTTGCTATGATATTGAATTCCATGCAGTGTAATTTATGACATGAAACTTGACTTTATGAAACTTCATTCAATGCGTTTTCCGGCAGAGGTGTGCAATTTATAGATGCAAATAAACACTGCCTTCCTGCGAAATTTTGTTTGGAGAAGAAAATTTTCATTTTGTGCAATATTTACGTATTTAAAAGTACACTGTTTTGCGTGTATTTAATGTCATAGCATCGGGGCTTTTGTTAAGAAAATGTCCAAACCTCAGGTCCAACGGGACACGCGTGTGTCCATAGTCAAACGTAGTGGTTAAATACAATAGTTACCTTAGTATATCTGTATAAATAGTTTTAAGGAACAAAAATAAAATATAAAATTGAATTTATGTGTTTTCTTTTGCATGCCTCTAAAGTACTTTAAAAGAATCAAATAATATTACAATCACGGTTAGCATGCCTCTAAAATACTATAAAAGAGACAAATAATATTACAATCACCGTTGTGCATGCCTCTAAAGTACTATAGAGAGTATAAAGAGTCAAATAATATAACTATCATCGTTATCAGGACTTATCACGAAGGGGTGGTGGCTATGAAAGCGAGCTTACTTGGAAAAAGTACAAGTATATTCTACCCGTACCTCTTACAGTTTCTACGCGGCGTCGTACCGAACGCTATTTTTTTTTTTAAAGAAAAAATATTTGCAAATTTTTAATATGACCAATATTCAATATTGTAAGTGTACGTAAATAAATGAATACATTTAGAAATTATAAAATCCTAAACTAGTCTGAGCTGGGATCGAACCCCAGGACAGTACTATGAACTGCACCACAGAGGACATCACTTCTAATAGAAGAGGGTACATGAAGCTTGGACTCACCAAGCTGCTCCAATACAGACCGGCGATTGTTCACAAAACAAAAATACCATGAAAAAATAGTGGATCATATTGTGAATGGTACATATAGGTACATAATTGTAATCCACATTTTATTCATTTAACCGAAAATAATACATAGAATCAATACATATAAATAAAATTTAAGTGTCTGTCTGTCCTAAATGTGTGTCATTAAGTGCTATAGCTATTTACACGATACTAAAACATAATCAAGCTTTTTTGAAAACTTTTGTCTGTCTACCTGTTTTTCTGTTTGCCCGGGGTAATCTCTGGAAAATCTGAACCGATTTTAATGGGACATATACTGGAAGATAGAGGAGGTTATGGAGCAATATTTAGGCTATTTTTATCCCGAAAAAATACATAGATTTCGCGGGATTTGTGAAAAACAGAACATCGCGCGTACAAAATCGCAGCGTGCGCTAGTTTTACCATAAAGGTGCAAACTCCAATTCAAACTCAAAAACAAACAAAAAACTCTATTAGTTAAGTATTTATGTAGATAACGTAAATATTAAAAATAAGTGGATCCCGCACGATATGTGAAAAACAGAATTTTAGGCGTACTAAGTCTCGGGCATTCGCTAGTTATACAATAGGTGCAAACACAAACTTAATTAAGTATACACATTTAGAAGACGTAAAGATTGAAACAAAAGGTCTTATATCAGCGAATTTGTGGGCATCTCAGACCAATTATTGTATAGGACCTGCCTCGCTAGACGTTACTTTTCTGTCAAAGTATATAATCAACGATTTAATACGATTATACACAGACAATGGGGATGATGACTAGGTATGAATATATTGATTTTTATGATACATTCGGGTAAATAAGGTCAATGTTAACTAATTAATATATAAAAAGCAAAGATTGACTGGATATTTGCAAAATAAATGAGATTTTAAAATTTCAAAATCTATTAAAAATCTTTTGTCGTAATTAGATGAAAATTCATACAGTTTTAGCTTCCTTACATTAAATGTGACATTTTTTAATATATGAACTATAAGCATAAACGCACAAATAACAAAGATATTAGTAATTTTGTTTGAACGCGCATACAAATCTAACGATCATTACATTGCCTATGACGTCATTATTTCGAGCCATTTTGTATGGGGCGTTTTTCAGGGATCCGCGGCAGCGCCGCAAATCTGACTCTTTAAATCTCTGTAGCTCCGAAAGTAATGATCGCAGATACCCTGTTCCTTTTACAAAATTGCTTTACTATTAGTATACTCTTAATTTATGTACAATTTAAAAAACTGTCATCATCCCTATTCTGTTCGTGACTATGAGTGCGATACAGGTCCTTCTATAATTGGTCTGAGGTGGGCATAGAACGGCAGTATTAAATAATAGTATATACATTTAAAATTACAGTCATTATAGTTTTGAAAGTCAAGCATCTGCATCGTAATGCCGGCGACACAGTTCCCGCTGTGATGAATAAACATCAAAACTCAAAATGACGCAGTACCTACTGGAATAAGAGCCTGTCTTGGCCAGACCTCCTCATTATATAATAATTAAGGTCCCGAGTTTGTACTACGTACGTTCGGAACCCTAAAAACGACGTGAATGAATGTCAGGTCATGCTTGCATGACCATGAAGTTTTCTTTTCAATTATTTACAAGTTAGCCCTTGACTACAATGTCACCTGATGGTAAATGATGATGCATTCTAAGATTAAAGCGGGCTAACTTGTTTGGAGTTTAATAAAAATCAATACACTTTCGGTTTCTACAAGACACGGTACCGGAACGCTAATTCGCTTGGCGGTACGTCTTTGCCGGTAATAATAAAAAATAAATAAATAATGTATAAAATAAATATAAAGAATAAACAAATTTAAAAAAAAATGTCTTTACAATGTGCTTGAATCAAACTCTTCTAACTCTGCTATAGTATGTTTTGTCCCTATACTTCAAACCTCCTTGTTCAGTTGAGTCGATAACGTCGAAACGTGTTAACTTAATGCACAGCTTGGGTGTTAGGTTTATCTTCGTTACGGAAAATCTTGATTCGGTCATCGCCCTCAAAGCCCGTGATAGAAGATATGCAATAGGTTAAAATGAGGAATGTCTGACTTCACAGGCTCTCGACCTATACTAACTACTACCTCTAGCTACTAGGTATAACAGCGTTCCCAATTCCCGACCTTTTCACCTGCGTCCATAATTTTTCATTTGTATAAATTCTTATACATATTTTATATTTCATGCGAATTTCATTCTACAGTTTTCACGGAAACATTTCTATTTCGATTGAAAACCTCTTTTATACCAAACTAGCTGACGCCGCGCGGTTTAACCCGCGTGGTTCCCGTTCCCGTAGGAGTACTGATATAATATATAATAAATGAGCTATCTAAAACTGAAAGAATTTTCCAAATCGGACCAGTAGTTCCTGGGATTAGCGCGTTCAATCAAGCAAACAAACTCTTCAGCTTTATATATTAGTATAGATTGGTTAAAATGTATCGAGTCGATAAAGCCATATCAGAACTTACAAATAAGACAGGAAATTCACCTGAATAATTTTTATTATAAATACCAACTTATTGTTAGTATTTACAATGAAATTGGTCTGATAATAAAGCGTATACATAAATAAAGGTAGCGACTTCATTTTTTAATTCAGTAAAATATATATTTTTTTTTATTCTTTACAAGTCAGCCCTTGACTAATCTCACGTAAGTGATGATGCAAGATAGATGCGTGCTAACTTGTTAGGAGAAGGATGAAAATCCACACCCCTTTCGGTTTCTACACGACATCGTACCGGAAAGCTAAATCGCATGGCATCTTTGATAGGGTAGTTAGCTACGGCCGAAGCCTCCCACCGGCCAAAAATATATAAATACAATTATTTTACGATGTCTGTATATAATTTTAAGAAAAGTATATGTCTAGTCTTCTCCTACGTTTAAAAAGCTGAATTAAAATACGTATGGTTAAAGAAATAAAGTCTGATAGATTTATATCTCCTCAATACATGTTTCACCTTTAAAAGCGAGCTCGCTTCAAAAAACTCTGCACAAATACAACTACAAGCAAATACTACGCAAACGTATCGCTCGCATTTTGCTCTCGCACGCTTTTTAGCTCTTCACTAAAGGTTTGTACAGACGGGCACCTTTTTTACCTTTTTATTTCCGTATTTCCTTTTTACTTATATCTCCTCCTAATATAAGTTTCGCTATCTGGCTCCTTTCAGTTGTGTGCATTTTAAGAATTTAAATATTACGTGTCTAAAATGGTGAAGGAAAAACATCGTGCGTTTGCCTGCATACCTGAGAATGCGTTTTCTTAATTTTATATCAACCTTGTATAGAGTAGACAAGACAAAAAATATTGGAATCGTTTAATATATTTTTAAATTTTAGTTAGACTATCAAATAACCATATATTTTTTTTAAATTTAATATGATATTATTATGTATAAGCACCATGAATATTTAGGAGCGAGGTAGCGAAGCCGAGAAACGGAGAAATACCAATAGGATTGCACAAAATCTCCTCTTAAGTATATAGGGATTTGCGAGCTAGTTTAAAAATTCATATAAAACTGGTAAGCCAGAGCGTGAAAACGGAGCGGGGAACACTTGCGAGGAAGCGGAGAAGATAGTCTGCAACTCCGCGTCGCATTAATTTCTCACTTCGCTCCGCAGCCTTGCTCCGCTCCGATGGACAGATACGCAACTCCGCTCCGCATTAGTCCGTTTCTCCACTTACGCTTCCTCGCTCCGCTCTGGTAGTCAGGCAGCCTTAAGGTCTTTAAATTAATTACGCGCATTAGACCCACCCGGGACCCAACCCGCACCGCCTCGTCGCTAGGCGTCCACTTGTCGACCACGGGTGGACGCCCCATTGTCAACTCGCGGTTCACGCGAGGCAAGCATGTCAACAACGAGCTATCATCGAGTGCTCCACTCGCGGTCGGCGCGTGGACACCTCGCCGTCGGCGCATAGACACCTCGCGTTCGGGGCGATCCGGAGATGGTCTTGAGTTGATGTAGTGAGCGCATGACCATACAAATCCATACGAAGAATACTAAATACTCTAGGCGAGGCGGTGCAGGTCAGGTCCCGGGTGGGTCAAATAAGCTACGATTTTAAAACTACATGTAACAGCTACGAGTAAAAGGTGTCCGTCTGTGTCACCTCTAACGCAGTGCAATGCACCGCTGAGAGGCTTTGTTCATGTTTGTAGTAAGTCGGTATGACCCAGTATCAAAGATTTTAGAAAGACCGCGATTTAGCAGTTTTCACAATGAATTTTATTATTTTCTCTAAAAGGGAAAGTGATTTTCACCGAAATTTAAGTAAATTCAACGAAAATATTAACAACTAGCCAACACTTTGCAGTTTCAGACACGTAGTTTACGTTTCCGTGAGAATACGGGGATAAAGTACTCGTATATCCTATGGCACTCATAAATTACTTGGCTTTCTATTAGTAAAAGAATTTACAAGATCTAGAAATTACCCCCAACAACCTCACAAAATAATTAGGTACCTACGATAAAGTGTTTTTCAAGTCACCTGTATGAAGTTTATAATACGTACGTAGTGAATCGCGGCAAACTGTCAAGAGTGAAACGAACTGTCACCCGCACCATCCTACTTGAAACGAACTGTCTGTTTGTGCTTATCTCTGAAACAATAGGCTAGTAGCCACTTTTTTAAAACGCTTGATGTTTGGATTGGAGATACGTGAAAGCCCAGTGGATATGACCTCTGCCTCCAATTACGGAGGGTGGTGGGTTCGAATCCGGTCCGGGGCGTGCACCTCTTATTTTTCAGTTATGTGCATTTAAAAAAATGGGATCACCCTGGAACCAAACAATAACTTCAAAACAAAAAAAAAAAATTTTCAAAATCTTTCCATAAATGACGGAATTAATTATTATAGTAGCTAAATTCGGCTCACTTTTTGCAGTGATTTTGTAAGTGTACATGTCTATAATACAAAATGTCGTTGGCCTAACCTCTTTCATTCTGAGAGAAGACCAGTGTTCAACAGTGAACCGAATGTGGATTGTTAAATAAAAGCGCTTGGAGGCCATTGGATCAGCTTCCACCTTCACACAGGAAATAAAACTATAAGAAATTGTAATTGTTATCAATTGTAAATTATAATACTGTATGACTTTTTCAAAAGAGCAACTGTTGAGTTTCTTGCCGGTATCTTCTCAGCAGAACCTGCCCTCCGAACCGGTGGTAGAATCTTTACAAATAGTCAACTGACGTGTCAAAAGTGCTTGTAAACTGAGCCTACTTGAAATAAATGATTTTTGATTTTTTTTTTGAAAAAAAAAAAAAACATACATACAGCCGAACGTAGAACCTCCTCCTTTTTGGAAGTCGGTTAATGATGATGAGGATAATAAAGCATTAGCATCTCATAATCTGTTGTACAGAATGCTATTCACAAAAACCCACCTCGCATACAAAATAACGTAATAAATATCGCATTACAAATGTGCATAACAGCGTATATACCGGGACGAAGCTTATTACATTAAGAGGATTGTAGATTAAGCGCTACTTAACTAGTACTTACGTTGCGCTGTGAACGGTAAGCTCTTTTTTTTATTCAAGTACCAAGTAAAGCCTTCTTCAATTATAGAGATTGTAGAAACTAAGTTATGCTATCTTCTGCAGTTTCTCTGATCTGACAAATATTATTTCTTCTGCACACGGCAGAAGTTAGTTAGTTCGGCGTAGTCAGTTAGTTAGTTACCACCCACCGGCAAAGATCTTCCGTTCCAGTACGATGTCGTGTAGAAACCGGCAGGGGTGTGGATTCTTGTGGATCTATCTCAGATTGCATCATCACTTACCATCAGGTGAGATTGTAGTCAGGGGCTAACTTGTAGAGAATAAAAATGAAAAAAGAATGAAAAATAAAACATGACAAATTAAACAGTATCGATCAATCTCAATCACAAGGTAGCTACTAAAAATCGTTAAAGAGTTCTCTGTATTTCGGCTGCACCATCAGATCGACTCCAGACCTTCATTAAGTTGTAGTGCTTTGAAATGTTTAATGGGAAAAATATAAAACGCTATAGTTGCCGTTACGAATTTTGAAAATTCCTCCGATTTCTCCAGGATCATCAGATCCTGACAGGATTACAATGGGAACACCTCAGGAATATACCATTTCAAACAAAAAAATCTTCGAGTAATGAGGTAATTAATATACATACAAAAAAAATAACATTGAGAACCTCCTCCTTTTTTGGAAGTCAGTATAATAAATGACAAATTGTGACTTTTATTTTAAAAGAGCAGTTTGCTGAGTTTCTTGTTGGCTCTTCTCAGCAGAATATGCTTACCGAAATGGTGGCCGAGTCACCACTCACTGACAGAGTTGTATTTTCAATAATGCTTTTAAGCTTTTAAAAATCAAGAATAATAAAAATTATTATAATTACCCAAGTAAATTAATTTATGAGTAACCTAAGAAAATGAAGTTTTACATTCAAGACTCAGACCAAAACTTAAGTTAACTATGATTACTAGGGTTACTAAACAATTTAAAGACTATACACAAAGTCAGTGTATTAAGGTGCTAGCTAAAAAATATTTAAATATGTACGTAGCAATTCTTACTTTGTTCAGAGTTACTGGGAAATTTGACGTAGGCGTCTGAAGGTCAATACGTCTTTAAAGCTTCCATCATCATCATTCGTCGTCGTCGTTATCAACCCATATACGGCTCACTGCTGAGCTCGAGTCTCCTCTCAGAATGAGAGGGGTTAGGCCAATAGTCCACCACGCTGGCCCAATGCGGATTGGCAGACTTCACACACGCAGAGAATTAAGAAATTCTCTGGTATGCAGGTTTCCTCAAGATGTTTTCCTTCACCGATGAGACACGTGATATTTAATTTCTTAAAATGCACACAACTGAAAAGTTGGAGGTGCATGCCCCGGACCGGATTCGAACCCACACCCTCCGGAATCGGAGGCAGAGGTCATATCCACTGGGCTATCACGGCTCTTTATCATTATCATCATTTATCATCATCATTATAATTAGTCAATGTAATTCCATGAATTTGACAAACTTTTTTTTATTCTTTACAAGTTAGCCCTTGACTACAATCTCACCTGATGGTAAGTGATGATGGAATCTAAGATGGAAGCGGGCTAACTTGTTAGGAGGAGAATGACAATCCACACCCCTTTTGGTTTCTACACGACATCATACCGGAACGCTAAATAGTTTAGCGGTACGTCTTTGTCGGTATTGTCGGTAGGGTGGTAACTAGCCACGGCCGAAGCCTCTCACCAGCCAAGTTTACAACAGGCTACTTTTGTTGTGATATTTTATAGAAATAGGATATAGAAGTAGGGTTGCCAGGTCGCTATGCCCAAAATCCAGACAGTCAGTTTGGGCGGACATTAGGTTTAAAAGGCCGGACAGTCTCATATGGACACATTATTGAGGATATTGTGTTTAGTACGACAAAAATGTATGTAAAATGAGCTTTTTTGACTACTATTATAAATATTGTTAAATTCTAATTAAATATAAATAAAATCGAACCAGTTTTAGTAATTTATTAATGATTCAAATAAAGTCATTAGTGAAAATTAAGTTCTAGAAATGTAAAAAGCCGTACGCCGTTTGTTTTATAGTCTGCCAAGTTTCTTGATAACACTCCCATGATTTGCGGGCGACAGGCGGAAAGACTGCGCGGGTGTGAAATCGTGCGTGCGGGGAAGGGGCGTGCATCAGTCGCGGGTTTTTCATTCATCGCTACACGCCCTCCGCCCCAAGCGCAACATCGGGAGTGTTACGAACGAAGTTGCCAAGCTATAGCTGACAGGTGTATCATAAAAATACTACATACAAAATATTAAACACATAATTTAAATATCTTAACTTTCTGCGCTTCTGCTATATATAGAAACTTTAATTATGCTAAATCTCAAACTCATCCGTGCACATAACTTTCTTGCTTGAAATAAAGTCCGAAGTTTTGAGGCATACGTGCATAATTTTATATGCATAAAGTGTTTTTCAGATAGCATGGGTACGGTGACAGACACTTCAGCTTCGCAACTCGTTGAGCTATGTCGGTGACTTCGGTTCTTCTACGGATCTCCTAATTTCTGATTCGATCACGCAGAGATACTCCTAACATAGCTCGTTCCATCGCCCGCTGTGTGACTCTGAACCTTCTTATGAGGCCCATAGTTAGCGACCAAGTCTCGGAACCATAGGTCATCACTGGCAACACGCACTGTTTGAAGACTTTTGTCTTCAGGCACTGAAGTATTTCGGACGAAAAGATGTCACGAAGTTTCCCGAATACAGCCCAGCCGAGTTGGATTCGACGGTTTACCTCTTTCTCGATATTGGACCTACCTAACTGGATCATATGTCCTAGGTATATGTATTCGTCTACAATTTCGAGTGCAGCGTTCTCAACTATAACTGGGTGGAGCGATACATGTGCATTACACATTATTTTCGTTTTGGCCATGTTCATTTTCAGGCCCACCTGAAATGCGAGTAAACTTGTTAATAGTTTAATATTCTTAAGAGTTTCATCTCCTCGCTGGGTCAAGCACCGCGTCAGTGTGACGTCACAGCGCGGGCGAGGGGCGAGGGGGGGGGGCACCTGTGCGTCTAACGAAAGGTCACCTCTTGTTCTATTGTAACAGTTTCTAATACTCCGAGGTATACAGCTAATGCATCATGACTTTTTTTAGACTAACCTATACGTAGACTTATAACTCGTAGAATGAAAGCCACAGAATACATAAAACTCGTAGTAAATAAAACTCGTAGTAAATAAAGTGCTTTGCCTTCTTCACTCTCACAAGCATGGCTACGGTATTGTCAGCTCTCCCGAAGTCTGTATTTCCCGAGTCAAACTGACGTTTTTAACCGACTTCAAAAAAAGGAGGAGGTTATCAATTCGTCGGAATCTTTCTTAACAAAAGACACCTACCTACTAAGCAATCGCATTCCAAGTATGGCACATTTATACTGATCGCCAGTTAAAATAGTTCGTTATCAACCCATATTCGGCTCACTGCTGAGCTCGAGTCTCCTCTCAGAATGAGAGGCGTTAGGCCAATAGTCCACCACGCTGGCCCAATGCGGATTGGCAGACTTCACACACGCAGAGAATTAAGAAATTCTCTGGTGTACAGGTTTCCTCACGATGTTTTCCTTCACCGATTGAGACACGTGATATTTTATTTCTTAAAATGCACACAACTGAAAAGTTGGAGGTGCATGCCCCGGACCGGATTCGAACCCACCTCCCGAAATCGAAAGGCAGAGGTCATATCCACTGGGCTATCACGGCTGTATTGTAATACAAATGAAATAAAAAAAAACCTGTATTTTTAACCTGTTTTCTAGCTGGGTCGCGTTCCTAAAGCAAGTAAAGCGCAAAAGCCACTTAGTATATAATAAATAAACTAAAGTTACAAGAAGTATCGTAAGTAGCTAGACGACGCACATCTATTGTGAAGGCAGCAATATGCTGAGTGGTAGCAATCTTTGCTTTGCGCCAGCCATTGTTGTACCTCGCCTACAAACTTCCACACCTTTTGTCATAGATAGCTCACAAAGACAAACTGTTATCGCATTATATGTATAAACTAGCTGACGCCCCGTGGTTTCAACCGCGTGGTTCTCGTTCCGTTGTACGGGGATAATATATAGCCTATAGCCTTCCTCGATAAATGCGCTATCTAACACTGAAAGATTTTTTCAAATCGGACCAGTAGTTCCTGAGATTAGCGCATTCAATCAAATAAACAAACTCTTCAGCTTTATATATTAGTAAAGATAAAGATACTAGATGAACCGAAAAACTTTATACCACGTACCAGTGACGAAGGTCTTACTCGACACGACGAACCAACGAAGAACCCACGTCTTACTAGACACGGGCATAAGTTAGTTATTTCTGCATATCGTCTCCAAAGAGTAAAAATCTTTTGTAGGTTTGGATGTAATCTTCTATAACAAGATCCTCATCATCAGTATCAACTCATATTCGGCTCACTAGAAAGCTCGAGTCTCCTCTCAGAATGAGACGGCTAGGCCAATAGTCCACCACGCTGGCCCAATGCGGATTAGCAGACTTTACACAAGTAGAGAATCAATCATCCGCTAGTCTGCTATAATGAAGCCACTTAATAAGTTATTCAAGTAGGCTGATAATTATGAAGTTTATTATATACTAAACAGTTCTCATTACACTTGATTATGTATTACATAATCACTATTCAGATATTCTTCAGCGTTCCTTGAACCCGCGGATATCGATCAACTAAATGTTGACCTACGACCTTTTCCTTCAACGATTGAAACTTCCCCACTCCCGTCCCAAATCTGCCACATCGTTGTTTCGATGTCTGCCTTAGCGCTCTGTCTGACCCATCTCGACAATGTTACTGGTTTCGTATTTATTTATTTACTAGCGGACGCCTGCGACTTCGCGTGAAATTTAGTTTTTCACAAATCTCTCGGGAACCATGGAATTTTCCTAGATGAAAAGTAGCCTATGTGTTGATCCAGAGTAAATCTATTTCCATTCCAAATTTCAGCCAAATCAATTTAGTAGTTGCGGCGTTAAAGGGTTACAAACATCCAAACATCCATACAAACATTCGCGTTTATAATATTAGTAGGATGAATTAGCAGAGGCAGAGAGAGGATTGGTTTTATCCTCATAGTTCTCGTTCCTGTTGAATGGGGATAAAATAAAGCTTCTTCTCGTCTAAAATGACTTTCAGCTCAATTCTATTGGTAAAAGAATTTTCAAAATCAGTTTAGTAGATCTAGAGATTACCCGCAACACAAACTTTACCTCTGTATAACATTAAATATATATGACTAATAAGGAATTACATAGTGGGATCACTTTAAAGAGTAGGGAATAGGTAGTGACTTGAACTTTGTAGATATGTATATTGATATTCCTTAAAATTTCAAAAATAAAGGATTTCCACGTGGACAAGTTTGCGGGCGTCTGCTTTAACATATAAATTCAGATTTCATGTATCAAATAACTTTCCATTTTAAAGTTGTACCGTTAAACTTTTACGTTCTATTACGTGGTGCAAGCTTTAAAAGTAAAAAAAAAATACAAATGAAATACGAAAAATATTGTTATGCTCTATAACAAGCTGTCAGCTTAACGAACGGTGAAATCACGAAAAAATCGCCCCTCATCGTATCTACCTGCGGCGTGTCATATTAACATTCTCGAACCTCTTAATGGCTACGTTCCACTAAGCGATCAAAAATACCAAAATACTCCTGCAGGTGTTCCTCTTGACGACGGTAGATGAAGTTGCGGCGACGGTAGATGTCGTTAATTAATTAACAAGGCTCACAACAATCGGTATGAAGAAGTGAGTCGTCGTGGTCGTTTATCGTAGACTAGAGGACCTTAGACCTTAATCAGCCCTTTAGCAAAATCTGTTCTTGGCATCTTATCCACTTAAAAATAAAAAAAAAATCAAAATTCTTTTATTTCAATTAGGCTTAGTTTACAAGCACTTTTGAAAGGTCAGGTATATGTCAAAATTTAATTTAATCTAATGGTGGTAATAATAGACGAAAACTTAAAATTAAAATTACGAGGGTTCCAAACGCGCCTTGGTCCGAGAAGAGCCCACAAAAAACTCAGCCAATGTTTATTTTTTTGTTTACCACCATTTTACAAACTTATTTAAAACTAAGCACACAGTCGTATAATAAACTATCTCCCCGTTGTTTGGTGCCTTTGCTGTTTTTTTTTCTAAATCGCCAATTTGTAGCAGCATTCCATACGCTTCATAATCCATTCCACTTGAGTTTATAATTTCGACACTCAAACAAGTGGAACGGGAAAACTGTGCTCGTGAGCGTGATCGTTGTGATCGCTTAGTGGAACGTAGCACATATCGCACCACGAAAAGCCATTTTAAATTGCACCCCCGCAATAAACACGCATCTATTCATGTAATGGCGTCCCCTTATACTATATGTACTTAGTACTTTTCTATCGCTATCGGTACAAAGGTCGACGTAGCGAGACCCAGAGCACGCCGCCCCCTGACCTTTCGAGCGGGAGGTAATCCCTCAGCATTACCTACGACGTAGACGATCATAGTAGGAGTATATCTATCGTCTGGTACTAGTATATTATAGTGTGGTGGTATAGTGTAATGGTATTTGTAAAAGTAATAGGATATCTGCGATCATTACTTTTGGAGCTGCAGGGATTTAAAGGGTCAGATTTGCGGCACTGTCACGGATCCCTGAAAAAGTCCCATACATAAAAGCACGAATTAATGACGTCGTTGATCATGTCACATTAATGATCGTTAGATTTGTATAAAGGCGTTCAAACAAAATTACAAATATCTTTGTTATTTGTGCGTTTGTGTTTAAAGTTCATATATTGAATTATGTCGTTTAATGTAAGTAAAAAATGCTAAAACTGTATGAATTTTCATCTAATTACTGTAAAAGATTTTTAATAGATTTTAAAATTTTATAATTTTATTTATTTTGCAAACGTCCAGACAATCTTTGCTTTTTACGTAAGTATAAAGTATTTACCCGAATGTCTACTAAAAATCAATATATTCAAACCAAGTCATCATCTTCGTATATTGACGAATCCAAACAATTGATGTAGAGTCAAGATCTCCTGATGATGCTTCGGTTTCAGAGTAAAATTTCAGAGGTTATCGCATGGATTCATAAATAAATAAATTAGTCTATATTCATAACATTCTTCTTTTAGTCTCTCTACGACTACCGTACTACGTGACTACGTAAGCGGTCAGTTTCGTGTCATCATTCATTATTAACACAACTAAAACGTTGGAGCTGGAGAGAATAAATCCACTGGGCTATTACGGATCTTTAAAATTAAAGATACAATTGTAAAATTGTAGACGAACAAACATACTGACAAATAAATCATAAATCATAAATCATTCATTGCCAGAATGTGGTCATATACAGATATTGTTACATTTTAATGTTCATACACAATCTGCCTCATGGGCGTGCAAGCCGAGTACATTATTATAATTTTTATTTACTAATATTAAAATTGTCAATTATTTATAATGTCATTTCATAAATTAAAGTCATATAACAAACATAATAAAATAAAATTAAACCAAAGTAATATTGTCAAAACATTAAGTATACATTTACAATAGGAAGAGTGAGTGAAGGCCAAAGAGTTTGGTTTCATTGTGTTTCTATATTAGCACGAGCTCAAGATCAGTAGCGTTATTTGAGGAATCATCGCCTTGACAACGAAATGTACGACCTCTTTTCAGTAGCTTTAACTTTTGGATATTAATATAGCTAATGATTTTAAACTTATTTCGTGGTTGTTCATTATGAATGGCTAGTTTGAAACCATCAAACTAATGGTTTGTGGTTGGTTGATGGTTTCAAACTAGCCAGCGAGTGGAACCCGGTGGTAGAATTGTGCAAACCAAGAGGGCGCCGCGATACGCATAATAACAAAAGCGATGTCGTGAGTGTGGTTTGCCTAAACAGCCAAAAACGCGAGGTCGTTGAAAAAAGAAAAAGAACAAGAAAGAGGGTAGATCGCTTTTGCCCCTAACAGCTGACTTCACTTCTCATCTCGCAACTTCAGTCCCGTCGTGACCACGATCCATGCAACTGGGTCGAAATATCGACAATAAAAATCTCGTCGTTTTATCGTGGTATGTACCCGTTTAAATAACATTCATAATTAATATAGCTGTTAAAATTCTTGTTGAAATGATTATTGGTACCAGGTAACAAAGCGCAGTGTTGGTTTACCCCCATTAGTTGGTCCGAAGGTACATGCGGGTTGCATTGACGGCCTCCGTAACGCAGTGGTATGCGCAGTGGACTTACAAGACGGAGGTCCTGGGTTCGATCCCCGGCTGAGCTGATTGAGGTTTTCTTAATTGGTCCAGGTCTGGCTGGTGGGAGGCTTTGGCCGTGGCTAGTTAAGTTAGTTTTAGTTATAAGTAGTATTAGTTAGTTAGTAACCACCCTACAGACAAAGACGTACCGCCAAGCGATTTGGCGTACCGGTACGATGTGTAGAAACCGAAAGAGGTGTTTATGATTGCGACATCCTACTCCTAACAAGTTAGCCCGCTTCCATCTTAGATTGCATCATCACTTACCATTAGGTGAGATTGTAGTGAAGGGCTAACAAAAAAGTAAAAAAAAAAAGCCACTTCAAGCAGGCAGCTCATATCGTGTTGTTTTTAAATCCTTAACCGATACCTATGTCTGGATATTAAGGACGTCCATTGGCTGATAATGATGATGATGAACTAGGTAAATGGAAAATCTCGCCGGGAAAATTAACAGTCTATTTTAGCGGCCTCCAGTTAGGCCTCCCTTAAAGAAGTTAACTCACTGAGAAGACAAAGCAATATTAGCCATGTATTTTATAAGTGAGCAATATCCCTTCCCCTGAAAAATAACTCCCGGGTATATTGGTCCCCATGGAGATTTAGTAACTGCAAATTGAACATCCTGGGCTCCCCTACTATAGGCATCAGCAGAGACGGCAGTCAAAGGCTAAATTGTCATGAAAAAAATTGTGACACACCTGTCTCGCTACTTGTCGCGCAGTACTAAAGACAACTACGGGTCTTAACAATGTGGAAATAAATGTATGAAACCTGGTATGTTCCAGGTAATAGTCAGAACAACTCGCTGGAAACAGTATCTATAGTGTTTATCAGATAGAATGGGTACAGTGACAGTTCGTTTCACTATTGAAAGTTTGCCGCGATTCACGATACTAGTACGTATTATGAACGTCATAAGGCAACTGTCACCGTACCCATGCTATCTGAAAAACACTTTAGTACGTATCATGTGACGCACCTGTCCCGCTAGCCAGGCGCGCAGTACTGCAGGCGGCGGGCCGAAGCCGACGCGCGACGGCGCGACGTGCGCGCATGCGCCGTGCGCACAACAAAAAATGAATATCCAGTCTCCCGCACTGTGGGTCGCACGCTGGTCGCGGCTGCCGTTTCCCGCGCGCCGTGAACGCCCGGGCCGCGAGTGTTGCGGGGTGTGGTCGCAGGAGGCCGATGCGGTGAGCTGTGATGCTAGCCACGAGGCCCGGGGCCCGGCGGCTGGCTCCCTCGGGCTGCTAGCGGCCGCGGCATGGCGCGCCGCGCCGCCCGCGCCCGCGCCTCCTCTCTCCGACCATGAGCGACCTGCAAGCCACCTTCGAGTTCTCCGTGGAGCTCTACAAGTTCTACAATGTCGATCTCTTTCAGAGAGGGTAAGCTGTCACTACACCGGCGACTTATGTCACACATACTAATATTATCGAAGTTTTTGCGCCTCCTCTCTCCGACCATGCGACCTGCAAGCCACCTTCGAGTTCTTCGAGCTCAAGTTCTACAATGTCTATCTCTTTCAGAGAGGATAAGCTGTCACTACACCGGCGACTTATGTCACACACATACTAATATTATCGAAGTTTTTGCGCCTCCTCTCTCCGACCATGTAGCCTGCAAGCCACCTTCGAGTCCTCCGTCCTTCTTCTTCTTCTAGCTCTACAAGTTCTACAATGTCGATCTCTTTCAGAGAGGGTAAGCTGTTGAGATTAGGCGACTTATGTCACTGTTACACTAATAATATCAAGTTTTTCTGTTACCATTTCACGGCTGAAACACTAAACTGGTTTAAATAGCAATATATCACTTTTGTGCCATATGAACTACTAGAAAACGCACGCGACTTCGTCAGCGTGAAATTCTATTTCTCCATTAAAATAGAAAATAATAAAAATCTGTCTCCATTCAGCCAAATCGATTTAATATCTGCGGCGTAAAGGAGTTACAAACATACATACATACTTTCGCCTCTATGACATTAGTGTGATTACTCCATATAAATAGTCCTACCGATTCGTGTCTTGTATTTTTGTTGGTCGGTACTTCAAAGGGTCCAAAATTAATGATCTCCTATGGTATAGAGATAAGTAGGACTTTGGTGCAGAACATAGGCTACTTTATATTCGGTAAAAATCCATCTTTACCGTGAAATTTGTAAAAACAAAATTTCACGTCGAGTGGTTTGCGTCCGCTAGTGATCTATAAAATCAAAATATTTATTTTTGGCTTTTATCAGCATCTTTGAAAAGTCAAATTGAAACAGTCAAGATTTCAAATCAATTAAATTAAAATATCTTATTTCAAATAGGTATATAGGTTCTATACAAACGTTTACTCCATACAAGCGTATAATATATTATATTATAGTAGAGCGTTTATTTTATACAAGCGTATAGTTAACATACGAGTAAATACGTTTTCGCGAAAGCGAAAAATCACAAAGCCGTGATAGCCCAGTGGATATGACCTCTGCCTCCGATTCCGGAGGGTGTGGGTTCGAATCCGGTCCGGGGCATACACCTCCAACTTTGCAGTTGTGTGTATTTTAAGAAAATAAATATCACGTGTCTCAAACGGTGAAGGAAAACATCGTGAGGAAACCTGCATACCAGAGAATTTTCTTAATTCTCTGCGTGTGTGAAGTCTACCAATTCGCATTGGGCCAGCGTGGTGGACTATTGGCCTAACCCCTCTCATTCTGAGAAGAGACTCGATCTCAGCAGTGAGCCGAATATGGGTTGATAACGATGACTAACAGATAACCAAGTTATTTGTGTGTGTCATAGGCCATAGTTTATCCCCGAATTCCAACGGGAACGGAAACTGCGCAAGCGAAACCGAGGGGAGTCCGCTAGTCATATAATGCTTCACTATCATCCGAACTCGTGATCTATCCACGATAACAAATGATAACATTCTAATTCCGATAGAAGCGCGGTGTTTGAGCTACGTTTATATTTAGAACCGTAGTTATACACGCCTCTTTGCTAAAATAACTTCCACACGGTCGTGGGCAAAGGTCTCAGACCAATTATAGAAGGACCTGTATCGCACTCATAGACACGAACAAAATTGTCTGTCATTTTCTGAAGAAAACGAGCTTAGATTTGGTATAAATCTTATACTAAACTAGAAGTTTTTTCCCGTTTTTTACACAATTCAATTACACATAAAGATATTTTTACAGAGCTCTTTAACCGACGAACACGATTACAACTATTTAACATCGACACTATAGAGACAGTTTCTATAATCACATTAGATCGTTGATCATATACTTTGACAGAAAAGTAACGTCTAGCGAGGCAGGTCCTATACAATAATTGGTCTGAGGCAAAGGTGGAACACGTAACGTGTTAATAATAATTAATTAACCATGTGGAATGTTGAGTCAACTATTGTTGTTCCGATAGTCGTTTCAGTCAATGGTCTTATAGCGAAACGCTTCGGAAGCTTTCGGAAGCTGCTGGATCAAGGGTCGAATACAGAAAGCAGTCATTCGGGAGACGGTGCGTATTGGGAGGAGGTTCCTCTGGAGCCCTGACCTGATCATCGGTTGCTTGGGCACTAAAATGTCCGCAGAGGGAGGGTTGATTTTTTTTTATAATTTTTTAATAGTTAAACATTCTTAAAAATTATAAAAAGGACAAATTAGATTAGATTGTTAATTACATTAAATGCAGAGGTGGTTGTATATTTCCATTTGCCAACAGAAACACAATTACTTCATTTAATTAAGCTCACCACAGCTAGGCAGTGTCTAGCCATTTATACGCCCTTCGTTAAAGTAGTGTACTATAATGATTTATCATGTTGAACTAGCTATTAAAAAGTCCTACGCCGCGTATGTCTGTTACAATAAACTCAAAGATAGAGTAAAATGACTTAGGTTTTTATAAGTAATTAGTGGACGCCCGCGACTTCGTTCGCAGTTAGACCCTTTTAATCCAGCCCTTAGAAAGAAAGAAGAAAGAAAATAAGTTTATTCACTTTTTAGTGTCACAAACAGTACATCCTATCTTAGATATTACATGACTTTCTGTGACACCAAACAGAAAGGGTTTACAGCTCAGCATTAGCCGTTCATCGCTGGAAAGCAATGCGCAGCGCTGATTTTCAGCTGAGACCCGGGTGACGTCACAGTCAGTTATAATTATAAACTAAACATCTAATCAAAATACTTTAAATACATTCAAAATAAAAATTCGTAAAGTAGTATCGCTGTAAAAATGGAGTAACTTCTCCCGTTTGCCCAACACTTCACTTCACTGCTCTGCTCATATTGATCGTAGCGTGATGAAAAGTATACTATAACCTGCCCAGAAGTATGAAGAATAATTGTACCAAGTTTCGTTAAAAACCGTCGAGTAGTTTTTGTTTCTATTACGAACATACAGATATACAGACAGACAGACAAAAATTTTACTGATTGCATTTTTGGCAACAGTATCGATCACTAATCACTCCCTGATAGTTATTTTGGAAATATGTTTAATGTGTCACACAGTAGGTAAAGGACATTTTGTCAATCGATTTGACGTTTATTTTAATAGGTTGATAATAAAGACCAAAATAATTAATACGCCAACTGGTCACTATCGTTAACATCTGATAATGATCGTTAAAGAGTCAAACTTTATAACCTTAAGCTCGCCAGACCGCATTTGAAGTAGCTTGGTGGGTCTAAGCTCCATATCCCCCTTTCTATAAGGAGGGGGGCCTATTAAAATAGGCAGATAAAAATGTCATTCGTATGGAAATTCACATTATTCAAAGACGGTAAATGTAAACGCTCTTATGTACCTATTTGTATTCGATCCAGTTGCTATCGGATAAGCCACGTTAACCTCGTTAGTTGTTACTTATATACATGTAGTTCAATGCACTTGGAAATACAACGGCGATGGAACGAAACTCAACTTTTGTTTTTTTTTTTATTGATAATGAATATAATAGGTAACTTAAAGTAACATGTCGTAATAACTTTAAAGTCAAAGTCAAAGTCAAAATTCATTTATTTCAAATAGGCTTAGTTTACAAGCTCTTTCGAAACGTCAGGTAATAATATTAAACTTAAGATAATGGTGATAATAATTATTCGAAAACTTAAAATTAAAGTTACGAGGGTTCCAAACGCGCCTTGGTCCGAGAAGAGCCCACAACAAACTCAGCCAGGTTTATCCTTTTTTAGTTTATCACAATTTAACAATAGGTATATAAGTAGCCTGTCATGTAATACATTTTATTTCCAAGCAATTTTGTCATTTACGTAATCATTGACACTATAATATGACTTTTCTATAAGCTTACGTTTAATAAAAACTATTTATACAAATTATGTCCACGTGGAAAGGTGGCAAGAATCCGTGCTGGACAGTCTGATCCTTAGCACAAAAAGCGAGTCTGTCAACAATCGAGGCAACGAGCCTCGATTACATAATTCGGAGATTTTTTTAGCACTCCGACTCTATGGACCAAGGATGTCCACGGCAAAGACTCAAGCAAAGCTGGCATACTTGTGCTAATCTTAGTCTATACATACCCGTATTATGAATAAGTGTCCTCTGTCGCTTCTGTTTCTCTGTCCAACGAGTACTGAACGAATTTTCATGATTTCACCATTTTTGTGCGAAAGGTTTTGGTATACAATTTGCCAATATTTTGTGTAAATTAATTGAAATAAAATTGAATATACCTTTGTTGTAGGTGGTATCAATAAAATAATCCACGATAGCATAACATATCTGTCTATTCAGGATAAATTGTAAAATGAAAGTTTATGTGAATGCACTTTAACCTGCGTATTTATTATTTTGCGTCAAAATATTAGGCGCAATAACATAGCTAAGTTAAAACGATAAGTTACGTTATATGTATACATGTAAGATTTATAGGCACAAATAAAGAGCTACGAATACTTTTAAAAATAGTTGTGTTGACATTTCGGCCTAACATCCTTCTCCTGAGCAAAATTACAGACTGTGTAAATATTGGGGATGAATATAGCTGCGGTATTCAAGCAGGTGCTTCAGCTCTCTACGGGACTATTCACTGCAGTGGGGGTGAATTGATATTGCTTTTTGCAACGTATCGTCTGCGGTCGAATTTTGAATTTAGTGTAAAGGCATAGAATATAACTGTATAGAGCTTAAGTTAAGCTAAGTTACGACGTTTAATATTTAGGTATTAGAAGACTCCCGCGACTTCGTGTGCATGAAATTCACAAATCCTGCGGTGACGTAGATTTTTCCGGGATAAAAGATTACTACGAACAAACGACAGACATACAGGCTAAAATTTAAAAAAAATCATTGTAGTGTCCTGCTCGTGTAAACATTTGTGAAACACAGTAGAAAATGTTTAAACAAATAATATCGAAATATTGTCTACAATGTCGAGTTATGTGTTTAAGAAATGTATAAACTATATATATATACATGATATATTTCATATATTTATATTATAAACACAAAATGCATATGTGCGCTCAGTAAAGTACCTAAATTCTTTTTTTTATTATTTATTAAGGAAAACAAACAGCTTCACATATTACTTTTTTTTTATTATTATTGAGAAAGAATACAATAAGGAACTTAAGCTAACTTATCCTAATAACTATACAAATCATGCCCACGTGGAATGGTGACAAGAATACTGGCTGCATTTCCGCGCTGGACAGCCAGGCTGATCCTTTGCGAAAATATGAGCCAGCCCGTCTGTCACCAGTCGATTACTTATTACTTAAAATTAAACATATATAGTTGTTGACATTAAGCCAGCGAAGTTTTCACATATAAATTGAGAAATAATTACAAAAGTACATAATTAATAATATAATAGATACACTTAATTTTTTGTTTTTAATTCGGTTCACTTTTGCGGTTATTTTGTATGCACGTAACATAGTCGTATCTAATAGTAGAAAATCTTTGATTTTACCCATAAACTTATTTATACCTCGAAAGCGATCTAAAATTATCCAGCGACTAGGATTATAACATCATACACCTGTGAGCAATTTATTGAATTATTTGCATCAAACGCTTGGCTCGTAATTTAGTTACCCGCCGTACCTTTGAAGTGCAGTAAACTTACTCACAGTACCTTACCTAGGAAATAACATTTTCTATAGGTATTGGTGCAACAAAATAACAAACAATAACACAATCTCTTGATTAATGCAATTATAATATACGAGTATCTACCTATCTAATTAATGATCAGTACTAATATTATAAAGAGGTTTGTGGTATTGTAGGGAGCAATCTCTCGACCTACAGAACCGATTCTGTAAGTTGTTTTACCATAAAGCCACGTTATTTGCGAGTGTCATAGTCATGTGACGTTGGGAAGTCTATATACAGGAGACCTGTCCAGCAGTGGATGTCCATCGGTTGATAATGAAGGGTGAACGCAGACGCGGGCGTCCGCTAGTATATATAATTTATCGATATAAATCGTTAGATGGGCCTCTCCTTATTTTAAGTCATTACCAAAAGACGTTCACGCACATCTTATCTTAGTACGTAACAAGCGCATGTTGTGAGTGGACGTGGACTTAAAAAAATATTTACTGTTTTTTCTTATTTTAATCCCTTAATTATACCTTCGTGTTTATTTTGGAAGTGTAAAAACACAAGCCACAATATGAATAAAGAGAAATGTGTTACGAGTGATGACGTACTCAATGTGTGAAACCAATGATAATTCCGCGACGCTTTGAAGCCCATCTAACGATCTACGACCGATGATATAATTAATATTTCAGTGTTTGAGATTTTGAAGATATTACTAGCCAGCACAGACTTCTAGCTATCAGTGTTATTTTACTGTATTTGCTCTACATACAAATAATATAGAAAACATAAATTGGATAACATCCATGATTTGAGTAAATTTGCCTGCGTTATAAATTATTCATGACAGAGAATGGGGCGATGCGAGTTGACAAGCCCTGAGGGTAACGTTGGATTATTCCATGGGGATATGAAAAAGTGTGAAATAAATAATAACATAAAATCTTATAACTTATTATACCGCTTCCGAAATTCTCTTTGAAGCAGTGTTAAATTTGGCTCACCTTCAATCAATTATCTGGATATTGGCAGTTTTTATAGCTGTGCTCGTCTCAATCCTATTATGCATATAAAAAAGCCTTGCAAAAAAACTGTGTCTGGCCGCAATTTAACTAGGCAACCTATTAGCAATGTGTCACTGAGAATATTATCTATCATTTATTTCTCATCAGTAATAAATGTATTTCTAATGCCGGATCTTAGGACCTTAAGTAGGTCTGTCTATGCATATAGTAGTTGTGACTATTAGACCAACAACTATAGCTTGGCAAGTTCGTTGATGATATGCGGGCGACGGCGGGAAATGGTGCGTGCGGGGAAGTGACAGGCATCAGACGTGGGGTTTTCATTCATCGCTACACGACCCCCGGCCCGCCGCGGACCATGGGGAGTGTTACGAACGGACTTGCCAAGCTATAACAAGGTGACAATTTTTCTGAAGCCCCATAGGATGAATTAGCGGACGCCCGCGACTTCGTCCGCCCTTGAACCTCTTTAATCCGGCCCTATGGCATAATCCGTTCTTAGCGGATACCTACTAACTATAAACTTCCTGCCAAATTTCATCTTTGTACGTCAAGCGGATTTCGAGATTTCGTGATAAATGACCTTTTGCATTTATACACTAGCGGACACCCGCGGATTCGTCCGCGTGGAAATGAACGTAAACACACAGTTTGAATTTAAAAAAATTATATTATGTATTTTTTTATGATTTATAAACAAATTTTTAAAAATGTAACTCTAAAAATGAAGGACTTTCCATACAAACTTTCAACCCCTATTTCACCCCTTCTTATTTTGTTTTCGCATTAAAATGTATCCTATAACCTTCTCCGTACTATGGTCTTAAACCGTGCCAAGCTTCATTTGAATTCATTCAGTAGTTTGAGCGTGATGCCCGAATAACAAAAAAACACAGACAGACAGACCGTCAAATTCGAAAAAAAATATTTTTAGCTTCAGTATCGATTATAAAATGTCCCCCAACAAAAATTTTCAAAATATCTCCAATGTACAAAATGTACAGAGTTCGTATTATAAGTATAGATTCTAGATGGCGCTGGCGTCCGTTATGCCACGGTAACGTTTGGTGTTGCAAATGGTATAAGTAAAATCTCAAATGGCGAATAAATGTATTGAATTCGACCAGTTTTATTATAAGTATAGATTTAGAAAATAGATACGGGCGGGCCATATCTATAGTCAGTTACGTAGTCACGGTTTGAGACATTATAGTAAATCTTGTTAGCTTTTGTGACTACAAAAGAGTAATCTTCACTTCCTTTGATCCATCCAACGCTTAGTTGGATTTGCTCAGCACAATCCCATTTCCCGTTGCCCAAAGGAGTCGAGTCTTTACACGAGCTAAAGTCAATATCTTGTTTAATTGCTTCTTTGCACACTGCGAATCTCATTATTACTCATTTACCTACGTGAGTCATCCACTTTTGTTGAACCACCATTTAATAGGGATGACGAAAGTTCTTAAATCCTACTAATATAATAAACGCGAAAGTTTGTATGAATGTTTGGATGTTTGTTACTCTTTAACACCGCTACTACTGAAGCGATTTGCCTGAAATTTGGAATGGAAATAGATTTTACTCTGGATTAATACATAGGCTATTTTTTTATCCCGAAAAAAAACCATGGTTTCCCGAGATTTGCGAAAACTGATGATTTTGATGATATGAATGTTTGTTACTCTTTCACGCCTCGATTGCTGAACCGAATTAGCTGAAATTTGATATTAAGATATATTATAGCCTAGATTAACACATAGGCTACTTTTTATCCCGGAAAAATCCATGGTTCCCGAGGGATTTGTGAAAAACTAAATTCCATGCGGACGAAGTTGCGGGCGTCCGCTAGTTGTATATAATATGTTAAATATGCTAAAAGTAAAGCAATTTTGTAAAAGAAACTGTACATCTGTCATAACTAGGTAGTTTTGGAGATATAAGGTCTTTGCGGTGCTGCCAAGGATCGCTTTAAATCGCCCCCTATTAAATACAGTCCAATAGTGACGTCACGTTCATTTCAAATTATTAAAGTATGGGCGACCAAACAAAATTACAAATATAATTGTTATTTGCGCGTTTATGTTTATTATTCTCTTAACAAAAAAGTCACAAAACTAATAATATGATTTTTCATCAAATTACGTTAAAAGATTTTGATTGAATTAGAAATTTTATTTATTTATTAACTGACTTCAAAAAAAGGAGGAGGTTTCTCAATTCGAATTCTATTTATATAATAGAATAACCTTATTTATTTTACAAACATCCCGAAAATCTTTGCTTTTTATGTATATATAATTAGTTAATATTGACTTTAAGTTGCCGAATATCTCATCTAAAAATCGTCGTCATTCCAATTAATCGTCACGCAACCCGGTTGGTTCACTTTTGTTAAACCATCATGTAATTAATTGCCACGTAACCCGGTTGGTTCAATTTCGTTAAACCATCACGTAATTAATTGTTCTGTTCTAAAATTGCCTCGCCCAATCGGAAAGCGAGCCCCATCGGCTTTCCCTTGGATATTGAAAAGCATATACCTATAATTGTTTTTATAATTTTCTGACACAGTACTGTAGGTGTTGCTTTAAAAATAATCCTCCTGCAGTAATCTTCGTGATCCTGATTTAATTGCCAGCTTGGATCGTTTTAGGAATTTATAATTTCTAAATAACCTGTGAATTTACGAAAATCTAAGTTACTTGGCAACATCGTTTGGTAGTGAGCCAGGTGGAAGGGGAATAGTGTTCAGTTACGATGAATTTGAAGTGGTTAGTTTAACTTGGAAGGTATAGGCACAACTCATTCAATTCCTCATTGGCTTCTTTTTTGATCTGGAGTCTTGTACTATTATTGGGTGAATTTCAACAGGTCCATTTAAATTTTCATTTCCGTGGATTTTTTTAAATCTTTTTAAAAGTTAAAAAAAATAATTTGCGTTTATTTTTTTTTTTCACAAGTTGACTACAATCCCACCAGATGGTAGGTAAGTGACAGAGATGTACAAAATGGTTTTAAAAAAGCATTTAAATACAAAATGCAAAATACTTTTGAGATTTACTATTTCAAATGCAATATACTAAATAGGTTTGCGTTTGGTATTTTAAATGCTAAATGCAAAATAGGTATTTTCAAAATACTTTTTCAAAATAAAATACCTTTTGACCAAATCACAGATAATTTGTATTTATCATGAGAAATTAGAGACATAGCCGAACAAAAACGTTCGTCATAATGTTCGTTGTTTTCGTGTGACATTGACACTCGTCAAGAATAAAGGCGTGCACTTTGACCAACGAAGAAAAAAATAAAAAACCCGCCAAGCGCGTGTCGGGCCAAGCGCAGAGTAGAGTTCCGTAGATTAAATGAGCCGTTTAATTCCTTATGTAATGCACAAAAATACCGATAACGGTGCCCCATGTGAGAAAGAAGCCCACTTTTCATGTAGGAAAGAACCCCAAAAACAATTTTTCGTATTTTCTTTTTACTACTTTACCTATAGACGTAATTAATATGCATGCATATCCATACCAAATTTCAGCTTTCTAGTTTTAACAGACTCTGAGATATCTTATTTTATTTACAGCTTTAACTTTTTAATTAACTCATAATTTATTTTTAATTAATAATTTTAGCCTAAAAAATTATTATTAAAGATTTTATTATATGACTTTGTTTACATTTTAATATACACACTCATGCTAATTTACAGATTTCTAGTAATTATAGTCACTGCGCTAAGCCGCGGACGGACGAACGGACGGACAGACAGACGGACATAGCGAAACTATAAGGGTTCCTTGTGGACTACGGAACCCTAAAAAGGGCGCGCATGGCTAGCAGGCGCCTCTATTGGTCAAATTCGGCAATACAAGCGTCATTCGTTCATTTCGTTTTCTTTGACTATTAATGTTGGCTAAACTTAATCACAAAGTATTTTGCATTTTGAAATTAATATTAAAAATACAAAATACATCTCGAAAGGTATTTCAAATAAAATACAAAAAGCATTTAAATGCAAAATACAAAATAGGTATTTTGCATTTTGTATTTGCATTTGAAATAGAAGTATTTCAAATAAATCACATCTCTGGTAAGTGATGATGCAATCGAAGATGTAAACTAGATTTACATCCATAACAAATTAGGAGGAGGATGAAAATCCACACCCCTTTCGGTTTCTACACTACATCGTCCAAAACGCTAAATCGCGTGGCGATAAAAACCTGGACCAATTAAGAAAACCTCAGTCGGCCCAGCCGGGTATCGAACCCAGGACCTCCGTCTTGTAAATCCAACGCGCATAACACTGAGTCACGGAGGCCGTCAAAAAAAGATCACAAACAAAGTACAATTTTGAAAATGTTTTGCCCTTGCCAGCTATGCAAGGGTTGTAACATTTTATAAAGCTCAATCAATTCCCCATTTCCGCCCGCAACAGCCATAGTGAGTCACCATCGTAGCACCATTTCACTAATGGCCCCTGCAAACTGCGTAGCAACACCCCCTCCCCGCTAGATTGGCTAATTAGTGAAATTACGTCATTCGATTTGCTTTTATCCTGGTTGGAGACTAATTTGGCAATGTTATTTCCGCTATTCAAAAGGGTCGCGAAATATGTAGGTACATATTGGACAGGGTTGCCAACATTACTATAGTATATAGTACAATAGTATATTTCGGGTCTGAGTACTGTTAAAAGTAAAAATACTGTAGATATACGCAAAAATACCTATATTATACAGCAAAATCTACAAAGAAAGCTTTCATTTTAAAATATTATGAACGCGCCTTTTCACTATTTTTAGACTGATGCAATAGAGTTTTTTAGCGTAGCCAATAATAATAATTTAAAAAATAAATGTAATAAAATGATTATTTCTTATAAAAAATATATAAATAATGATTCAAACATTCAAAACAAATCTTCGTCTATTGTTTTGTTTCCCATAAAATTTCCATTCATTCTATTGTACTTATTTCGCTGACGAAAGGTTGACAACCCTACTCTAATGGGGACAAATTGGGGGAAGCTAGAGCCTAATGAGTTGAAATTGCGACCTTCTTTCGCGAGGTCGATGGTTCGATCCCTCACATGTCTTTGTAGACTAGTATTACATACGTTTATAGTAATTACCTACTAGTCGACGCCCGCGGTTTCACTCACGTAGTTCCCGTTCTTGTGAGAACATAGGGATAAAATATAGCCTATGATACTAACAAATAATGTGGATTTTTTTGTAGTAAAAGAATTTTAAAAATCTGTTCAGTAGTTCCAGAGATTACCCCTTACAACACCACAAGTAGGTATAGCTAATAGATAATAAAGGTATAACTCGCTCAACAATTAACTAAAACATTGTGCATATCAAACATTACTTAGTAAAATAAAAGATTATTGGCTTAGCTTAAATAGGCTCTAAAACTACAAGACGGATTTTAAAAATCATTTCAATGGAAAGCTACATTATCAGCGAGTAACATAAACTGTATTTCATCCCCGTATTCCGACGGCAATGGGAATTACGCGGAGTTCATGATGTACAGCCAAAGCTTTATGGGTATGGGTAAAGGGTTGGTCTTTCTTCCAGAAAATTTATAATAGCAACCTGGAGTTGGAAAGATTATTACACTCCCGTGCCTCACAGAGCTCGTTAACCCGTCGGTTCTGACCATAATTTATCAAACAATTACATGAGAAAATATTATCACCCTGCCATCCAATGAATTCGCCACGGACGTTAAAAGTGGGAAATTGGTGATGTCATACCGATGTGCCTCTATTTTTTTTATTCTTTACAAGTTAGCCCTTGACTACAATATCACCTGATGGTAAGTGATAATGTAAGATAAAAGCGGGCTAACTTGTTAGGAGGAAATTGAAAATCCACATTACTTTCGGTTGCTAGACCGCTAATTCGCTTGGCGGTAAATTTTTGTCGGTAGGATGGTAACTAGCCACGGCCGAAAGCCTCCCACCAGCCAGCCTCGTAGAGCACATTAAGCCGGTTCTGATCATTAACATCAGCTGATAGAGATCGTCACCCGCCAATCCGCATTTTTAGCAACGTGGTGGGTCTAAGCTCTAAATGCCTTCTCGTCTAAAGAGGAAGTAGGCTATGTATTAAAATATGCAGACGTTCAAAACTGATACTAACAGGGCAAGTTAAATAAAAGCTTGTTGAAAGCGTGCGTGACCCAGTTGGCGTGTTTCATATAATTCAAATCTTAATAGCTAAAGAGCCGGAGAGGGGATTTTTGGATTTACTTGAACATGTCAGTCTAAGGGAGGAGCCGTTAATGCTGTTGAGTACCTCCAGTGTGAATAAATGCCTTAAGTATTGGTCAACGTTTAGGGTAGCAAAAAAAGCAAAATCCAGAAATACTCAACCACACATCAGATAAAAGTAAAAAGTTAAAATCAAAATTAATTTATTTCAATAAGGCTTAGTTTACAAGCACTTTCAAAACGTCATAATCATTATTAAACAGTAGGTAGTGACAATAATTGGTCAAAATTACGAGAAAGAGTTACGAGGATTCCAAACGTGGTTTAATTAATAGTTAAAAATATGCATTTAATAAATCTCACGATACGAGAATAACCTTAGTAAATAGGTGGGTTATAAAGTTGCAAAATAAAACCCTGATCCCGAGCCACAAGCATGTATGTTTCTTTTAATGTAGAAAGAAATATACCCCTAAATAACCCTAATAAAATTGACCTTAAAGTTTGTAGATTCTTTCCTCACCCCTGAAAGTAAAAGCTGTATATAACCATTTGTTTTTCCTATCGTATAATCTACCAAATCTAATAGGTCCCTGCGACGCTCAAACTTTTACCAATGCCTTGATGCTTGATAGAGGTATTTAACAGCATGAAAGATTCCTACCACAGGTTTATCTGACGTGCTCAAGTAAATCCTAAGATCTAGTCTTCGGCTCATGATCTATAATGAAAACATTCATCGCGATTGGTAGAAATAAATAAACTATACAACACGGGCCAATTTCTCAGTCACTCACCTGCGCGCTCGATGCCAACGGACGCACATTCCGTGGATTGTGTACATAAAGTGTTCCGCCGTTTGCACGAGTTATTATAGAACAAGGGCCTGTCGTGGCTAGACTTTCCACTTTTTTCTAAAGCTGAATATCCATAAGCCCTCAGCAAATACTCTTACCATAGCTTGGAGCGTGGTGGAAGTAGTAGGTTTCAAGGGTTAACAACCGTCTCTGTACTCATTTATAGGGTGACCTTATTATGACATACTTTACCAGGCGATATCTAACAAGGCCTACTAAAATAAAGCAGTATATTATGTAGGCCGAAATTTTACGGTTTTTAAGTTATATTGATTTTTGTACAAAATACTTAAGGACTAAAAATACCAGGTATTTTTATGAAGAATTACTTAAGGACTAAAAATATCAGGTATTTTTAGGGCACGAGCCGTAAGACGAGGACCGCTAAATAGAAACCGAGTTTCTAATGGGTTGTTACACTATACTTTTCACGAGAAAATAAAATAATTCAATAGTGTTCAATGTTAAAATTCTTTTTACAGATCCAGCTCGCAACTCAATTTTTAAAAAAATGCGCATTTAGACATAGACGCTGCATTTCGTTCCAATTTCAATTTTTTTCAAGCAATAAATATAATATATATACTCTTACCCACCTGTGATGATTCTATTTACGAATAAAAGTTAAAAAAACAACAAAATTACTTTAGCCCTAGAGGCTGAAATGCTTGTTTAGCACCCCTATGGAGTGGTAATAAGACAGTGTTTTTGAGCAAGAATAGTGAAAAATACGTTTTATATTTGAACAATTGTGGGTCTAGAGCTTTGAAACCGGCTTTCTGCTAAAACTAAAAACCATGGTTGAAACTCCAAAGTAGCCTGTACATAGTTTTGGTAATAGCATAGGTTGACAAACTTTTAGCTTTTAAAAGAAAAAGTAAGTCTAGTAATCGCAGGCTTTAAGTTCATTCTGACGCGCTTTCGAACTTTCATGCGATATTTGTTTTAAGATCTGAAACTGACAATGTCTGTTTTTTCATTTTCAATTTTCGCGTGCGAAAAATGGTTTTCCATTTTGTTACGTATACACAGTGAGATGTTATTACCGCTAGAAAATTGTGGAAACACTGATGATAAATAAAATCTAACTCATATCATTTTTTTTTTTTATACTAGCGGACGCCCACTACTTCGTCACACTTCTTATTTATATGTGATGATGATGATGTATTGATATTTATTTTAATTTATAAAAGTAATAAGTATCGAAGCATTTAAATATGGAACAACGAGTTAACTAATTTACATGATATAGTCGGCGAAAACATCTTTTGGGTGAATTTCTAAGGAAAAGTTGTGCAGTAGTGCCACTAGATGGCGCTGTTTCAATTCCTTAGAAATTGCATTTATGGCAAAGTACGGTAATAACGTCTCACAGAAACTCTTTGTTGTATCAACTTTTAAAAGCTCAGTTTTAATCAGCAAGCCAACGTTTTTAGTTTAAACATTCCAATATGTCGAAGGCCGTCTCTGTGGGATTTGTGAATTCACGTTCGGAAATTTCATACGATATTTGTTTAAGCATGTCGAGAACTGAAATTTGAATTCAATTGCACTGATTTGCATATCATTTTTCTTGGCATATTTGACAATAAAGTTTATCCCATGAATAATTTGCTATAGTCAGCGCTTCATCTTAACATAATTCATCATCATCATTCATCTTGAGCTGTGGTAGCCCAGTGGATCTGACCTCTGCCTCCGATCCTGGAGGTTGTGGCTTCGAATCCGGTAAGGGCCATGCACCTCGAACTTTTTCAGTTGTGTGCATTTTAAAAAAATAAATATTACGTGTCTCAAAACGGTGAAGGAAAAACATCATGAGGAAACCTGCATAGCAGAGAATTTTTATAATTCTCTACGTGTGTGAAGTCTGCCAATCCGTGGTGGACTATTGGCCTAACCCCTCTCATTCTGAGAGGAGACTCGAGCTCAGCAGTAAAAAAAAATCTTAGATGTAGTTGTGTTATTTACATTCATCTAATGAGTACTCATTTAGCATTTGCCAGTATTTCATCTCCTTTACTTTATTTGAACAAGTATATTATATCCCCTATAACAGCAATTTGCAGGGTAGTTCCTAAAGATACTCGATTCGCTGTCCTACCTCTTTTCATCTCCTTTCTCTTATGCCACTTAAGTGGGGTCGGAAAAATATGTCAATCTTCTCTATTCGTATAAATTACTCGTCAACTCATTTTATTATTCGCTGTCCTGCCCCTGTTAACCTGTAACACAACAATGCTATGTTCTATGACGCTATCTTTTTTTTTATTCTATACAAGTTAGCCCTTGACTACAATCTCACCTGATGATAAGTGATGGTGTAATCTAAGATAGAAGCGGGCTAACTTGTTAGGAGGAGAATGAAAATACACTACTCCTTTCTACACGGCATCATACCGGAACGCAAAATCGCTTGGCGTTACGTCTTTGCGGGTAGCGCGGAAACTACCCACGGCCGAAGCCTCCCACCAGCTAAACAGGATCTCACAATCATTCTAGCTGTATACCTACCTAACTGATTGGTTCTTGCTACGATCCTTACATAACTCCCTTGCTTCCTGCATTCTCGGTAATCTTCATAAAGGTCTCTTCATAAAGGTCAGGTCCTCTTGACCTGACCTTTATTCCGAATATCCTGGATTGGGTCTAGAAACGTTCGCCTTGGTCTTCCCCTTGACATTTCCATTTCATCCTCGCTTTATTAATCCCTTTTGCTAATGCATTCATTGCATTCTCTATACGATGCCTAAGCTATACCTTTCATCATTTCAGTTGGAACATGACTTTTTATTCTTGTTACAAATATACTACCGTTTGAAGTATTTTAACTTGTTTGAACAGCAATAAGTTATTATATCTAACGACGCCGCGAGTTCGTCGAACTGTCTATACATTGTGTGTAACATACGTGCCCGGAAGTAATTTACCTGCGCTTGGTGCCAAAAATTTCGTGTGACTTTCATAGTTTATTGACGTTTGTGAGTCATTTGCTTCCTTGTTTTATGTGACTATTTAATTAGTTTTAATTATCAAATGGTCAAAATCAAAATCAAAAATCATTTATTTCAAGTAGGCTCAGTTTACAAGCACTTTTGACACGTCAGTTGACTATTTGTAAAGATTCTACCACCGGTTCGGAAGGAAGGTTCTGCTGAGAAGATACCGGCAAGAAACTCAACAGTTGCTCTTTTGAAAAAGTATACAGTATTATAATTTACAATTGATAACAATTACTGTTTACATTGCTTATAGTTTTACTTCCTGTGTGAAGGTGGAAGCTGAACCAACGGGCTCCAAGCATCTTTATCATTAAGGAACTCATCAATGTTGTAGTACCCTCGACTAAGTAAATGTTTTTAACACATTCCTTAAAGCTATGCATTGGCAGGTCCATCACAGTCTTGGGGATCTTATTATAGAAGAGTACACCCAAACCTACAAAAGATTTTTTTACTCTTTGGAGATGATATGCAGAAATAACTAACTTATGCCCGTGTCTAGTAAGTCGTGGGTTTAATGGTGAAGGAAAATATCTTGAGGAAACTGCATTAACTAAGAATTTTCTTAACTCTCTAGTTGAGTGACGTTTGCTAATCCGCTACTAGTTGAAGCTATTGGCCTAACCCTTCTCATTCTGAGAGGAGACTCGTGCTCAACAGTGAGCCGAATATCAGTTGCTAATGATGATGATGTCATCGTCATCAGCGATTCAATGAATGACGATACATCCTTGTATTTGGGTCACCAGAATTGATATGTGTACCAAATTTCAACTGGATTGGTCCAGTACATTCAGAGAAATCAGAGAGACATTAAAATTTTTGACGGTCTCCGTGGCGCAGTGGTCGCATACCACTGGTGGATTTACAAAACGGAGGTCCTGGGTTCGATCCCCGGCTGGGCAGATTGAGCTTTTCTTAATTGATCCAGGTCTGGCTGGCGGGAGGCTTCGACCGTGGCTAGTTTAGTAGCCAAGCGATTTAGCGTTCCGGTACGATGCGGTGTAGAAACCGAAAGGGGTGTGGATTTTCATCCTCCTCCTAACAAGTTAGCCCGCTTGCATCTTAGACTGCATCGTCACTTACCATCAGGTGAGTTTGTTGTCAAGGGCTAACTAGTAAAGAATAAAAAAAATGCGCAAATGACAAGGGTTCCGTTTTTGTACTACATACGTTCGGAACCCTAAAAAAAACAAAGTGTATGGTGAAAGATTTTGGGTAGAGTAAATCAAGCAGGCACCAAACAACTAGTTTCAACATCTAAGTACACCTACCAACTAAAGCATATGCACAATGGAATATATTTATAATGTAAAAAGTTTCGTAGCAATTGAATTGCTATCCCAACATCGCACCCGTATTAGATATCAATTATTTAGGTTGTTTATGTATACAGTAACTTTCCACTTCAGGAATGGGAGGAAAACAGTAGGGAGCGAGCCTTTATTTATTAACATAAGGTGCCTTGTACCTCTGGTTTAAGATCTTTATTTTTCTCAGAAGAATTAAATTAAATTCGCTTATTAATAAACACAATTAACTCACTAAGGTTAAATAAATTTAATTATTCACGTGTGTACAGACTAATTAGATTTAAATTTTACAGACAAAAAATCTAAATAAATAATTGCTAAAAAAATTGCGGGTAGTTTTAAAATTACATGTTTGCTAAGTAGAATACTCGACTAGTTTTAATAAAACAAAAATCAGAGCTTACTGGATGCGTCATGTGTTACAATGAATGACATGTTATTCAATAAATAAAATTTCAATTTCTTTTTTGTAAATAAACATAGATGTAGCTTCGTTTATATCAGATGGTAATTTATTGTACCTACAATGTTGAATAGTGCTCTTTCATAAGGATGATCAAGGAAATTTTTGACGGCCTCCGTGGCGCAGTGGTATGAGCGGTGGATTTACAAGACGGAGGTCCTGAGTTCGATCCCCGGCTGACCCGATTCAGATTTTCTTAATTGGTCCAGGTCTGGCTGGTAGGAACGTAGGTACCGTCAAAAACGTACCGCCAAGCGATTTAGCGTTCCGGTACGATGTCGTGTAGAAAACGAAAGGGGTGTGGATGTTCATCCTCCTCCTAACAAGTTAGTTTATAAGAAAACTTATAAAAACTAAAAAAAATAAGTATCTAGTATTATAGGACTCAAAAGGTGATTACAAATATAAGAAAACTAATGTCGAACAAAGGTTATGATTCACAACACTTGTCAGGACAACTTAATTAGCAAATCAAACTGTCACCAAAATAAGACCCTAGAATGGCAGAGAATGACCTTGAGTGGAGTCACGTACTTGTGAACGATGTGTGTAGGGTTAAAGGTACCTTTGACTGTATACAAACACTCCCCTTTTCCACTCAAGTCACTCTCCCCGCCTATCCTAAGTAACCGATTAAGAATTACACAACAAGAGATGTGGTCGGCTCGAACGCCACGAGCACACTGAAGCCAACACGAGATCGAGCGACGTCATATCCGTCACAGACTACTATTTCCAACACTAAACGGCGATAACATTCGGCCATCCTGGTGGCGCATCCGTCCCTGGATCGCGTTCGTGTCTGGTGCAGTTGCGTTTACACTGACAACTTGAGCGTGTACAAACCACTATTGAAGGTCGTGTATGACTCATTTTTAATCGAATGAGTGTGTATGGGCCTTGTGTATCTAGGGTTATGTATAGTTCAAGTCACCAAGGTATATGTACGACTTATTTTTATCGAAAAATGGCAGTAGGGTTACTTCAATCCGGTAACCCAAATTCACTAAACGTTGTTCGCGTCTTGTCATAATATTAAAACGCAAAATTTCATCGAGAAAACCGTGAATAGTAATTTCTAAACAATTTCCGTCAATACCGTCAATACTAAAGTTAAACCGTCAATACTTAAAACTTGAAATCACGATTCGCACACTATTAACTTTCGAATTTAACAATACCGTAATGTTAAAATCGGTGTACCTACTATACTCAATTATTTTGTTACCCTCTTTTATGAAAAATGTTCTCTCATACAAGATTTATCAAAGAAATGAAAAAAGATTGGCCGGATTTAGGGTAGTTTAAAATTACGTCGTTATTTTCGTTTACTATGCGGGCACAAGTTCTTTATCCCACTTCTGATATTATAGGACTCAAAGGTGATTACAAATATTAGAAAACTAATGTCGAACAAAGGTTATGATTCACAACACTTGTCAGGATAACTTAATTAACAAATCAAACTGTAACCAAAAAAAGACCCTAGAATGGCAGAGAATGACCTTGAGTGGAGTCACGTACTTGCGAACGATGTGTGTAGGGTTAAAGGCGCCTTTTACTGATATCAAACACTCCCCTTTTCCACTCAAGTCACTCTCCCCGCCTATTCCAAGTAACCCATAAATAATTACACAACAAGAGATGTGGACGGCTCGAACGCCACGAGCACACTGAACCAACACGAGATCGAGCGACGTCATATTCGTCACAGACTACTATTTCCAACACTAAACGGCGATAACATTAGTTTCCCCCTGAGTACTTCAAACAGCTATGGATGACGTTGACACAATATCAAGACTCAATAGCTCAGTGCTAAATTGACCGGATTCATCACCGAGAGGTGGTGGTTCGATTCCCGCCCACTGGGTTATTGTCGTACCCATTTCTAATAAAGTCTTTTCAGGCTAATTGGAGGAGAACGGGAATATTGGTCATATTTAAACAATATGGCAAATATTCTTTAAAAATAAAAGAGAATATCCTACCAAATCTCTTCCTGTAAGAAAAAAAAACCAAATGTATATTAATGTTTTAGTCTAGTGGATATGCGTGTGTCAAGTCGGCCAATCTGCATTAGGCTAGCGTGGTGGACTATTGGCCTAACCCCTCTCATTCAGAGAGGAGACTCGAGCTCAGCAGTGAGCCGAATATGGGTTGATAACGACGATATTAATGTTTGTGCCTTCAAATAGTCCTAATATTAAAAAAAACTTTCCAAGTCTCAAAAACACAATTTATCTAGAAGGGACAACACACGTGTGCAAGTTATGTATTACCTTGAAACACGCAAAAGGAGATGAAAATAAATGTTCTATCTTCGTTTGTAATATTTAGTAGGTAGGTATACCTTCGTAGTTCGTACGTGGACGTGCGTGCATCGAATCACAAAGTGTAATACGGTCTCTCTCTTCTAATATAAACATTGGACTGTGTTTTCCTTCTAAGCAGTGCCGGATTTCCCAGTAGGCTAAGAGTGGACCCTAGGGTGGCAGATTATAGGGGGCGGCAAATTTGACCCAAAAAACATTATTTTACAGTAACAAAGAAAACCAAACTTGAAAATATAATGTCTTTTTTTTTGTTATTTGATGAAAATTATATTGGGAGGCTAAACGTAATTCTTTATGGGTTACTTGGGATAGGCGGGGGGAGTGACTTGAGTGGAAAAGGAGAGTGTTTGTTAACAGTCAAAGGATCCTCTATCCCTACACACAACGTTCACAAGTGCGTGACTTCACTCAAGGTCATTCTCTGCCATTCTAGTGTCTTATTTTGGTTACAGTTTGATTTGTTAACTAAGTTGTCCTGACAAATGTTGTGAATCCTTACCTTACCTTACCTTATCAGCCGATAGACGTCCACTGCTGCACATAGGCCTCTTGCATGGACTTCCAAGCACAACGGTCTCGAGCCGCCAGCATCCAGCGGCTCCCTGCAACCCGCTTGATATCCTCGTCGAACTATGTGGCCCGCCCATTGCCACTTCAGCTTCACGACTCGCTGAGCTATGTCAGTGACTTTAGTTCGTCTGCGGATCTCCTCATTCTTGATTCGATCACGCAGAGAAACCCCAAGCATAGCTCGCTCCGCCCGCTGAGTGACTTTGAGCCTTCTAATAAGGCCCATAGTCAGCGACCAAGTCTCGGATCCGTATGTCATCACTGGCCAAAGAGAAATAATAGAGTTCTGTGAAAATAATAGAGAATTGTTGTTCCCAGACTGTACCAAGTGCGCGTGAGTCTGCGCGTGTCGCCCAAGGTGCCGGTGCACATCGAGGCGACGGTGTCCAGCGGCAATGGCGCCGCGCGCACCGGCCGGCCCGCCGCCAACGCCTCCCTCATGGGGGGCATCGCTGCTTCCAGAGCCTTCCAGATCATGTACCGGAACGAGGAGGTCACGCTGCGTGACATAGTGCATTTTAGAGCCCATTTGCTAGGTAAGAAAATAGCTCTTCTCTTACAAGAACTAAGTCGTGGCAAAATCTTGAAGTTGATCTCGACATGATGTAACCAACCACTTGGGGTATTATAGCCAGATTTTGAGATGGATCACTTCGTGATGACCAATGCGCTCCGAGTTAATAATGTCACCACCGGTCGGACCGTAGCGGCCAACGCCTCTCTCATGTTGGAATCGTTGCTTCCAGAGCTTTCTAGATTATTTAGTGGAATGAGGTCACTTTACGTGACATAGTGCATTTTAGAGCTCATTTGCTTAGTAAGAAAATAGCTCAACAATTGCTTTTTATACAAAGACTTATGTATGACTTCATCATGTGACCAAGCATTTGAATGTCATGGTCATTTTAAAATTGATCTCTTCGTGATAGGGATGGACTATTTTTGCGGTAATGTTAGAGTTGGTCATGTCATAGATTCGGCCGTAGCAACGCCTCCCCCAAGGGAGGCACCGCAAATTATGACGGTAAGAAAACATCGCAGAATGTCTTCTTGGGAAAACCATCAAAATGGTAGTAAGCTTATACATTATATTACCTACTGCTATTACTAAATACTTTAGCTAGTCAAAACGACTGCGGTGGCGAATATGGTATTGTATGTAAGAATTAATCATTTCATGACAATTATGGCCTCCAATATAATAGTTGTATTTCTCTTTGGACTAAGATCGTCATACGAAAACAAATCAGTGTTTATTACTCGGTTATACAACGTAATAAATTCACTAAAATACTCAGTGTAGTCTCGATCAACAGCAATCGACTGAAGGAATATGAAACGTAACTTAGGTACGTTTAATTTTTAGCAACGGCCCACAATTTCTTGTGCTTGTCTTTATAGTAAGAAAGAAAGAAAGAAAGAAAAAACATTTATTTAAAAAATTGTGCCATACACCACAATGCCTAACTAAGCACTATTGTTGTGTCTGATGCCTCAACCACCTGATCAATTGAAAATCAAAACTAAAGTAGTTGAAGCATCAAAAACCACTTCGTTATGTTTGGCACAACCTTGAAAAAAGGTAACAGCTCAGCATTGTGCCGCATAAACCAAGCAAAGTACTTGGCCAAGCGGCGCTGATTTTCAGCTGCTACCTCGATCCAGGTGACACCACGGATATACATAGCCACAGTGACAATATGCTATATTATTACCTTTAAATTAAAAACAAACAACCTTGAATTAATATGCTAAATAATAGGATTACGCTAAACAAATAAAAGTGTTTCAACAAATTAAGCAACAATATAAAATTAAAAGGTATAAATAAAACACACACACACATACACAATAATGATAAGCCTTATATCTAACAATCTACGAGTATAATAATTGAAACATGAAATGAGGAAATAAAATAAAAATAAAAACAAAAAGAAAAAAGAAAATATTTTTTTTGCATTAACTAGTTTACAAAACTACTGTAGTATGTACCTAAATAACGAAATCTATGAAGATTACTAGGAAATTTCATTCACTAAAGAAGTGAAAACTCCGCCACATAATCCTGTAATTCCTCCTGTTTGCTAAGCAAATATCTTTTTAATTTCTTCTTAAATGTAAACTTACTCTTAAGGTTCTTAAGAAGTCTACGGGCTTCCATAATGTCTGTATGTCTGTAATAAATACATAATTTTCTTAGCAAAGTCTTCCTAATACTAGCGGGCGTCCCCGCAGATTCCCGTTATTTCCCGTTCCCGTAGGAATTTGAGAATTAAATATGGCATTGAAAATTATACTGGTTGAAAATAAAGCTTTCCAATGGTGAAAGATTTTTGGAATCGGCTTAGGCCATGATGACCATTAACACGTTTAGCAGATTCCAATATAATAAGAATATCAAAGATTAATGTCAGATTATACGCGCCATAAAACTGACCTTGACATCGTCCCATAATAATTCACCAAGTGGCTGACCTTGACCTCGTCCCTTAATAGTGGCTTATTCGAATTTATTTACTGTTTTTAGCAATTACTATATAACAATCATTTTAATTTTAATAAACAAAAAGTAAGTTTTTTGGGTATGTAACTTAATTTTACATTTTTATTAACTTTATTTAACATATTATTTTATATAAAATTTTTAATATAAGTAAATTATCTCGACTATAATCCAAAAGGTCAAAGACTATTCGCTTAATAAAGGAAAGGCTAATATTTACCATTTCTCTTTGCGTAATGTTAATAAAAGAGATGTGCAGTGCATTTTTTAAATACAAAGGAAGTAAGAAGTAGAGCACAGAACTATTCAAATTATGTGACAATCAATTATGTAATAGCTATACCTATTACCTAGAAGTCTTCAGATTTTTGTCCCGCAGAATAGAACAATAAAACCTACCTTAAATATGAAAATACGAAACCAAATTTACTAAATGTTCACACTTAAGTAAAACATTTCTCAAGTTGTTAGCCGTCCACGTAAAAATATGCTGTCGAAGCAACAAAAACAGCTTTCTGTTATCTCAAGTCATTTACACGCTCCTGGCTTAAGGCATAATGACTGCCATTAGAAAAACAAGTTAGTGGCTCGGAAGCATTTTCCGAAATGAAAGACAAACCAGGACGAGTAACAGCGAAGTTGGATGTTTGCCAGGCGAGTGACCCAATAGCTGAGGACGTCCTAATTTCTAAACGCAAAGAGCTCCTTGTTATCTAGGACGTTTCTTTCCGATTTATCCGCAAGACTTTCCTTTTTAATTTTCGACTCATCGATTATTTGAATTTTGGTCAACATTACCAGTGACGTCAACTGAAGACTTGCCCGAAGCTGACTGGAAACTCGCCGCCTGTGGCTGACTAATTTAAATTTGTCACCCCTATTTTAGTTATGGCTTTAATATATTTGGGTTAAATAGTCATGGTTTACATTGTACGACCTATTAAAAATCAAGATTACCACTGCATAAGAAGGAGGTTCTATGGCTAACCAAGTGACATTATTACTGCAGGCTTTGAAGAGGCATTTTGTGTTACGAGTACATTTTGTTTAATGAGTTTTATGAGAAATGTGACGGATGTGACATTTTTTATTCTAGTCAGGAAAGACTGTGCTAGGAGTGGGTACGACAATAGACCAAAGATGTGAGGATTGAACCACCCCTCGGTGATGAGTCCAACCGCTCTTACCGTTGAGCTATTAAGGGTTTAATCGACAAAATCGTAGCACTTGCAGCCGCCCCCTTTCGAATGCCGCCCGGGGAAATTATTCCCCATCACAAAACGCCACTGAACATTACGTAAAAGACGTCACTGACGTTCAAATTTTCTTTGCAGTTGATAGCCGTAACCTCAAGGATTCCTTAGAGCGAGCAGAATGGAGTCTCGGCATCGAGCTGTGGTGCAGTGAGAATGCCCAGTCGAGCAATCTAGCCCCCGTCTCCTGCCGCGTGCTAAAGCTGCACTTTCAACCGGCGCAAGGACTCCATTACCACCTGCCAGTTCTGTTCGACTACTTTCACCTAGGCGCTGTTTCCGTCACCATCCATGCAAGCTTAGTCGCTTTACATCAGCCGTATATCAAGTAAGTTACATTAGATTTCTGCACACCATACCCTACATACATACTACCATACAGGGTGTTGTGGAGTATTTCCCATAATTCCAAGATGTTGACTAAACTAATTTATTATAAAACTAAAAAAAAACTTTTTATGTTTTCATACATAATAATTCAACTAATACGGCACTCCGCACTTCACTACTAAGCTACTTTATGACATTTATCAATGAATAAGTTTGGCTAGGTCATAATATAAGGATGCGATATAAGGGACACAATTTAAGATCTATTTACAAAAGAAATACATTTTAGAACACATGTTCCTTAGACATGTTTAATTAATTTTCCCCTACCCTAGAGTTATGGGAAATACTACCGAGAATCCTGTATATGTGAGGATCATTATGGATCAGGGATCGGATAAAGTATCAGAATGCTTAGTAGATAAAGTGTGTAATTAAATTAGAATGATTAATTAAGTGATTAGAATGATGAAGTAATGATTAAGTAAATTTTAGAGCGTGTTACAGTTCCTACAGTCTACATTACGCATATTATACAAAATTAGTCACCTAGTCGACACAGTAATTAAATAAAAAATTTAAAAGGGATTGGTTTCTTACTATTAACCATAAAATCGTCTTCTCGCAACAGTTTGCAACTGCAAACATGTCAAATTTAGAGTAATAATCACGATAATTTAAATTCTTCTAAACATTAGTAAGGAATTATCCTATTTCTAATATTATATGATAAAACTTTATCATTAGTTCAAATAGGTACGAAGAACCTATAAATATTACCTTCTTACTTTTTCTTCGACCGAGAACTTACTAATAAATTAATCATCCCCCAAGAGTTGACTCACAGATATTCCAAGTCAAAGCATTACATTAAATTGTAATCGCTTTCCCAATTCTATATCGAGCGTGGTTCCAGTTTAACTGGCTGACTAAATTTCAAATTGGTTTGAGCAAATTGAGTTAGCCGAAATGAATAGCAATATGCTTATTACACCATTTCCATATTCACAGAAATGTGCTCATGAAGCAATGTTATATCGAATTCTATAAGCATTCGAAATTAGTTCAACAATACACTGTAATAGAATCAGTGCATACTATTTAGCTATTGGAAACCAATTAATGCCCAGAGATGCAATCAGACATTATTTATTTATTTATTTATAACAACTTTATTGCACAAAACAGAAAATAACAATAGAACACATAAATTTTTAGGCAAAAGGTGACCTTATCACTAATAGAGATCTCTTCACACATTAGTCACTTAATTACTTTGCTGCAGGATACCTATCTAGTTATTTACTTGTATTTCGGAGTACAATCCAAATCATGAACCAATACATTAAGTGGAATTGGTTTTTTGATTTTACGATCATTTCAAAATATACGAGAATGGCTATTTATTTCAATGAATCAATATTGTCCATCATCATTGTAATTAATCAATCATTTATCATCAGTGGCATTAGACTTCGTTTCATGTACGATGGTGTGGGTGACAGTTCGTTTCACTGTTGAAAGTTTGCCGCGATTTACGATAATAGTAGATATTATGAACGTCATACAGGCTATCATCGTACCTATGCTATCAGAAAAACACTTATCTAGTAATAGCGTTGAAATTACCATGTCAGATGATCTCAAAAACATAATATTACTACCACTTGATGATGATGAATTATTTAATATAACCATGTTAAATAATCGCAAAAATAATAAATCCTAGAATAACGGGCGTGAAGCTAATCCTAAGAAACTCCGCAAGGATATAGACGATCATATTCCACATATAGAATAACATAATCTTCTTATTTCGTCAATATTTGGTATTACATTAACAGTGTAATTCTTTGGAATCACCATATCACTTTAAACAGGTAAGTAACTAGATAGGGCATAATGATAGTACATAGGATGCATCGCGTGTCGATTGCCAACATAGCCTACACCAACATAATAGCTTTTCATTCAGTGTGACGAGTTTCACATTGCAACAGAGCACAATACAAAGTGGTTACTACAATAACTTCCCGTCATGAAGTATTCTTTTGACACATATTTCTTTACGGTTTTGACTTACTCGTCTCAGATAAAACTAAATTTATTTTGTTACATGTCTTTATTCAGAAAGAGCATTATGCATTACGTACAAAGTTGGTAAGTATTTAGTTTTCTGGTTTATAGAATAGATGTTTGAATTCGATATCTGAATTATTATTCACTGACTGAATTGAATCTTTTTTTACACGTTTTTATCAGCTTGACCTATATGTGTGACTCCAATGGTATCTTTCAATTGAACTTTCATACGCACTTTATGTCCAATAATAATTTGGAATTTTGCACGCACAATATCTTTAGAAAGTCTGAAAAAATGTTAAATTTTCCCTCAGTATTTTACAACAATAATAATGATTAAAATTAAAAAGAAAGCATTATTTTTATTATCTTCATCGAATAATTTTAAATTTTAAATTCTTGTAAGTACAAAGAAGTAATTTCATCTGCAGAAGCCTATAGAATTACTAGCTTAGGTACAATTAGTTTAGTTACTCAAAAATCATCAGATTTCTTAATGAATAATAATTTATAATTACATACTTCAAGAATTGCATACCGAATTATATGATTTTACTTCATTAGCTGGTATTTTAATATCCTTAGAGCATCTCAGTAGATGTTTTTTGGCATTTTCTTGTCACATCATAGATTCATAAAAACAAATAATTATAGGTGATGCTGGCATGTTTTGTCTCTAAACATAGCTAAAATTATTATGATAATTTCCTTATTTTCAATCAATGCATGCTCAATTAGGACTGTTATACTTTACTACCTAAGAACGGTTACTTTATCACTATGATATGAATTATATGCGACAATAGTTTTCCATCTAAAAATAAAATAGATAGAAACTGTTTTACTTTCAGAGAATTATCAGTTTAAAAGTTTCAAAAGGCTGTTGGAGAAGTTATTAATATACAGTCTGATATAATATAAGAATACGAAATTGTTTCACTTGCAGCACGCCCCGATCTAGTAAGCAGTGGGGGAAATTGATGAAAAGTGCGGGGTCGAACTTTAACGCTACGGGAAGCTTAGAGAACATTCTGTTCGGGTCAACTGGGAAGTGTGCCGGCGGGAACTCGAGCAAAATTGCGCATGCCAGGTATTGTTACGTACTCGTATTTTATTTTGTTACGCAGTCCATTTGGGAGTGTTCTTTTAAACTGGGATAAAGTTTTGCAGACTTGGATATAAGCACGGAATAATGAATAGCGTTAGCTTTAGAGTTATATGTATGTCTGTTTATGGAATTGAGCAAATTAAATAAGTATACAATTCTCCTACCGTGCCCCCAAAGACTTTATATAAAAGCTGCTAGACCATTAACTGTTTTCTTTGTTCAGTAGTTAGCGTATGCGGCTTCCAAATCCTTAGGTAGGCTTTAAAAAATTAAGGGCTTACAAGAAATTCTCAGCTCATTTCCTACATTTGAAGTTGATGATGTTACACCTCTATGCTTTGGAGATCACGTTAAGCCAAATTACGAACAAATAAGCAGGTAACCTGACGTTAAGTGCTTGCCGAAGCGCATTGTTCACTGTCATGCATGACACCGCTAATGTGTTAATCTCTCGGTCTATTCGTGTGAAGAAAGATCAAAGAGAAGTGCATTTGTGATTACGCACATTTGTGCATAATTTCTTCACAGTAATAATCTAGTTTCAAGATGAGATATTCTGAGATAAAGCATCCCTAGAATTAAAGATATTCGAGTATTTCCCAAAAAAAGGTATTTAATATTTTACAGGCAACGGCATGCCAAAATTTGCGGAATCAAATTTGTTCGAAGAGTCAATTGACATTGTTCCTGTGCATTTTAATTTAACCTGTGTCATATACACTAGTCTCTCATCAACGCATTGTCAGTCTAGTCTTAAGATGCCCAAAATTCAGTCGGAAATATAAGTATACGAGTATTTATACGAAATGAAACTTTACAGGCAAGTGCATGCCGAAGTTTGCGGTATTCTTCTCGGGTCACTCGAGGGTTTGCAGAGTGCCCTCACAGTATGTGGCTCCACGGGTGTTCTGCTGACACCTGAGGAGTCTACGTCCAACTCTATTGTCGGCGAGGTTGCACAACGGATAAAGGACTTGAGCGATATAGGCAAGGTAAACAGACTTCCATTAATGTGCTTTGGGAAATGCTATAATTTAAATACTGTTAGGTATTGGCTCTTTTAGTACGAGATCCGGCATAAGGAATATATGTATTATTATATCTGTTGTTTATTAGGGATAAGAAATAAATGATACAAAATATTCACATTGACATATTGCAAATTGGATGTCTAATTGTGGTCGGATAAATTTAACATACAAAATCTAGGAAATCATGAACCACGACAAATCATCATAACAGGCAAACTTGATAATCTCCTCCTTTTTTAACTCGGTTAAAATTTCCTTGCATGTGAGGTACGAGTGTCTCACTGACTTATAAATCGAAGTCAATTTGTTAGGACATCATACCACAAATAACTACAATTAGCGCTTCACTGCAATCTCACTTGCTCATTGCTAGGCAATGGGGTATCGTATCGGGTATCTGACTTTTACGTGGTCATCATCATCATCATCATCATCATCATCATCATCATCATCATCATCATTATCAATCCATATTCGGCTCACTGCTGAGCTCGAATCTCCTCTCAGAATGTGAGGATTTAAACCAATAGTCCACCACGCTGGCCCAATGCGGATTGGCAGACTTCACACACGCAGAGAATTAAGCAAATTCTCTGGTATGCCGTTTTCCTCACGATGGTTTTCATCCACCGTTTGAGACACGTGATATTTAATGTTTTGTATAGTATCGGAATAATAAATATGTCGGAGAATAAGGGTTTGACATCAGAAGCGGTTGTCTGCAGAACACAATTATTGAATGAAAGTCTGTCAGGTCTAACAATTCCCAATAAGAATATTACCAATAAAACCTAACTGGCAGAGAATGACCTTGAGTGGAGTCACGCACTTGTGAACGATGTGTGTAGGGTTAAAGGCGCCTTTGACAGATTTTCCAACTCCCATTTTCCACTCAAGTCACTCTTCCCGTCATCTCATAACAACCCAGGATTATTATCCAACAAAGGTGTGGACGGATCGAACGCCACGACAAGAATAACCTAGACCGCCCGAGCGGTCAGTTATATCGCCAGCAATCGGTCTCCCACTATCGTCGTCCTCATGACGACACGAACAGACCTATCAAATAACTTACTCGCGCCGACAAATAATTAGGCGTTTCGAGCAGCCTGGATCAATATAATTTTTTTTACTAAAGGTTGCTTCTACTTTGCAGAAGTCCGAAGCAGGCGAAGAGGAGGAATGGGCAATGGGAGCGGCGCACGACATAGCGCGGCTGTGTGCGGAGGTAACACTGCGGTGGCGCGCCTTCCTGCACCACACCACCGACCGGCCGCACGTCCACCACGCTCTGGCAGCGCGCCATCATGCATTACGGTAATACCAGGGGCGTAGCTACCGTTACATCAGCCTTATCAATGTTACAGGACCGGGGCCCTTACGTATGAAAGCCACTGTAGGAAATAGTAGTCTGAGACGGTTATGACATCGCTTGATCTCGTGTTGGCTCGTGCCGACATTAGGTGGCGCGACTTGTTTCCGTAAAGAGTAGGAAGTTAGAGAGGGGTAGTGATCGGTTGGCGGGAACGACTTGCGATATAAGGCGCTCGTCGTACGGTCGGCTTCAGTATGCTCGTCGCGTTCGAACCGTCCACATTTCTTGTTGTGTAATTCTTATGGGTAACTTGGGATAGGCGGGGTGATTTGAGTGGGAAAGGGGAGTATTTGTTGACAGACAAAGGTTCAAAGGTAAGATTCTTTAACCCTACACAAAATGTTCACAAGTGCGTGACTCCACTCAAGGTCTTTCTCTGCCATTCTGGAGTCTAATTTTGAATTTGATTTGTTAATTAAGTTGTCCTGACAAATATTGTGAACCGTTGTTCAACATTGGTTTTCTTATTTTTTTTAATCCCCTTTTAAAGCCTTCTGCTATAACTACAATATTACTTAATCTGGTAGTTCTTCAAGGTTAAAAGAGGGTAGAGTAAATCAAAAACCTTAAGAGATTTTTCTGGATTTGCCGCTCGCCTATTGGCCACCCCTAACAAATTTTGATACAGGGCCCCTCCAAAGCACAATACGCCACTGGGCAATACAATAATTTCCTACACAATTATTAACATCTCATGGACTTAAAGTGACATTAACCTAATCCTGCCAATCTGCATTCAAACAGCAATCTAAGCTCCTAATTCCACTATATTATAGAAGAAAGATCTTTGTCCAACAGTCATAGGCGTATATAGCAAGGGGGCCGGGTGCTCCGGGCCCACCCTAGAATAATCCAGTGCTCATCCTGGGATACTGGGCTACCGATTTAAAATTCTATGATGAACGCCGTAATAATAATTTAACAGAAAATATCATTTAAAATGTCAAATAATCACAATTAAAACTAAGAAAAACCTGTAAGTAATAAATATTTTGAAAAATTTATTAAGACCATTCCTGATACCTACTTAGATACAAAGAAAAAATAATAAATAAGTCGAGCCGTTTCAGAGGTCTGCGTCTACAAATATTGCTAACGAAATTTTTATATTGATTGTCGACTCTGTTCAGTGTTATGTTGGCCCACCCCAGGAAATAATCCTAGATACGCCAATGCCAACAGTGAGCCATTGAAAATTTACCTGATTGAAACGACTGACTGTCCGTCTGTTTCAGAATTAAAAGATTCTCGGAGTGCTTCTTCGTGCTGGACAACCCTCGGCATTCGCTCGCAGGCTGCTACGACAGCAACTACCAGTCGTACCAGACCGTGGGGGAAACTGCTCGACGGTCTCGCTACCTGGCCCTGCTGCCGCCTCTCCCCGTGCATTGCATCGCGCTCGACGGCGATCCCCATATCATGCCTATCATATTTGAAGACAGGTATATTATATGTGCCGTGATAGCCCTGTGGAAAGAGCCGTGATAGCCCAGTGGAAGAGCCGTGATAGCCCAGTGGATATGACCTCTGCCTCCGATTCCGGAGGGTGTGGGTTAGAATCCGGCCCGGGGCATGCACTTCCAACATTTCAGTTGTGTGCATTTTAAGAAATTAAATATCACGTATCTCAATCGGTGAAGGAAAACATCGAGAGGAAACCTGCATACCAGAGAATTATCTTAATTCTCTGGGTGTGTAAAGTCTGCCAATCCGTATTGGGCGTGGAGACTCAAGCTCAGAAGTGAGCCGAATATCGGTTGATGACGACGAAATTATATGTTATAAAAACCAGCTTTTAAGAACGTTTTTTTTTATTCTTTACAAGTTATACCCTTAACTACAATCTCACCTGCTGGTAAGTGATGATGCAGTCTAAGATGGAAGCTAACTTGTTAGGAGGAGGATGAAAATCCACACCCCTTTTCGGTTTCTGCACGACATCGTACCGGGACGCTAAATCGCTTGGCGGTACTTCTTTGCCGGTAGCCACCAGCCAAAAACATATGAGACCAAATTGCATTTATAGTTTGTTTACGGGTTCCTATACCCACCGTTCAACTTCATCATCTTAATAATTACATTGTCATAAATGCAATCAAACGTAAGGAAGTTCTAATTTAGCTTCTGAGATTTACAAGGAACAGAGGAAGATAAATACAACCTTGTATTCATTACAATTGAAAAAACAGCAATTGAATTTAAATTGAGAGAAGCCATCAAAAGAAAAATACGAGACGAGATTAGATAAGATTTTCATTATTATTTTTCAATTTTTAGGTATCAAGACACAGCAGAGTTCGCAAGAAGGCGATCGTTTTTAAATTCTAATGCAAATAAATCTGGAAGCGGTAAGTCTTATTAAAAGAGCTAAATATTTTACATAACATAATAAGTATAAAAACAAACATTTATATTAAATTTCAGATCCCTTCCTGTGTTCGGAACCTGTCCGAGAAGACTGTGCATGTAGCGTAAGTTCAATTATGGATTCAAGACGACCCTCATCTGAAGCATCGAGGGTCACTCTATCATTGCCTAAGAACATGATAGACGTCCTTGAACCAGATTTTGATGTTCCCAAACCCAGTACGAGTGTAGTGCAAGCGACGTTGACACTAGCGCCGCAAAAGGCTTCAAGAGGATCACCAAAAAGAACGATAGTAAAACAAAATGTTGTGGAAATGAACAAACCATATAATAAGCAATTAGAATTAACTGGTAGAAATAGATATATTGTACAGAATAATCAAATAAGCGAAATTCAACTACCGCCGAACAACGTTTTTTCCTCATGCCCCATACAACAAGGACAACAAATGTCCAGATATTCAGCTTCAACCCTTTTGGACATTAACGCTTCAAAAAGCAATGTTAACGTATCCCGCGTAACAAGTGATAAATCTGATAATAACGTCGTCTTCAAACAGAAACACGAAATCACCAGTGGCGTTAGTACCCTACCTGCTCGACATAGCAAATCTTTAGACCAGTTAAGAGTATCACAAATGGCTCCACTTAATGTACAGACTTTATCAAAAAATGTTAAAAATAGTTCAAATACTTCTGTTAATTATCAAAAATCGTATGCACCACCACAACAAATAAAACCCACGACACTACCAAGAAGCGTTACTACAACAGCTTATCCCACTAATACAACAACACGTTGTGCATCTAAAGGCGATGATTACAGAAGAAACATTAATGAATTCAGAGAGAAATATAAGAATCCTTGCAATTCCAATATGCAGAATGTTCATGGAATGAATAATGAAGTTTTTCATAATGTAGGCTATAAGTATGATGGTACAATTAAAGGTAACGCTAACCAAATCTATGGTTACACCTTCGGTAATCAGGGTAATATGACTGCGAATAATGTTATTCGTAATCCGTTAGAATTCCAAAGAGGCTATAGTGTAAATTTACCCCGTCCTATGTTGCCTCCTAGAAATTCTTATCCACCAGTTAGTGGAAAAATACAAGTGACTGATCAAAGCAACTTAGTTTCTAATAAACACGTTCATAGATCTAACTCAACACATGTGTTTCATCAGAATATGGAGAACCCACAAATTGATATTGAAGCTGCCCGGAATCAATTGAGGCATGAATTGAATTATTATCTACAAAAAGGAGACTGGAGCTATGATGTTAACACTGGTAGCCTAATTCAGAATTACCAAAAGAAATCCAGTAAAAGTAGTGATGATAGTGGTTTTGTGATGACTTTAGATAGAAGCAGTGATGGAACATCTAAATCAACGTACTCAAAAACACCACCATCAACTCCCCATTCTACTTTACCATCGGTAAGACATAAGAAGAGTCGATCTAAGGAATCTAAATTAAATACAAGCGGAAAAGAAAACATGAAAGTGAATTCAAGTCGGGATTCTCTGAGCAGTCATCATTCTATCAAGTCCAGAGATAGCAAGTCTGATAGACAGACACCTAAATCTGATCGCAGTACTCCTAAATCCGACAGAGGTACTCCAAAATCAGGCAAAGCTACGCCAAAATCAGGTGGTCTCACGCCCAGATCAGGTTTAGCTACTCCAAAGTCAGGCAGAATGACTCCTAAATCTGGCGGAACAACACCTAAGAGTGGAAGGTCTAGTGGTAAACCAGAACGGCGGTCAAAACATAAGCCATCAGAAAAAATGACTCAGCTTATGTCAGAGGCTGCGTCATCTTCTAGTGATGAAAGCATACCTTTTGAACTTAGAAGGTTAGAGTCATCAACAAGTGTACCTTTTAGTCTTGATCATGGTTCTGAATTGAGACATTGTAGAAGTGCTGCTTCTATAATTGAAGAACCTAATTTAAATAATGCATTTGGTTCAGAATCTTTGCCGAATTTAGCTCCACCGCCTGCTTTTGAATCACCGCCATTAAACATAGATGATAAAGACTTTAAAATTTTACCACCTGAGAATTTTTTAAGCAAAGATGATAAACGTAGCAAAAGTTCGACTTCCAGCTTGAGCGAACAGAGTGGATGGGTTTCAAGTGGACGCAGCTCAGGGCCCTCCACACCTGATAATGGTAGTTGTCAATTGAATCAAAACTTTCCTCCCGCCAACGGCACTGCCTCTACTAACAAAACAATTAGCAAAAAAATTGATGAAAATATTGATAAACGAAGAAAAGATGGCGAAAAAATAAGTGAATTCAAAAGAACTGCCCTAAATGGTGAACAACTTAGAGAACGTCTACTTAAATTGGCAGTCAAAGCTGCTCAAGGGAATTCAACTGAAAAAATTGAATGTTGTGATAAAGAAGTATGTGAAGAATGTACAATATGTAGTGACTCGATTTGCACTGACAGCCAATGTGAATTTAATAAAATTATGCACACAAACGGAATTGATGCAGGCTGCAATTCAGATACCTGTAATGCTAGTTGTTTTCAACAATATACTGATCCACATATTAATAAGGTTAACCAAAGGCATAATTCTTTTAGTGCTATTCAAGGTAATACTTACAGTTCTATAAACAAAATTTCAAATGAAGCGACAGTTAAAAAATCACAAACAGTAAGTGATAATTTACATCCATATATAAGAAAAGAAATACCACCTAAAACCCAGCCAATTGCCCCTGTAAAATCGAACACATTGAATAAGACGAAATTAAAAGACAGAATTGAATATACAGAAAAATTGATCGCTGCAGAAATACGTAGTCTAGCGGTAGACCGCTCGTGTAAAAGTCATCAAATTCCACCTGGAGTGGCTGCGGTTATTCAGAAATATCAGGGTAAAGCAAAATCAGAAGTGGACTTAAGTCATTTTGGTGCTGAGAATGATTACGAACACTTACCGCCTCCTCAACAATTTAGAGACGCACCGCCACC